>NC_041393.1:367090912-367134923 GCF_002162155.2 Triticum dicoccoides | reverse complement strand
CCTCCTCCAATCCCACCGGCCTCCTCCCCCTCCTCCTCTCTCCTTCCTCCTCTTTCCATCTCTTTTTTTGTTTTTCACTGTAGTTTTTTACTATTGTATAATGTAGTTTTTTTTACTATTTTTAGTAAGTGTTTAAAATTATTAGTAAGTGAATTAATAAACTAGTTGAACTAGTTTGGTTTTAGTAAGGACTAGTTTAATTAATAGAACTAATGTATTTTTAGAAAGAAAATTAATATAACTAGTTGAACTAGTTTATTGTTAGAAAGAACTAGTTTATTTCTATTTATAGTAAGTTTATTTTTAGTAAGAACTAGTTGAATTAATAGAACTAGTTGAATATGTCACATTTGTTGTTATTTTTTTATTTTATGCAATTATTCCCGCATCGACGTCGATGATGCCTATCCCGCATCCTCGTCGTTGATACCCGTCATTCGCTAGGGTTTTAGTTGTACTAGTGATGTTATATGTATGATACTACTCGGGATGTATTAGTGATAACTTATAGGTTTTTTTTTTGCAGAAATCAAGGAGCTCCTCCATCATCCCCGCCGTTGTCCCCGTCACCGACCACCTCCGACCTCGAGGTGACACCAGCCAAATCTCCATGTCAATATGAGATAGGATATGTGGTTTCCCAAGTGACCGGTCATGTTTGCAGGTTACACCTCCAAGTGGCCTATGTTTTGCCGGAGTCTTGATTAATTTCCGTTCCGGCAAATTTCAGGCGCTCGATATGTCCTGTTTTAGCAAAGGTCATGCCATAATTTTCCGTGAATTTTGGCATGACTTGTGCTAGAATATGTAGGAAACATCGAGTGGCCTGGATTTTCAAGAAAGATAATTAAACGATATTTCTGGTTGACTTTAAGACTGTCGAGGCTGATAATCCCGACTGTTGTCATGGGGGTCGTTTCTCCTTCTTCTTCGGGTGCTAGACCTTTGTTATGCACTAGGGGGAGGAGCAGTAACGACCATCACCGACGGTCACAAATGTCAGAGAGGAATCAGTGAGGGAGAGTACTTCCACCATATATGAGAGGATGAAGAATCCCAACTGTTGTCGTGGGGGTAGCTTCTCCTTCTTTCCCATGTGCTAGACAATTTGGTGTAATGCACTCGGGAACGAAAGGAGGAGCTACCATCACCGACGGTCGAATATATACACCACGTGAGCTGAGAGTTTTCAAGAAAAGACTCAACAGACCCATAGTCAACCCGTGATGAATAATAATGATCTAATTTAGTTTTTGTAGTACATATATTTAATTGTACAAGTTTAATCTTTGAATTATGAACATAGGAAATGTCGTCGGACGAAGAAGGTCCCAGGGAGTGCTCTTGGTGCGGCGACAACCGGGGTTTCTGCAACAGGCCTCACCTGGACGAAGGTCGGTGCTTCAACATTAAGCTCGAGGAGGCCTTCAATTGTGAAACGGTACGCTATGATGCTAAGTGTTTTTTTCGTAATTAAGCTCGACTTCTACTACTTCAACATGTAATTTTCATCTTTTACAATTCGACTAGCTTATCCCATGCCATGCACGACGCTATGTCTTGGAGAGGATGGGTTTTGAAGATCATGAGAGGAATGAAACAAAGAAAATTAACCTAAGGACCCATCATGGTATGGATTTTGAGGTAAATCTATACAATTCTGAGAGCATGTCCAAATTTGGTTGCCCGGGTTGGGATGCACTTTGCAAGATGTATGATTTTCAAGAGGGTATGTTTGTCACCATGTATCTTGGTGATCCTCACATTGACCAAGACAATTTGGACATTTGGGTTCTTGTTGATACACTTCCAATTCTACCGCTATGTGAGTTCCTCAAACATAGTTATTAAGCAATTCATATTGTTTATTTCCAAATAGTTGACAACTTATTTCCATTAATAGTTTATTTTCATTCTTCAAAGAGTGTGCAGAAGATGGTAGATAGAACCAACTACACCGATGGCTCTGAGTTAACTTATCAAAGAAAAAATCATCCGGTCGCATATTGCACAGAAATTGAGAATTACAATGCCTTTTATCAAACTCCTCCAAATTATGGTAAATACATGCCACTAGTGCACGTGTTGAACCACGATAACTTCCATGGAGATATCCTGGTAAGATTTTTTACTATTACGACATCCATGCATCTTTTGCATACTTCTAAAACTGAACTACATTGCTAACTACGAAGTTATTACTATGCTTTTCAACAGAAAATCCCGATGGATTGTGTGCCTCATTTGATGTATCAGAATGGTTGCCTTGATGTTTTGAACATACAGCCAGGTCGTCCTACGAATCTCACCTGTGCATACCGGATTTCTAAAAACGGTGAACACATGATAATCAAAGAGTGGAAGAAATGTATGGACAGTCGTAAGGAGGTTTTTGGAAGCAACAGTGTGCGAAAGGCAAGAATTGGAGACAGGATAATCTCCATTCCCCATAATGGAGAGTCAGGGGCTATCTTGTTTTATGCTATTTTACCTAAGATAATATAGTAGGTCCTAAGAGAATGTAGTAGGTCCTATGAGGTGCAATATGTTTATGAGAGTTGATGATGATGAGTAGTTGTGATTATGTCTAGTGACCAACTTGTATGTGATGTATCATTGATGAAACCGATAATCATGAGGAGATGTTATATGACAATGATGTATTATGATGATAAGTTGTTAATGATATGATGATAATGATGATGATGATATTTATTATATCATTGGGTGAAAAAGAACCGCGAATTAGTTTCAAGTGGATGTCCGTCCACTTGAAACTAGTCCACGGTTCTTTCTCCATTGATGTAATAAGTCATTATGATGTAAAATCATTCTCTAAATTGCTGCGGTATGAAAACTTGTATAAAGGTGTATGAATGCAACATGAAATAAAAAAGAAATACGGAATAGTAGTAGTAGTGCGTGCTAGGAGAAGCTCTACTACTAATTACCAGTAGCGCTCGTTGTAGAAAGTGCTGCTACTAAGTCTATATAGCAGTAGCATGGTCCAACCCACGCTACTGCTAACCTTTAGCTATAGCGCCTTACTAGTAGCACGGTTCCCCGCGCTACTGATAGGCTTTAAACACGCGCTACTGCTAGTGTTTTCCCTAGTTGTGTACTACCAAACAATTGCAGCTGCCGATGATACTAGTGTAGGTGATGCAACCGAGCTCAGTTGGAAGTTCGATGAGGATCTTGGTCGTTACTACATGTCTTTTTCTAATGATCAGTTGTGGTGCCCAGTTGGGACGATCAGGGATCTAGCATTTGGGGTCGTCTTCTTTCTTTTGGATTTGTCCGTAGTCGGACTATGTGTGTACTCTGAGTGATGTATTAATTATATGATATTTGTGTGAAGTGGCGATTGTAAGCCAACTCTATTTATCCCTTTCTTGATCATTACATGTGATTGTGTAAAGATGACCCTTCTTGTGACAAAACCACAATGCGGTTATGCCTCTAAGCCGTGCCTCGACACGTGGGAGATATAGCCGCATCATGGGCGTTACAGGCTCCCACTCCCAGCTGCTGTCGATGGCCGCTGTGGGGCTGTCCGGAAGGGAGGTTTTACCATTCTTGGACGCCTCGGCTTCCAGATGCATGGAGGCCGTCCTCTTCTTTCTTCCCCCTGCAGGGGGGAATGACTTTCTTCTTCCTCCTCCTCCTCTTCCTCGTCGTCCTTGGCGGTGGAGGAGTGAGCCTCGTCTTCTTCAGACATCGCGTCTGAATTGCCTTTGCGACGAAGACCATCTCTGGTCCCCTTGGCCTTCTTCTTGGCCTTCTTCTTGGCCCTCTTCTCCGGCACCGGATAAGGCGGCGGAACCAGCATCTTTATCAGAAGCGGGATTGCTGGGTCTTCGGGCAGCGGAGCCAGATAGCTAATCCGCTCCGCCATCTCTGTCCAGGTCTGAAAAGATTAATAGGGAGGCTTAGATGGATTCCTCGAATATCCAAGTAAAGGGTATACCTTGAAAACATGAAAGAACTTACCGGATTAGCAGGGTGAGTTATGTCATGCCCATGATCCTCGGTCGTGGGTGGCAGCGCCTCATTGGCCTTGAAGAGCACCTTCTAGATGTCTTCGTGTGTCGTGTCGAAGAGCTCCAGTAGGGTCCGGTGCTTGGCCGGATCAAACTACCATAGGTGGCAAGTCCGGCGTTGGCAGGGAAGGATCCGGCGAACAAGTATCACCTGGATCACGTTGACGAGCTTGATTCTGTTGTTTATCATGTTCTGAACGCGCGTCGGAAGCGCCATTAGCTCGTCCGAGGAAGACCAGGTCAGGCCTTTCTCTTGCCAGGAGGTAAGCCACATTGGGACTCCAGACCAGAATGCGGGAGCCGCTGCCTAGTTGGTGCTGTGCGGCTCTGTGATGCAGAACCACCCCGACTGCCACCCTTTGACAATCTCCACAAAGGAGCATTCGGGCCATGTGAAATTGGGAATATTGCCCACCATGGCGCCTCTGCACTCTGCTTGTTAGCCACTCACCACCTTTGGCTTCGCATTGAAGGTCTTCAGCCATAGGCCGAAGTGAGGTGGGATGCGGAGGAAGGCCTCACACACGACAATAAATGCCAAGATGTTGATGATAGAATTGGGGCCCAGATCATGGAAGTCCAGCCCGTAGTTAAACATAATTCCGCGGATGAACAGGTGGAGGGGGAATCCCAGCCCGCGGACGAAGTGTGAGATGAACACCACCCTCTTCTGGGGCTCCGGGGTGGGGACGATCTGTCCCTTGGCCGGAAGTTGATGGGCGATTTCCTTGGCCAGGTACTCAGCCTCCCGGAGCTT
This sequence comes from Triticum dicoccoides, assembly GCF_002162155.2. Taxonomy (NCBI): domain Eukaryota; kingdom Viridiplantae; phylum Streptophyta; class Magnoliopsida; order Poales; family Poaceae; genus Triticum; species Triticum dicoccoides. The sequence goes on along the minus strand of NC_041393.1, from coordinate 367,130,123 downwards.
CGTGATGTCCTTCACCTTGACAGAGGAGGCCATCCACTTGCCTCCTGCTCTAGATCCGGACATGGTGGGAGTGCTTTTTTTACGGAAAAGGTGAGAGCTTGGGCGCTGGAGCTCGAGAACGGATGGGCAGAGGAAGGAGCAGGCGTGGGTGAAAAGGGGGTGAATCCTTAACCCTTTATAAAGGCAGTGAATATTATGCGCCTCCCCACTTGCCTTAAAACTCGTCTATTCCCCAAGGGTCGTGCGTATGGAAAGGTTGGGTTACCCATGCCCGTATTGATGAGAATCCCGCAATAAGGGGACACGATCTCTGCTTTGACAAGACGTGCCAGTGAAACCGTGCCTCGAAATACGAAGCGGCAGGATAAAAACTGGTTCGAATAATGGCCGGGCGGTGATGTGATGTCACGCTATAAAAAGTTGTCAGCAGGTTAGACTCGTGAAATATTATACTCTCTAAAGTTGTGTGTGGTACTTGTTTTGCAGAGCCGAACACGTTTTCAATGTTCGGAAGGCTATGTTGGAGTATTCGGAGCATGAACCCGCCTTGCAATGCCAAAGACAATCTGCACGCCGGACCCCTCGTCATTGAAGCCTGGTTCAGGGGCTACTGAGGGAGTCCTGGATTAAGGAGTCCTCCGACAGCCGGACTATATACATGGGCCGCACTGTTGGGGCATAAAGATACAAGATAGAAGACTTATTCCCGTGTCCGGATGGGACTCTACTTGGCGTGGAAGGCAAGCTTGGCGATTCGGATATGTAGATTCCTTTCTCTATAACCGACTTTTTACAACCCTAGTCCCCTCCAGTGTCTATATAAACAGGAGGGTTTAGTCCATAGGGGACAATCATAATCCCATAGGCTAGACTTCTAGGGTTTAGCCATTACAATCCTGTGGTAGACCAACTCTTGTAATACTCATATTCATCAAGATCAATCAAGCAGGAAGTAGGCTATTACCTCCATAGAGAGGGCCCGAACCTGGGTAAACATCGTATCCCCCGTCTCCTGTTACCATCAACCTTAGACGCACAATTTGGGACCCCCTACCCGAGATCTGCCGGTTTTGACACCGACACCTGTATGTCGACAAGATTCTGGAGGCGATGCCCGAATTCTTGAGCTCCTTTATGTCGTTGGTGATGTCCACCATAGTGAACATGTAGTGGGGACTGTTCAGAAACCTAGCGAAATGCTCGCAAGGCCTTGTGGCTAGGCAGTAGTGGTAGATGAGGACGTGGTTGCGCATGCACATCTGGGTGACGGTGACCTTGGGACGAGACCCGACACGAGTGCGGGTGTACTCGAGGTCGAACCCGACCACCTTGTACTTCTCATCGGCAAGCAACAGCTCCATGATGTGGATGTAGTGCTCCAACTAGACCGGGTTGTTGGTGTACACCACCGAGAGCTCCATGAACCTTCTATGGGTGTCCACCATGGCATGCATGTTGAATTGATGCTCATCGTTGTCAGATTACGGGTTCAGCAAACCCTTGAGTGGTTCGAAATCTGGGGTGCATGCAGAACTCTCAACCTACCTAGCCTGCCTACTCACGATCCTCCTAAGCCTAGCACGATGAGCTCAAAGAAACAAAGGGATGCAACAGTTTATCCTGGTTCGGGCCACCTTGCGGTGTAATACCCTACTCCAACGTTTTGGTGGATTGCCTCGGAGGGCTGAGGATGAACTAGTACAATGGATGAACAAGCCTCAGGAGGTGAGGTGTTCTTGAGCTTGAGAGAGCTTGTGGGATGTGAACTAGATCAGATGCCCCTCTATGGTGGTGGCTAAGTCCTATTTATAGTGGCCTTGGTACTCTTCCCAAATGTTGGCGGGAAGGGATCCCACAACGGCCGGATTTGAAAGGGGACAAGTTGTACAGTTTATCCTAACAAAAGTAGTCTTTGCCTGCGAAAAGCCTCTGGTCGTGAAGCTGCGGTGGGCTCGGCGATGACCTCCGTCCTGCCGTCTGGTAGTCTTGGTCTTGTTGCACTAGAATGGAAACCTTTGGCTGATTCCTCGGGACTCTGTGCCTGTGGCTTGCCTCCCTTGCACCGAAGAGGAGACTGGCGCCTACCTGGTGCCCGCCTGGCCTTGGTCGTCACGGCTCACGTCAGCTGAACCTCGTGAGGTACACCTTGCATAGAACTCTCCGCTCCTCGGGAGCCAGCCTAAGGAGGCCGATCCCCTCGGGGGTCTTGGCGTCGTACGTCTCACGAGGCTTGGCCTCTCACGAGGGTCTTGAGCTGTTGATGTCAAATCTGGGTCATACCAGGCTGTCGTTGGAGCCACGTGGTGGGCCGCAGGCAGGCAAGTCTGGATACCCCCATATCCAGAATGCCGACAGTAGCCCCGGGGCCCAAGGCGCACTCGAACTTGGCTTCCAGGTGAAGCCAAAGGGCAAGTGTGGAGCGCCATGGGCCCTAACCGCCTGCGGCCTTGATGACGTGTGGTATTTGATGAGACGTGGGTGTCTCAACTTCTCCATGCCGCCTTGATATTCGCTAGTCCTAGTGGTCGCCCATTGTTAGAACATCTCACTCTTCACAGATTTTCGCGCTCGGCCTCTGTTTCTTTCTTTCCCAATCTTGTCGCTCTGTGCATAGATCTGGCAGCGGCGCCTCACCCCTTTTACAACGTCCGTCAAGGCCCCCCAGCTGAGGAGGAAGAAGGGGAAGCCATGAGCCTCGGCCGGGCCTCCGCCGGCCTTGGAGCCAGCTCTCGAGCAGTCCACGGTGATCAACCAGGAGGGGCTAGACAAGGTTCGCCATGCACTTGCGGCCGATTCCAATGAGCGGAAGGCGACGACTGTCCGTCCTGCGTCTTGGCGCATGAGTGAGATGAGTGCCACTGAGATCCCCATCTATCTCCATGCTCTCCTTGCGGGTCTGGTTCCTCCCTTCTCTCCCTTCTTCAATGTTGTAATCTCGCATTACCAGATCCTCCTGCTGCATCTGGACCCCCGCTCTATTATCCTTCTCGCCGTCTTCGCCTTCCTTTGCGAGGCCATGGTCTGGCCTTGTTTTTCCATTTCTCCTTGCTCCCATTGGTCGATGCTCGCCAATGCTCAGGATGTGTGACCTTTGAAGCCGTGGCCGCAACCGCCGGCTTGAGGATCGACTTCGAGCTTTCGTCGGCTGCGAAGGGGTTCCGAAAACAGTGGATGCTCATGGATGCTGGCACATACAACCCCCTGCTCCTAACTCCTGGGGCGCCGGCCTCGCCTAGCTCCGGTTGGGGCCACACAAAGCTCTCCGACCGGCGCCTTGCTTTCGTCTAGAAGAGGTTGGAGAGGTTGCAAGAGCTGGAGGTGACGGCACCGATGGTGGTGAAGGAATTCGTCAGGCAGCGCGTCGCTCCCCTTCAGCGTCATTCTCGCCCAATGTGGGACCTTGCCAACGTCGAGGATCCCATGAGGCTGCAGAGGCCATTACTGGCTGCTGGTACCTTGAGCATGGTGCTTAAACTCCTGACGGGCAAATCCGAGCTTGCTTACCTTCCTGGGGGCGGCTGCCTCCTCTATCAATGCTTGAACAAGGTAGCCTTCGTGGACCATATGCCCCTATTCGATGAGTGGGGGTTGATTCCGGAGGGCCTTGAGGGGCCTCGTGAGAACCCCATCTTCGTGGCTCCCCTTCTACTCGACCCTGGCGCATGCGCCCCAAGTGTGGAAGCAGGGGGGTGCTCACCGCCAGCAGCTGTTGAGGGCTCCTCCGGAGGCCTGGCGCCGATGGTGGCCCAGGAGATCGGGGCTCCTGAGGCCCAGAAGGAGGCCATCATGGAGCCGACGCCACCCCATGCTCTGGAGGCAGTGGTTCTTGAAGCTCGGGGCAATGGCTTCGAGGTGGCTTCCGACGGCGAGGCGCCCACCGACGGCTCCGGAGCCGCTGGCCAGAAGACCCCGCCAGGCGCCCCTGCTCCTGGGGCCTCTACCCCGGATGCCCCGCCGAGCGCTCCTCCTCCTGAGGATCGTCCACCGGGGTCTGGTCGGCCCCGCCTGAGTCTTGAATCTCTCCTAAAGAGGAAGATATCTCCGTGCCGCAGCGATGGCACCCATCGGCCGCTGAAGCTGAGGAGATATGTGGCCGTCGATGAGTAAGTACCTTTGCTCTTGATTCCTTGCACGCTGCGTTTTCTCCTGACCAAGGCCTTGCAGGTCTCCCACGAAGACGAAACCTCCGGAGGTGAGTGCCTCCAAGGATCCCAGCTTGACACCAGCACACAGTCCCCGGCGCCCAGGTCCTATGCAGGGCATGGGGCCGACTCCGGCTGCCATGATGCAGCAAGGGATCCCCGGCCCCGAACTTCCTGCTCCCCCTCTCCGCGGCTCAGCCTGTAAGATGGGGGACGCACCGCCGATCCTTCCTATAGTAGTTTCCTGGAGGGGGGCGCCCCTTGGGCAGCATTCGTCTTCAGGTTTGCGGGGTTACACCGGCCAGCCCCCGACCGGCGGCAGGCGTGACGCTTAGTGCCTCCTCGGCAGCCTCCGGGGCTGAAGAAGGCCTCGGTGATGCACTAGCGCTTGCGCACGGGCGCAGTGCCATGTGCTTCGAGCTCCTCGGTGAGGTGATGTGTGCGATGATCCAGCTTGGCGGGGAGCTTGCTAATGTCGATACCAGGCTTGAGGCGGAAGGCCGCCGCATGGCGCATGAGTGGCAGCAGCTAAAGGTTGCTATCAACCTCGAGAGACTTCAGCGCGACGAGGCTGATGCACTTGCGGCATCCTCGCTTGCGACTTCTCGCGAGGCTTGCGCCCGTGCCATGGAGGAGGCCGAGGACGCCAACCTCCGTCGCGAGGCGGTCGAGGACCGGGAGCGGGAGCTTCTGTCTTCAAATGCGGCCCTTGAGCAAGAAGTTAAGGAGTGTTGCGTCCTCCTGGCCTCCTCACCAGACGAGGCGGCCTTTGCCGAGGTGGAGCTCCTGAGGTGCCAAGATGACTTGACGTTGGAGACCATGAGCACAACATGGCGTTGGAGAGGCTGGAGGTGAGGGAGCGACAGGCTGCTGCGGCTGAGGATGCCGTCGCCGCCCAAGAAGCCCAGGTCTAGCTGGAAGTGGAGGAGAGGGTGGCGAAGCCGCATGCTGACTTGGCTGAGGGGCACGACCTGGATCTGGAGCTGCTCAGGGCCGAGTTTGAAGGTAGGACCTCCGCCTTGAAGGAGAAGCTGCAATCCGTTGAACAGCGTGAGAGCGCTGCTCAAGAAGCCCTGACTTCTTCCGAATCTGCCTTGGCCTCTGTCCATGTCGAAATGTCTTCCCTTTAACAACAGATCAAGGATACCGCATCCCTGGTAGAGAAAAACTGCGAACGGAGCGCATCGCCGTTGTACACTGTAGCGCGAGCATGCCCCGATGCTCCAGGATCTGAAAGTCAGGGCTAACTGTGCCTTGGGCACCATCTGTGATGAGGGTGCTCCTTGCCTGCACGAGAACAATTACGCCAGCCACCTCAGCTTCTTCACCAACATCGTGACCCGCCTAGAGGATCGGGCCGTGAGGGGTCGCAAGTTTGTAGCGGAGAGGAGCCAGAGTTTTCTTGGGCGCGCATTCTCATGCGTCTTCAGCCACCTTCTCAACCGTGATCCTCATTTCGACTTCAATGTTGTGTTAGCCTCGTGCCCTCAGTTATTCTGGACAACCTGGCCGGTTGGGTGGACAACCATGTGGATGCCCTGGTAGCAGAATTTGCTCCGAAGGACGACACGGTTGTGATCGCGATGGAAGAAGATGACGCGGGTAGCAATGATGAGGAGGATGGCCGCCACGACGCAAGCAGCGCGGACGGAGGTGATGAAGAAGGCGCACCCAGCTAGGCCCATGTTTCTTTTCACTTCGACATGTATGACAAAAACTTGAACGCATCCTCGCGAGAGCATTTTGAAAAGAGGGGCCCCTTATGATGTATGAGATTATGAAATGCTTTTGAAGTAGCGCCTGGAGCGCGACCCAGCAGGGTCACGGGCTCCCAAGCAGGGTAGTTGTTATGACTTATCTTTGGCTCTGCGAGTCTCGAGTGAGCCCTAGTGTCGCAGCAGCCCTTCTTCTCTTGAGGTGAGCCTGCCGCGGGCTCGGGAGGTTCTGAGTCTCCCGAGGGGCCTGCTGGCCTGTCCTAGAGTGCTTCACAGGGAACCAACTGTCGGGTCGTGGCGAGGTGAGCACGCGTGGTGGCTACACCCTTGAGCCCCCGGGGGGAAGCGATCGACCCCAGTGCACACACCGTACCCATCCCCAGCTCATGAGGTGCCTGAGGGCAGGGCGACATTCATGAGCTTCAGAAAAAACGCAAGAACAAAAGGCAAGAGAGCAACGCAAGACGAGAAAACTGCCCCCATTTTTATAAACGCACAAGAACCAAGCTGCTCCAAAAAGCCGACGAACAAGTACAAAAAGGAGGCAAAAGCAAATGGCCGCATCCGACGCCTAGCTAGTCTTCAAGTATTCTCACCAGCGCGGAGCTAAGTGCTTCCATTGGCGGGGCATAGTCATTAGGGAGAGTGTCGACGGCCAGTGCGGAGCATGGTGCTTCCACTGGGACGTGGGTGGGAGCCCCTGTGAGGCCCCAGGGCGGCGCTCAGGAGACTCTGGGGCGTGTACAGCCCCACTCATTATTACATGAGAGTGTCATGAGCGGAGACCTTCACAGGCCGGAGCCTTGCTTCATATCGCCCGACGAGGACCCCGCCCAGCGCCGCCCCCGACCACCATTGAGGAGACCGGAAACCAGGACAAGACCAAGGGGAAAGGGGGACGTTGGCGGTGTCCTCGGCGACTGTAGGCAACCCCGCCGGGGGGAAGGGCTCGCCGGCGCCTTCCCGACGGGGAACCTACCTCCAGGCAGGGCCCTGCTCTATGCAGTGCGAGGAAGGCCCTGCCGCTGGGCTTCCACAACGCTGCTCCCAATGCCCTTCGCGCTCCTGCAGGGGATCCGCCATCCTAAGAGTCCTGGCGGTAGCTGCGCCCTGGTTCACCTGCGATCCATGGTCAACGTAAGCATACCCCTGTGGCGTTAGCTGTACCCAGAGGTTATCACCGTTGGAGATGTTGGCGGGGCTCAGCGGCAGCTCAAAAGAGATCTCGTCTTCATGTATATCCAGCGCACATCCTGGTGTGGGGGATCGGTTGGGGCCCTCTCGTGATGCGTGCCTCAGGTCCATCATGACAGGACGTAGGCTTCTGGGCTGGCCGCGCCAAATCCGCATCCCGGTTGCCTCACGTTCCCGCCTTCTTCAGTCACCCTCTGGTCCTGTCGACCAGGGGTTCGACCCCAACGCGACCCCTGGTGATGTCGCCCGAAGCAGCCCCACGCCGAGGTGGCACGTTCGGAGGGGTGCGGGCTACTCTGCGGGGCTGGCCGGCGCCGAGAGGCTCTTCAGGGGCCCTGGGAGGGGGCGTGCGGTTGTGTCGGGGATGGGTGCGCCCCCGCCACCACCTGCGATGTGGGCAGGGTGCAGAACGGTGATGCTCCCCTGCACGACGCATCTAGTAGCTCGGCGACCCATTCCAGCAGGGCATCGCGGCCACTTTCCAGCAGCCTACACCTCAAGATCTCTCGAGCCACAATGACCGTTGCCTGCATGTTTTCCTGTTCCCTGCGCGTGTGAAGTGCGGTTATTATAGAGTAGTTCACAGATCATGCAGTAGCACGGTTGCGGCGTGGCGCCAATGGAGAAGGTTGCGCCCCACGCCCCCCATGGACGGTCGCCCGAGGTGGAGTGCGGGCTGTCGGTGTTCTGGGAACTGGGGTCCCCAGACTTGCCTGCCTGCGGCCTACGGCGTGGCACAATCGGTGGCCTAGTGCGGCCCATTTCCATCAACCATCACTCAAGACCCTCGCGAGGGGCCAAGCCTTGTGGGGCGGACGACACAAGGCCTCCTCAGGAGTGGCCTCGCTAGGCAGGCTCGCAAGGAGGCGGAGAGATCAAGGCAAGGGGTACCTCGCAAGGTTCACATGACGCAAGCCATGATGATTGAGACCAGGCGGGCGCCAGCCTGCGCAGTGTCCTTGTTTCCTCTTTGGTGTAAAGGGGGAAAGCGTAGGCACGGAGTACCGAGGAATCAGGCAAAGGTTTCCATATCGGTGCAACAAGACCAAGATCAGTTGGACGGCAGGAAGGAGGTCACCGTGGAGCCCAAGACGGCGTCATCACCAGCACCTTTGGCAGGTGAAGACCACCTTTAGTCAGGATAGCTTGTACTAGCTGTCCCCTATCAAAATGGCCGTTGTTGGATCCCTTCCCACTCAATATTTGGGAAGAGGACCAGGGCCTCTATAAATAGAACTAGCCGCCACAGTAGGAAGGCATCTCATGTAGAGACAGATCAAATCCTTCCGAAGCAGCACACCACACCAGCTCAACAACACCTCTCCTCGCGAGGCTGTTCTCCCCTATACTGTTCATCATCAGCCCAAGAGGCAATCCACCACCACACATAGGAGTAGGGTATTACACCACAACGGTGGCCCTAACTTGTATAAATCTTGTGTCTCTTGTGTTGTTCATCGATGTAGCTTAGGGATCACGGCGAGGCTAAGAGCGAGATTCGGTAGGAGGAGATCTTCGTGCGCACCCCAGTGTTTGAACCTTAAGGGTTTTGCCAGAACCTGATATTCGACATTTGGCGCCAGGTAGGGGTGCGCTGGAGCTCTTCCTTCCATCATGAAAGCACAAGTGCTCCCTAGGTGGTTTTGGTAATTAATGACAATATATCTCTTGTTGGACTAACACTTTTATCTAGTATGTTTCAGATAAGTTCAACAATGGAGTGGCATGGACTAAAGGATGTGGGAACTCCTTCAAGATGCTAAGGACAAAGGATTGGCTCAAGCTTCAAGCTCAAGACTCTTCATTTTACATTTTAGTGATCCAAGATCACATTGAGTCTATAGGAAAAGCCAATACTATCAAGGAGGGATGAGGTGTTGCTTAATGAGCCTCTTGCTTCAAAGTGCTTAGTGATATGCTCCAAATACCCTCAACTACTTTCCCACTTCCACACATATGTCCTAAACCTAAAGTCAAACTTGGCCCCACTGATTCTTTCTATCCGGTGCCATCGAGTTTAGATGTCTTAGCCACTGCCATAAACCCTAGGAAAATCGGTCTCACCGATAGGGATCTCGGTCTCACCGAGATGGGATTGTAATCTCTCTGTGTATGTTCATTATCAAAATTGGTCTCACCGAGTTTGAGCAATCGGTACTACCGAGATTACAATGCAAACTTATTATCAAAATCGGTCCCACCGATTTTGATAATCGGTCAAACCGAGTTTGCCTGACCAACTCTCTGGAAAGCTTATTACCAAAATCGGTCCCACCGAGTTTGTGTAATCAGTCTTACCGAGATTAGGTTATGCCCTAACCCTAACCGAATCGGTCCCACCGAGTTGCATTCCGATCCCACCGAAAACCCTAACGGTCACATTATTTGCTAAATCGGTCTGACCGAGTTTAACGATCTGGTCCCACCGAGTTTGGTAGATTGTGTGTAACTGTTAGATTTTGTGTGGAGGCTATATATACCCCTCCACCTCCTCTTCATTCATGGAGAGAGCCATCAGACTGAACCTACACTTCCAACATCCTATTTCTGAGAGAGAACTACCTACTCATGTGTTGAGGCCAAGATATTCCATTCCTACCATATGAATCTTGATCTCTAGCCTTCCCCAAGTTGCTTTCCACTCAAATCATCTTTCCACCAGATCCAAATCCTATGAGAGAGAGTTGAGTGTTGGGGAGACTACATTTGAAGCACAAGAGCAAGGAGTTCATCATCAACGCACCATTTGTTACTTCTTGGAGAGTGGTGTCTCCTAGATTGGCTAGGTGTCACTTGGGAGCCTCCGACAAGATTGTGGAGTTGAACCAAGGAGTTTGTAAGGGCAAGGAGATCGCCTACTTCGTGAAGATCTACCGCTAGTGAGGCAAGTCCTTCGTGGGCGACGGCCATGGTGGGATAGACAAGGTTGCTTCTTCGTGGACCCTTCTTGGGTGGAGCCCTCCGTGGACTCGCGCAACCGTTACCCTTCGTGGGTTGAAGTCTCCATCAACGTGGATGTACGATAGCACCACCTATCGGAACCACGCCAAAAACATCCGTGTCTCCAATTGCGTTTGAATCCTCCAAACCCTTCCCTTTACATTCTTGCAAGTTGCATGCTTTATTTTCCGCTGCTCATATACTCTTTGCATGCTTGCTTGCTATGTGTTGTGAATGTTAAACTTGTGCCTGAACTCCACTCAAACTTTAAAGAAACTTAAAAACTGCAACTTTGGCTCTTAGTGTCTAATCACCCCCCCTCTAGACACCTCTTCTCCAGGTCCTACAAGTGGTATCAGAGCATTGGTCTCCATTGCCTTGGTTTAATCACCATTGGAGGAAGATGGATGAGTCTACTTTGGGGAGTCTTAGACATAGAGTGCCTATTCTTGATGGAGAGTATTTTCATGAGTGGAAAAATGAGATGCTTGTAATTTTCAATCAATATCATTTGAACAAGTACATTGCTAGTCCTTGTGCACCTTGTGTTGATCCTATGCATCCTACCCTTGATGAGTCTATTGACATGATTAGGAATGTTAGAACTGTTAATCTTATCACTAGAGGCTTGCCTAGAAACTTGATTATAAAATTGCCTACTCTTGAGTGTGCCTACACTATATGGAAATTTCTTGAGGAACGATTTCCTGATTATTCTTTGAAAAATCTTGATGAAATTCTTTATAAGTCTATTGCCTTGAGTAAGATGAATACTGGTGATCCTATGTTTGGTGATCGTCTATTTGAGCTTACAAACCTTATGCGTGCCAAAGGAAATGTTGGTATTATTAGTGACATTATTTCTGAAGCTATAAAAATTCATAGATAAGATCATTGTCAAAATCACTCTAACGAATCACCCTCTCTAGGATTTGATCCACCACATGACGATGTTGAACATGGATACTATGATGAGGATGATGATAGTGACTTCGATCTTGATGATGCAATGATACATTTTGATCTTATGGAAAATCTTCGGGGATATATGTCAGGAGGAAAGGAATGGGTTCTTGATAGTGGATGTACTGATCACATGACCGGAGATAAAGACATGTTTTGTGAGCTTGCTGATAATGATAGTCCTCGAAAGTATGTCACTTTCAGTGATAACTCAAAGGGTAAGGTGGTTGGCCTTGGTAAGGTGGCCATCTCACATGATAGCTCCATACAAAATGTCATGCTCGTTGAATCTCTTGGGTACAGCTTACTTTCAGTATCTAGACTTCACTACTAGGAAAAGGCCTACTAATGGCGCACCGGTTTTGCCTACTAATGGCGCACTACCGGTGCGCCATTACTAGCACACCATTAGAATTTTTTACTAATGGCGCACCACTGGTGCGCCATTAGTATCTGGTACTAATGGCGCACCTGCCAGTGCGCCGTTAGTATGTAACACCATGCGCCATTAGTATGCCTCCCGGGGGGCTATATGTAACCATGTGCTTTGTCACACTAATGGCGCACTCTGCCACGATGCGCCATTAGTATCCTTTGGCATACTAATAGCGCACTCTGCCTTGATGCGCCATTAGTATGAATATTTGGTTTTTTTTTTGCTTTTCTGATTTTTGCACATGTTACAAAATATATTATTGGACAGAATATAGACAGCAGCACACAACAACATCAGATTCATCGAATATAATAGAAGATTAGTCTCCGAATACAATTCATCATATTAGTCTCCGAATTCAAAAGACCGAACAAAGATAAAACATTACAAGTCTCAAGACCGCGAGTATCGAGTTTGTCTTCACATTACAAGTCGATATCGATCATCTAAACTACCATCACATAAAAGAGAGTTGTGGTCATCATGACGAGCATCATTGCGATCAAACTGGTCCTCATCCGGTTCCTCCAACGCTCCCTCCTCTCTCCCGCTAGATAGCAGGCATATCTAGATTCGGCCTCCGCCCTAGTGGTGTACCCTTTGTAACTGTTACCGCTGAAACGGTGAACCTATCTCCGACACTCCTCCCAGTCGTCGTAGACTCCGGGAACCTTACCCTTGTACACGACATACGACGGCATCTCTATGCACAAGCCAAACAACAGACAATACATAAGCAATATGTAAGTATGCAACAAAAGGATCGAAAGAGAAAAGCAAGACATTAATAGCACGATTCATGGTCCTACTAATAAATAGCATCGATTACATCTAAGTTGAACGACTGTCCAAACCAAAGAGACATACGAATTCATTAAAGTTTAATTCCAACATGAGCTAATCAATGTTTTAGAACTACACATCACTACTTTCGACTCGACTCATCGGACAGGAGCGTGGATGAAGCCGCCGTCTGTCGTGATGGTCATGAAATCGCGGTCGTTGTCACCCTGCATTTGTAACGTTTCATCTATCTCACTGTTGGACGGTTGATATCTGACGAAGAACTGCCCCGAGGTATGAAGGACATCTTGATGGATGATGTCCGCAAACTCCGACTGGATGCGAAAGAATTCTTGTCTGAGGTCCGCGTCCTGGACTGCCGACAAGCTCGCGGCCCAATCTTTGAGATTATCTGGTAGCAGAAGTTGATGATGGTCCCTTATGATCGCCCGCATGTGATGGAGGGCGTAGTAGGCATCCTTCTGACCGCTAGGCGGCTGCTTGACACAGCAGAACTTCGTATTGTGTGAGAACATGTGCTTGCCGTACTTACGAACTGCCCTGGTGAAGGTGCCTCCAAATTTGGCATAGCCGGGGAGAACATCATCAAGAACTTTATTGACATTTGTGTAGTCTATCTTGGAGTTACGGTTCGGGTCGAAATACGTGGCCATGGAATATTTCGGGCTTAATAGGATGAGTGTGCAATCTGTGTCACTGCACAGAACACGGAATGTTAGAAAAAAAAAGAACGATCAAAATCTAAGAAATCATATGTTACGGGGCGGTTAAGGGATGACTTACTCGGGAAAGTAAGCCACAAGGAAGTTATCCTTATCTGGGTTTGCCAGAATGACGCCTTCGAGGTGTGAACTCGCAACTTGGCAGTCCCCAGCGTTGTTCAAGTGCTTGGCACGCATGTAGAAGGGGTCGACTATCACGATGTCCGGGGTCTTGTCTCTAATGATCCGCATGTCCATACTCAGCAAAAACAGTCGAACGAAGGTGTAGTGCAGCGGATGAAGGTTAAACATAGCAAAGATGTCATCAAACCGCAGGACGATCGTACCCCCGATGTCGCCATCCGCAAAGCCCTTGCCCTCTGGCACCTTGGCCACGAAAACTGGGTATGCCACATCATTCTCTCTCAGATGCCGCTTCTCCAAAGAAAGAACACTGTCGTGCAGACTCCGCATAGCACCGGTTGCAGCAATCAGCATATTTGGCGGTAGCATCGCCCTACCCGCCACATGCACCCTCCTCGAGATATCCTTAGGTGAAGGCGGCCCGTCCTGAGCACGGATCGAACTCGGTGCCGGCTGGCTCGCACCGGCGCCCTTTTTAGTCTTTCGTTTCCGTCCCTTCTTCATGATCTCCTGTAATGGGACCGAGTTCTGCTCACAGACCGCTTTCTTGAGCGTGTTGGGGCTGATAATATTTTGCACCTCAGCTATCTGAGGCTCGGTGAAGGCGGGAGCTGGAGGCGTCTCCTGAGAACTGAACGGCAGACGACGCCTATTGCAATTGGATTTCTCCGCCGTACCAGCTAGATTGCAGTCGTCTTGGTTGGGTTCTTGAGAAAGAGGCTCGTAGAACTCGTCAGCGTACCCATGTTCGGCAAAGTACTTATCGACTTTGGTAAATGTACCGTCGTCGTTGTCGTCGTCATCCGGATCCTGTGCCATAGGGCTGTCCGGATCCTGTGCCATAGGGATGTCCGACATAGGGATGTTCGGCAGGTCCGGTAGCGTTGCGGCGTTCTTGCCATGGCTTGGCGCCGGCACGACTGGCGGTCTTGTCTGTGGGGTGGTGTCCCCCGCCCCCAAAGGAATCTGGCTCTTCGGCCAAAGCAGCTGCCAGTTTACGCGGGCGCCGAGGGTCATCTCATCTTCTTCGTCGGCCCCAGCGGGTCGAACCGGAGGTAACAGCTCATCGCAGCCTGGCAGCACCCGAACCACTTCAACCCTATACACTGTGGGTGGCATCGGATTACCGTGGAACATGCGGTTGCCCGGTTGAACGATTCTGCCCTTGGTGACATCGACCAACTCGGCACCCACGAAGTGCAGAAGAGTGCAAGGAACGTCGGCGGTGCCCTGCGAAAACATGTACAGGGCGTCAGGGATGCCCAATCAAAGGCAAGGAGATGAAGTCATCGGCCGAGAGGCTTAGTTACCGTGATGCCGTCGAGCTCGGCTAATGTCGAGGCACCGCCAACGGCGGGCATGCAACTGATGGAGGGGGAGCTTGCTGGCGAGGTGCCGGCCGGCGTACACCCGGGTGCATTAAGCTCCAATGCCCGTGCCGGCGCCGGAGACACGAATACCGACTCTGCCGGAGACACCAATGGCGCCGTCGCCGGAGACACCAATGGCGCCGCCGGAGACACCAGAAGTACGACTATTCCAATGGCGCACCACCCCACGGTGCGCCATTAGAATTTTGTTTTAAGATAGCCCACTAGCCCTATCTACAACCTAGCCCTATCTACAACAGAACCCACCCACTAGCCCGACTGGTCAGCACACAGCACACACACCAGGATGTCCTGGGTTCGATTCCCAGGCTCCCCAATATTATTTATGCATTTTAAATGCTATTTTTTATATTTATTTGTGTTTAAATATGTTCAAACTTGTTTAAATCATAACATTAATATTTTTTATAAAAACAGTAATAATTTAAAAAGTGCCCATGAAATTTAAGTGTCCTCATGATTTCAAAAAGTGTCCATGAAATTTAAAAATATTCATGATATCAAAAAGTGCCCATGAAATACAATCGAGAAATGAAGACTATGATTTAAATACAATCGATCTTAGCTAGCTATCTGTTCACAATCTTCTTGCCCTTCTTTTTCGCAAATGGAGTTCTTCTGTGGAACGGACGTCCTTTAGGTAGGGTGGTCCTGCTTCTTCTTGTGGTGTGTGCTGCTACTTCATCGTCGTCGTCATGTTCGATCTTCGGGTCGCCGTACTTGTCGAAGTCTTGCTCATTGGCTACTCCATCCATTCCGTTGATCTTCCTTTTGCCTCTCCTCACGAAACACGACGGGGCTTTGGCGGGTCAGTAATGAAGAAGCATTGGTCCACTTGGGAAGCCAGTACCCATGGCTCATTTTTCGCGGTGACGTTTGCGCCCGCGGTCTTGGATTTGGCTTCGGGTATAACCATGGTGGTGAAATATCGGTCTTATTTTAGGACGCTCTTGGCCCATATGACACGGAACATCGGCACCTTCTCTCCAGCGTAGCTCAGCTCCCAGATCTCCTCAATCCTTCCGTAGTATCTGTCCTTGTCCTTACCGGTGTAGGATTCCATCGTTACCCCGGAGTTCTGATAACCATCTCTCTTCATGTCCTTGTCCTTGGTGTAGAATGTGTAGCCGTTGATATCGTACGCCTCATAGGTCATCAGGTTGTGCTCGGCGCCCTGTGACAAGGCAAATATGAGTTGTTCTTCCGCGGAAGAATCCTCATGTAAAGGGTACGACAGAAGCTTCTGCTTGAACCAACGCGTCAAACATGAGTTGTGCTCTTTGAGTATATCTCCGTCCGTCCTCTGTTGGCCTCGGTCATTGTACGTCTTCTCATTAAAGGTTTTGTTCTCTACCACCCAAGGATCAACCACGTCTATGTGTTGTAGTGCGACTAGGTTTGCTCTTTCAAAGTCAGCGAGTCGACCCTCGAAGTCGACATGCATTTCGCAGCGACCCTCACGGTGACCCCATCCAGCGAGCCTGCCGAGGTGCCTGTTGACGGGCAGACCAACGGGGTTCTCGATGCCTAGATAATTTGTGCAGTAGGAGATGCACTCTTTGGTCAGAAAGCCCCTGACTATACTTCCCTCTGGACGTGACATGTTCCGAACGTATCCTTTGATGACACCATTCATCCTTTCGAACGGCATCATGCTGTGCAGGAACGTCGGCCCGAGTTGGATGATATCCTCCACGATATGGACCAGCAAATGCACCATAACGTCGAAGAATGCGGGCGGGAAGTACATCTCAAGCTCGCATAGTATCACGCCAATCGACTTCCGAGAGATGACGTCGAAAAAGTTGCATAGGCCAAATAGCGTTTCACGGTCGTGCGCGTCCGTGATCCCACGGATTGCAACTGGAAGTGTCTGTGTCATCAGCACGTGACAGTCGTGAGACTTCATCCCGCTGAACTTCTGCTTCGCTGGGTCTAGGTATCTGCTTATCTTCCCCGCATAACCGTAAGGAAGTTTTACTCCTAGGAGGCAGGTGAAAAACTGCTCGATCTCCTCCTGACTTAGAGTGAAGCACGCGGGAGGGTAGTCATTTCCGGTCTTCTTGGCCTTTTTGCCTTTGCGACGACTTTCTGTGTCCTGCTTCGCCTCATCATCATCATTATCATCATCATCATCATCATCATCATTAGCGTGAAGCTCCTGCCTGATTCCCATTGATTTCAAGTCTGCCCTTGCTTTCGGCCCATCTTTGGTCCTCTCTGGAATGTTGAGCAGGGTACCAAGCAGACTCTCGCACACGTTCTTCATGATATGCATGACATCAAGGCTGTGAGGCACACGGTGGATCTTCCAGTACGGCAAGTCCCAGAAAACAGACTCGTTTTCCATACCTTCAGCAGCGGCTCTGGCGCCTTTCGCTTCTTTCCCGGCTCTGGCGCCTTTTGCTTCTTTCCCGGCAGTGGGCAGACTTTCAAATTTTTCAACAGCTCGTCTATTTCCTCGCCGCTCCTCATACACGGGCGTTTTCGGGGTTCGGTTTCACCATCGAACAGATCCTTGTGTTTCCTCCACGGGTCATCGTCGCGAAGCCACCTTCGATGTCCCATGAAAACGGTTTTCGAAGACCCGGGATCTCTATCTAGCTGGCGATATGTTGTGTCATCCATGCGCCTTACACATCCAGAAAATCCGTGGACTACCTGCCCCGCGAGATATCCGTAACCAAGATAGTCGTGCACCATCGTGAGCAGTGCGGCTCTCATAGGGAAATATTCTTTCTCTGTGGCGTCCCACGTATTGGCTGGCATTTTCCACAGCGTGTCTAGTTCCTCCTTCAGCAGCCCCAGATACAGATTGATGTCGTTCCCTGGTTGTTTCGGCCCTTCAATTAGCATACTCATGTGAATGTACTTCCTCTTCATGCACAACCAGGGGGGAAGGTTGTACATCCACACAAACACAGGCCAGGTGCTATGTGTGCTTCTCTGGCTGCCAAACGGATTGACTCCATCGGTGCTCGCGCCCAGCATGATGTTCCTTGGATCCTTCCCAAATTCTGGGTATTCGAAGTTCAACGCTTGCCACTGGCTCGCATCCTTAGGGTGACTCAGCATCTTGTCTTTTTTATTTATCTCTGGATCATTTCCGTCATCTTCCCGCTTCTTCTCCTCCCTATCCGTGTGCCAACGCAGGAGCTTTGCTACCTTAGGGTCTGCGAAATACCACTGCAGACGAGGAGTGATCGGAAAGTACCACACCAATTTTCGAGGAGCTTTCTTCCTCTTCTTGTATCGAGTGACGCCGCACACCAGACATATGGTAGACTCCGCGTGCTCGTCCCGATAAATGATGCAATTATTCATGCACACATGGTATTTCACGTGCGGTAAATCCAAAGGACACACGATTTTCTTCGCCTCCTCGAAACTGGTCGGTCACTTGTTCCCCTTGGGAAGACGTTCGTGCCAGAATGACATGTTCTCGTCGAAGCATGCATCGGTCATTTTGTGTTTTACCTTAATCTCCAGAGTCATGAGCGTTACTTTCAGGCGGGTATCCTCGGGCCTACATCCTTCATACAATGGAGTAACCGCGTCTATCTCCAGTTGATCCAGCTTGGCTTTCTCTCGGGCGGCAGCTCTTGCGTTATCCGTCTGCTTGCGAAGCAGCTCTTGAATATGAGGGTCCTGCACCCAGCCTCCATTGTTGTCTGCTCCGGCATCTTCATCTTCATGATCATGCCCTTCATCTTGATCTTCCTCATCATCATGTACGACATCTTCTACATGATGATTGTGTACATCATCACCGTCGTGATCATGTCCTAGAGATTCTTCGTCTTTTCGCCCGCCCTCGCCACGGTGGTTGTCTTGTTGCCCTTCCTCATTTCTTGCCCGACCCCCATGGACGACTTCATAGTCATCTTCATCACCTTGCCACTGATAGCCATCCATGAAACCACGCAAGAGCAGGTGGTCCCGCACCTGCCCGGAATCCGGGTCTGCAATAAGGCTCTTCAGCTTGCATCTTCAACACGGACATCTTATCTCCGTCTCGTTCTTTTGAAGCATCTCGGCCTTCGCGGAGCTCAAAAACCTATTCACGATGCCTTCGGTCATCATGTGGACCATGGTCGCCTGCGGGGTAGAGCAAAACGATATTTTAGAACCAAGAAAAAATTTGGCATGACCTTCCCTAAAAATAGGACCAAAAAGAATGCATAGTGCCAAAATTCTCACCGAAACGGAAATGAATCAACATTCCAGCAAAATATTGGCAAACACAAACATATATGCAACACCACAAACCAACACCACAAACATACATAGATCTAGCTAGGCCACAAAAAGTGCATGTGCACGTTGTTGGAGCGAGCTAGGGAGAAAAAAAGTAGATCTACATCATGAAGATAGCTTTCCTCTTACTTACCTATCAAAAAAAGGTGATTTCACCACTTAATTTTGATGAATCTATGGTGGAAATGAGGTGAGGAGGAGGAGGCAGCCGAGACAAGCTTGGAGGAGGAGGTGGAGAGAATGAAGTGGGGAAAGTGAGTGGGTAGGTGGGCTGTCCAAAATATCTTGTTCGTCCTAGGTTACTAATGGCGCACCACCACAAAATGCGCCATTAGTAACCCTGGTTACTAATGGCGCACCGGCAGGTGCTGCGCCATTAGTACTTTTTGCAGAAAAGTAAAAAAAACATATGTATACTAATGGCGCACTGTGGAAAAGTGCGCCATTACTAGTTTAAACTAGTAATGGCGCACTTTGGCATAGTGCGCCATTAGTAGGTTTGCAAAAAAGTAAAAAATATATATATACTAATGGCGCACTATATTGGTCGTGCGCCATTACTAGTTCCAACTAGTAATGGCGCACTTTGCCGTCCATGCGCCATTAGTTTGTATGGAAAAATGGGGAAAAAATCAATAGTAGTGGCGCACTGTGAGCACGGTGCGCCATTAGTGTCTTCCACACAAATGGCGCACGAGCAACCGGTGCACCATTAGTATATAGTAGCGGCGCACTACTTGCCTGGTGCGCCATTAGAATCAGTCCTATCTATAGCCCTTTTCCTAGTAGTGCTTGCTGATTTCGGTTTCAATGTTCTATTTACTGAAGTAGAATGCCAAGTGTTTCGTCGAGATAATCATAAAATGGTCTTTACTGGTGTGCGTAGAGGTGATCTATACATTGTTGATTTCACTAAAAAGGCTCAACCTAAAACTTGCTTCATTGCTAAATCCTCAAAAGGCTGGTTATGGCATAGACGATTAGGTCATGTTGGTATGCGAAACCTTGACAAGCTTATTAAGGGGAATCATATCCTTGGAGTTAATGATGTCATATTTGATAAGGTAGACTTTGAAGTGCTTCTCAAGCAGGTAAACAGGTTGGAGGAAGGCATCCCGTGAAGAACATTATGACCACGAAGAGGCCACTCGAGCTACTTCACATGGATCTCTTTGGTCCCAACTCTTAGAAGAGTCTCGGTGGAAATTCTTTTGGTCTAGGTATAGTTGATGATTTTTCCAGATTTACGTGGGTGTTCTTTCTCGATGATAAATCGCAGGTCCAAAAGATCTTAAAAAACTTCGCTAGGAAGGCCCAAAACCAATTTGAAGTGAAGATCAAGAAGGTTCGCAGCGACAACGGAACGGAGTTCAAGAACGCAAATGTGGACACCTTTCTTGATGAACAAGGGATTTCACATGAGTTCTCGGCTACGTACACAACTCAACAAAATGGAGTTGTTGAGAGGAAGAACCGGACGCTCATCGAAATGGCAAGAACGATGCTTAATGAGTACAAGACGACGAAGCACTTTTGGGCAGAAGCGGTTGAGACAACTTGTCATGCAACAAATCGCTTGTATCTTCACAAGCTACTCGGCAAGATGGCATACGAGCTCCTCACCGGTAACAAACCCCATGTTGGATACTTTCGAGTATTCGGCTCAAAGTGCTACATTCTTGATAAGCATCGTCGTTCTAAATTTGCTCCTAAGTCTCATGAAGGTTTCCTACTAAGTTATGGCTCAAACTCTCACACTTACCGTGTCTACAACAATTTCACCCGAAAGGTTGAAGAGACGGTAGATGTGAAGTTTGATGAATCTAACGGCTCGCAAGTAGAGAAATTGCCAATTGATGTAGGAGACAAAGATCCTTCGGAAGCAATCCAAGAATTGTCTATTGGCAAGGTCCGTCCAACGGAGGTGAAGGAGAGTACCTCGTCCGTCCAAGTGGAAGCTTCTACTTCACGACAAGGTGAACCAAGAGTTGATACGGAAGCATCCACAAGTGGGACACACCAAGATGAAGAAAACGAGGAAGTGCATCAAGATGAACGTCAACAACCTCCTTCTCCACCACGAAAAGAGAACGACAACGCTAACAATGAAGAAGGCCAAGAAGAAGAACAAGATGAAGAAGATGGTCAACGAAGATCCAAGAAAAATCTTTCACGAGTTCGAGCAAGAATTGCTAAAGACCATCCCGTAGAGCAAATCTACAATGATATTCAAACCGGGAGAATCACTCGCTCTAAAACTCGTTTAGCTAACTTTTGTGAAAACTATTCTTTCATCTCTAGCATTGAACCTATGAAGGTTGAGGAAGCATTGGAAGATCTGGATTGGATAAATGCTATGCATGAAGAGCTACACAACTTTGAGAGGAACCAAGTTTGGACATTGGTTGAGAAGCCCGACAACAACCACAACATCATCGGTACCAAATGGGTGTTTCGCAACAAGCATGATGAAGATGGACAAGTAGTTTGCAACAAAGCACGTCTCGTCGCCCAAGGCTACACACAAGTCGAAGGTATGGACTATGGTGAGACTTACGCACCCGTTGCTAGACTTGAGTCCATTCGCATCTTACTTGCCTATGCTAATCACCATGATATCACCTTGTACCAAATGGACATTAAAAGTGCTTTTCTAAATGGTGAAATAGAGGAGGAAGTTTATGTTAAACAACCTCCCGGCTTTGTCAATCCTAAGAAACCCAATCATGTTTACAAACTTCACAAAGCTCTTTATGGTCTTAAACAAGCTCCTAGAGCATGGTATAAATGCTTGACCAAGTTCCTTATTGAAAAAGGCTTTGAAATTGGGAAAATTGATTCTACTCTTTTTACTAAAAGGGTTAATGGTGAACTCTTTGTGTGCCAAATTTATGTTGATGATATTATATTTGGTTCAACTAACCCTCATTTTAGTGAAAAGTTTGGAAAGCTAATGTCGGAGAAGTTTGAGATGTCTATGATGAGTGAACTCAAATTCTTTCTTGGGTTGCAAATCAAGCAAACTAAGGAAGGTACTTTTGTCTCTCAAACGAAGTACACTAAGGACTTATTCAAGAAGTTCAATATGCAAGAATGCAAAGGTATGTCTACACCATGCCTACTAGTGGACATCTTGATTTAACCAAAGATGGTGAACCGGTCGATCAAAAGGTTTATCGCTCTATGATTGGTTCATTGTTATATCTATGTGCTTCACGTCCCGATATTATGCTAAGTGTGTGCATGTGTGCACGATATCAAGAAGCTCCTAAAGAATGTCATCTTAAGGCCGTGAAAAGGATAGTGAGATACGTAATCCATACACCAAATTTTGGCATTTGGTATCCTAAGAGGGCCTCTTTCGATCTTGTTGGCTATTCCAACTCGGACTATGCCGGAGACAAGGTTGATAGAAAGTCCACTTTGGGTACTTGTCAATTTCTTGGTAGATCTCTTGTGTCTTGGTCCTCCAAGAAACAAAACTCGGTATCCTTATCCACCGCCGAAGCTGAATATATTGCCGCTGGATCATGTTGTGCTCAATTACTTTGGATGACCCAAACTCTTAAAGATTATGGGATATATGTGAGACATGTTCCATTGCTTTGTGATAATGAAAGTGCTATCAAAATTGGTCATAATCCTGTGCAACATTCTCGAACTAAGCATATTGAAGTTCGTCATCATTTCATTCGAGATCATGTTGCTAAGGGTGACATTGATCTTAAGCATGTTCGCACCGAAAAGCAATTAGCGGATATATTTACTAAACCTCTTGATGAGAAAGTGTTTTGCAGGTTAAGAGGAGATTTGCACATCATTGATGCTTCAAACTTGGAGTAGAAACTCCATTGGATACATGCAAGACATCAGCTTATGACTAATCCTTGATATTTCTCTTATGATGAAAATCTTATGTCTTGGATATATTTGTATCTTGCATGTTATCTAACCCATGTAGGTACTTGGTTGAATCAAACTCCATGAGATTGTAACCTACTCACATCTTGAGCAATCTCTACATCACCAAGTCTCTATACAAAGGTGGTTGAAGACAAGGAAGCACGAAACCATTCAAACATATCCTTTGACAAATTCTATGTTGAGTTTCATGATTGTCATTTTTGGATATACAAGTTCTCTTCCTTGCAAGAACTAACCCATGTAGGTAGATGGACTCAAATTCCAAGTGGTGCTCCAAATTCTTGATGAGCTACATCAACCTTGAGCAACCCACGCAAGTTCAACTACATGGACAACACCACCAACCAAGGTATGTTATTCCATCTTAGAGAAGCTTTACTCCGAGTCATGAGTTAAAGCAACTCGACAAGATGTGAATACATCAAGATGCTTAAACGAAAAATGGCAACCCCATTTTGAGCTTAAACGATGAGTATGACCTATGATCAAGTGATCTCACTTGACTCCTAAGTCAATATACTCTAACATAGGTGACTTTGTCGCCGACCATCTCTAGATGAACTTCCGTTGTGTTTTCTTCTGTATTTTTGCATTTGTCTCATGCATATTTGTTTCCCCTTTCAAAAAAAACTTCATCTAGATTTCTTTCTGTTTTCTCTGCATTTTTTGCATCTAATTCCTTGCATATCATTTAGTTAATTCCTTGCAAATCTTTGTGAGATCTTACTAGTCTAGTGAGCTGAGGTGACAAGTGTTTTCTCTGCGATGAACTCGGTTACACCGATTTGTTATTTTTGGTCCAACCGAATCTTTTCGGTACGACCGAAGCATACCACTCGGTGCCACCGATTTCATAACAGGAAAAACTCTTTGCCACATATCCTGTGTTTCTTCTGATCCAGCTCCACTCAATGAATCTTGTCCTCTACAAGCATCACATTTTTATCATTGCTTTATGTTGTGACTCAAGGATCAAACCCATTCACGACAAATTCCAGAGGGAGAGAGAGAGGTTACATCTTTATCAAGTCCTTCTTGGAAATTGATGTCAAAGGGGGAGAGAGAGATCACATCAAAGCTTATCATTTAGAGAGAGAGATCACATCTCAGAGGGAGAGAGAGAAGATCCTTCAAAGGGAGAGAGAGATCTCCAGGGGGAGAGGATACTTAAGTAGAAAGTATTTCTCAAGGATCCCAGATGCTTGGTGTTCAAGAGGAGAGATGTCCACATGTCCTCTTGAGGGGAGAGACATGCTCATATGATCTGTTGTGCTCATTTTGCATTAGCATACATTAGCTCTGAACTTTAGCTCTGATCATCATTCATATCTTTCATCTCTGTTTTCCTTCAGCTCTGATTTTCTATTCCCTATCTTCTCCCAGTATCCCATGTTAGATTCAGGGGGAGCAAGACATCTAAGGGAAAGAGATCATTTAAATTCATTGCATATCTTTACTCTTGGGGACATGTCTAATCCAATGTGGTACTTAGTACTCACTCTCTACATGTCATCCCAGTCTTGGTATTCTTGTGGCTTCTTCTGTTTGCTATGGCTAGTAGATGCATCTGTGTTATCTAACCTTGTTTTCACAGGTTCATTCCATCCTAAGCCAACTCAAGACCACAAGGTAAGTATATGCATCACAATCATGTGTATGAGGAATTCTTGCTGATGTACATACTATTTGCAAGAAGGACTCATGGGCATGAAGGTATTCTCTTTAATACTTTTTGCTCTGATGCATATAGCCAAGATACATGTAACACATTGTCTGCTCTATCATGGTTATGCTCTCACATGCTTCTCTATTTTATATTCACATGATTGCATACATGTAGGGGGAGCCTATGCTTGTTACATGTCTTTCCAAAGCTTTACTTGCTATTCTTTATATCTTTATCTAAAGCTTTGATGTATGTTGCCATCAATTACCAAAAAGGGGGAGATTGAAAGCACAAGTGCTCCCTAGGTGGTTTTGGTAATTAATGACAACATATCTCTTGTTGGACTAACACTTTTATCTAGTATGTTTCAGATAAGTTCAACAATGGAGTGGCATGGACTAAAGGATGTGGGAACTCCTTAAAGATGCTAAGGACAAAGGATTGGCTCAAGCTTCAAGGTCAAGACTCTTCATTTTACATTTTAGTGATCCAAGATCACATTGAGTCTATAGGAAAAGCCAATACTATCAAGGAGGGATGAGGTGTTGCTTAATGAGCCTCTTGCTTCAAAGTGCTTAGTGATATGCTCCAAATACCCTCAACTACTTTCCCACATCCACACATATGTCCTAAACCTAAACTCAAACTCGGCCCCACTGATTCTTTCTATCCGGCGCCA
Organism: Triticum dicoccoides; assembly: GCF_002162155.2. Taxonomy (NCBI): domain Eukaryota; kingdom Viridiplantae; phylum Streptophyta; class Magnoliopsida; order Poales; family Poaceae; genus Triticum; species Triticum dicoccoides. The sequence continues at coordinate 367,105,167 of NC_041393.1, read as the reverse complement.
CCGAGTTTGGATGTCTTAGCCACTGCCACAAACCCTAGGCAAATCGGTCTCACCGATAGGGATCTCGGTCTCACCGAGATGGGATTGTAATCTCTCTGTGTATATCCATTATCAAAATCGGTCTCACCGAGTTTGAGCAATTGGTACTACCGAGATTACAATGCAAACTCTCTGGTTAACTTATTATCAAAATCGGTCCCACCGATTTTGATAATCGGTCAAACCGAGTTTGCCTGACCAACTCTCTGGAAAGCTTATTACCAAAATCGGTCCCACCGAGTTTGTGTAATCAGTCTTACCGAGATTAGGTTATGACCTAACCCTAACCGAATCGGTCCCACCGAGTTGCATTCCGGTCCCACCGAAAACCCTAACGGTCACATTATTTGCTAAATCGGTCTGACCGAGTTTAACGATCCGGTCCCACCGAGATTGGTAGATTGTGTGTAACTGTTAGATTTTGTGTGGAGGCTATATATACCCCTCCACCTCCTCTTCATTCATGGAGAGAGCTATCAGACTGAACCTACACTTCCAGCATCCTATTTCTGAGAGAGAACTACCTACTCATGTGTTGAGGCCAAGATATTCCATTCCTACCATATGAATCTTGACCTCTAGCCTTCCCCAAGTTGCTTTCCACTCAAATCATCTTTCCACCAGATCCAAATCCTATGAGAGAGAGTTGAGTGTTGGGGAGACTATCATTTGAAGCACAAGAGCAAGGAGTTCATCATCAACGCACCATTTGTTACTTCTTGGAGAGTGGTGTCTCCTAGATTGGCTAGGTGTCACTTGGGAGCCTCCGACAAGATTGTGGAGTTGAACCAAGGAGTTTGTAAGGGCAAGGAGATCGCCTACTTCGTGAAGATCTACCGCTAGTGAGGCAAGTCCTTCGTGGGCGATGGCCATGGTGGGATAGACAAGGTTGCTTCTTTGTGGACCCTTCTTGGGTGGAGCCCTCCGTGGACTCGCGCAACAGTTACCCTTCGTGGGTTGAAGTATCCATCAACGTGGATGTACGATAGCACCACCTATCGGAACCACGCCAAAAACATCCGTGTCTCCAATTGCGTTTGAATCCTCCAAACCCTTCCCTTTACATTCTTGCAAGTTGCATGCTTTATTTTCCGCTGCTCATATACTCTTTGCATGCTTGCTTGCTATGTGTTGTGAATGTTAAACTTGTGCCTAAACTCCACTCAAACTTTAAAGAAACTTAAAAACTGCAACTTTGGCTCTTAGTGTCTAATCACCCCCCCTCTAGACACCTCTTCTCAAGGTCCTACACATCGACACGCTCTCCACCAACACCGCGCTTCGCCCTCATGGTGGGCATCGCGCCTTCGGCTCTGGCGGCCGGGGCCAGCACCGGGGCCAGGGGGCTCCAAGCCTTGGCCCCCGCCTCGCGGCAGGTGCAGTGGCCGCACAAGTTCAAGCCAAAGATGCCGCCGCGCTATGACAGCGCGGAGGACCCGCTGGCTTTCCAGCTGGCATACTAGGAGGCCGTCCTCAAGGCCGGAGGCGACGATAAGGTCATGGCCAACTGGCTTACCATGGCCCTCACTGGTGTCCCGCGTGCTTGGCTGCTCAACCTGCCGGCATCTTCTGTGGCCTCCTGGGAGGAACTGTGCGGCCTCTTCCTCGCCCACTATGCGGTGCCGGCACCCCCGGTCGTCCCAGCTCTCCTGGGCAGCTCGCAGGTGCCACCATTAGATCGCCACGCCAAGCCGTTCTTTCGTCAGATCGGCGTCGCCCTCGCGCGATTAGGAGCTCCCCGGGTTGGGTGGCACCCAAGGCCGACCTGACCTTTAACTCGGACGATCACCCCGTCAACACCGCCTGCTCGGGGGCGCTCCCGATGCTCTGCACGCCCACCATCTGCCAGGTGGCTGTCACCAAAACCCTCATCAACGGCGGCACCGGCCTCAACGTGCTCTCGCTGGAGGCCTTCAACCTCCTCCTTGTACCGCTGGAATGGCTCCGACCCAGTAAGCCCTTCTCGGGCGTCCGAGGCGGTTCCTCTAGCTCCCTGGGGCAGATCCGCCTTCCTGTGAGCTTCGGCACCCACGACAACTACCGCACTGAGCTCATCAACTTCGACATCGCCCACATCCACCTGCCGTACAACGCCATCCTCGGATACCCTGCCTTGGATCAATTCATGGCAGCAACCCACCCGGCCTACAACCTCATGAAGATGCCCGGGAGCAGCGGCGTCCTCACCATAGCTGGAGATACCGAAGGAGGCTCTGCTGGCACTCAAGCTCGCCCTCAAGACCGCCGTGGCGGCACAGCCTGCCGGCACGGACACCTCCAAGGCCAAGGGGGCTGCACTGACCAAGAAGAAGCAGATGTTCACTCAGGACAAGGCGGAGACCAAGCAGGTGCCAGTTGAGGAAGATGGGTCCTCGGGAGCCACCTTCACCATAGGTGCCAACCTCAACCCCGACCAAGAGGAGGCGCTGGTGAAGTTTTTGCGCTCGAACAAGGAGGTGTTCGCGTGGGAACCCAAGTAGCTAGCGGGGGTCCCAAGGGAGGTGACTGAGCATCACCTGAATGTGTGCCCCAATGTACGCCCCGTGAAGCAGAAAGCGAGGTGGCAGTCCACCGAGAAGCAGACCTTCATCGTCCAATAGACCTGCAAGCTAGATACAGCAGGTGTTATTCGCGAGGTTCGCTACTTCGAATGGCTGGCAAACCCCGTTGTCTTGCCAAAAAAGGGAGGAAAGGAGTGCATGTGCGTTGACTTCACCAACCTCAACAAGGCCTTCCCTCAAGATCTGTTCCCGCTCCCTGGCATCGATCAGATTTTTGACTCCACAACCAAGTGCGACCTACTGTGTTTCCTGGATGCATTTTCGGGTTATCACCAAATCAAGATGGCGGTGGAAGACGTGGAGAAGACAGCCTTCCTGACCCTATGTGGAGTGTACTGCTACACTTGCATGCCGTTCGGGTTGTGCAACGCGGGCACGACCTTCCAGCGGTTGATGCACATTGCCTTGGGCCGACAGCTCGGGAAAAACGCCGAGGCTTACGTCGACGACATTGTGGTGATATCTCGGGGGGCAAGGACCTTGATCCAGGATATGGAGGATACCTTCGCGAGCCTCCGCCAGGTGGACCTGCGACTTAACCCGGAGAAGTGCGTGTTTGGCGTCCCTTCCTGTAAGCTACTGGGCTTCCTCGTGTCCCACAGGGGGATCGAGGCCAACCCGGAGAAGGTCAAGGCAATCGAAGACATGAGTCCACCACAAACCCTCAGAGAAATGCAGAAGCTCGCTGGTCGCGTGACTGCATTAGAACGCTTCATCTCCAAGCTGGGAGAGCGTGCCCTGCCATTCTTCAAGCTGATGAAGAAGAAAGGCCCATTTGAGTGGACACAGGAGGCTGACCAAGCGTTTCAAGACCTCAAGAAATATCTGACCAACCCTCCGATGATGGTGGCACCGCGCCCTCTCCAGTCCTTGGTGCTCTACCTCGCCGCCACTCCCTGCTCCGCCAGCGCAGCCCTGGTGGCGGTTCGGGAGGAACGCCAGGCTAAAGCCGCATCACGCCAAGCCACGGCTTCAGCCATGGCGACACAAGACCAAGAGGGCCTCGCGAGGACCACGACCATGGCAGCCAGAGACCAACCTCAGCAGGAAGACGCCCCCAGGACTGAAGATGCCACACCAAGCAACTAGGCGCTGGGGGCTCCATTGTCTTAGGAAGCGCCTCACCCTCCAGAGGACATAGGCTTCGTCAACACACCCACCCTCGTCAAGCATCCGGTGTACTTCGTCAGCACGGTGTTGCGAGATGCAAGGGCACGATACCCCATGCCACAGAAGCTCTTACTCGCGCTCTTGGTGGCCTCGCGTAAGCTGTGGCACTACTTTCAAGGTCACCCCATCAAGGTTGTCTCAGCCTACCCATTGGAAAGGGTACTCAGGATCCCCCACCTTGCTGGAAGGTTCGCCGAATGGAACATCGAGCTGCAAGCGTTTCAGTTGGAGTTCAGCACAACCAGGGTTGTCAAGGGAGCCGCACTTGCTGATTTTGTGGCAGAATGGATAGAGGCGCCAGGGCTCAAGGCGGGCGAGGTTTGGTCTCTCTCCCCAGGAAGTGAGGCACGAGATGGCTGGGTCATGTACTTCGATGGAGCATTCTCGCGGCAGGGCGCGGGGGCTGGAGTGCTTATATCCCCCACTCAGGACAAGCTCTATTACGCCGTACATCTCTGTTTCTAGCAGGGCGAGAAGGTCTCCAACAACATAGCAAAATATGAGGGCCTCATAGCAGGACTGAAAGCTGCAGTAGCACTAGGAGTGAAGCGCCTCATCATCAAGGGCGATTCACAGCTCCTCGTAAACTTCTCCAACCAGGTGTACGAGCCGAAGGACGAGCACATGGAGACATATCTCACGGAAGTACGCAAGATGGAGAAGCAGTTTTGGGGGCTGGAGTTGCAGCATGTGCCCCGCGGCACCAACCAAGAGGAAGATGACATCGCCAAGAGGGCGTCCATACGATTGCCTCAGGAACCTGGCATTTTTGAGGAGCGACTCTTCAAGCCGTCGGCGGCACCATCACTTTCAAGCATGGTGCAGCCTCAGGAAGACCTCCCTCAGCCACCTGCCACATGAGCCCCGGCATGTGGCCCGACCACGGGAGTGCGCCTACTCTTGGCGCTGGAGCGTCAGGAGGCATGTCGGAGCACGGAATTCAAGGACTACCTGATGCTAGGGATGCTGCCTAAGAAAGAGGAGTACGCGGAACGCGTGGCCCGGCAGGCCACAGCCTACTGCATCCTAGACGGTGAGTTATACCGGAAGCGGCCAAATGACGTTTCCCTACGTTGCATCTCCAGGGGACAGGGGAAGGAGCTGCTGGCCAACATACACGGTGGAGATTTCGGTCACCACTCATCATCACGGACCCTCGTCGGCAAGGTGTTTTGCAGTGGGTTCTACTGGCATACAACACTCAACGACGCGACCGAGCTGGTGAAGTCCTGCGAAGCCTGCCAATTCCATGCCAAGCAGATCCATCAGCCAGCTCAGGGCCTGCAGACCATCCCGCTCTCATGGTCGTTCGCGGTCTAGGGGCTGGAAATCTTGTGCCCGTTCCCTCGAGCGCCTGGGGGCTACCGCTACCTCTACGTCGCCATCGACAAGTTCACCAAGTGGGCAGAGGTGGAAGCCGTCCGCACCATCCCAGCCGGTTCTGCGCTCAAGTTCATCAAGGGCCTCGTGAGCCAGTTTGGGGCCCCTAACCGCATCATCACCGACAACGGTTTGTAGTTCACCAGCAATCTCTTTAAAACGTATTGTGCTAACCTTGGAATGTAGATGTGCTATGCTTCGGTGGTGCACCCCCGGAGCCACGGCCAGGCCGAACACGCCAACGCGGAGGTCCTGAGGGGCCTCAAGACCAGGACCTTCAAGAATAAGCTGGAGGCCTGCGCCAGGGGCTGGTACGACGAGCTCCAATCAGTGTTGTGGTCCATCCGCACTACCGCCAGCAAGCCAACGGGCGAGACCCCGTTCTTCCTCGTCTAGGGATCAGAAGCGGTTCTCCCTCGCGAGGTCAGGCGTCACTCCGTGTGGGTTCTGGCGTTTTATGAGGCGTAGCAGGATGCCACACGGGGGATGGACCTCGTGCTATGGGAGGAACGCCGCCGTGAAGCCACGCTACGGGTGGCAAGATACCAGCAGGCGCTGCGGCGGTATCTCTGCCGCAACATCCGCCCCAGGACGCTCGAGGTAGGTGACGTCGTACTCACGCAGGTGCTCTCCAGGGAAGGGCTACATAAGCTCTCGCCCATGTGGGAAGGCCCGTTCAAGGTCGTCCATGTCTCCAGGACTGGCGCCGCGTGCCTGGAGACTCCGGATGCGGTGCCCATTCCGAACGCTTGGAACATCCAGCACCTCCGAAAGTTTTGCCGCTGAAGAAAGGCCCAATGCCTGTGAAGAAGGCCCGGCGCCTGTGAAGCTCGCCGCCAGAAAGAAGGCCCGGTGCCTGTGAAGAAGGCCCAGTGGCTGTGAAGCTCGCCGCCCGAAAAAAGGCTCGGTGCCTGTGAAGCAGGCCCAGTGCCTGTGAAGCTTGCCACCCGAAGAAAGGCCCGGTGCCTGTGAAGAAGTCCCAGTGCCTATGAAGCTCACTGCCCGTGACACTCTCATGTAATAATGAGTGGGTCTGTACACGCCCTGGAGTCTCCGGAGTGCCGCCCTTGGGCCTCGGGGGCTCCCGCCCACGACCAGTGGCTGCACTTAGCTCCGCGCTGTTGAGAAGACATCAAAGACTAGACTAGGGGTCGGATGCGTATTTTCATTTGCTTTCCGCATTTGGCTCGCTATTCCTTGTTTGACCCTTGATTAAAGTTGCTTCTAGTGTTCTTTGCCGATTTTGTTCGTCGTCTTCTACCCTTGTTTCTGTTTTTAGCTTTTTGTCTGACTCGTTCTCTCTCTCGCAAATCTCGCGAGGGGGCTGCATGGGTGCCCTCTTGAGCCCTTCCTCTCCTAATTTTCACGAGGCCCTCTCGTTCGACTTCGCAGCGGGAGCACCCCTCCCAGTCCGTGCCCCTCGGGCATCGCGACATAAAGCACTGGGCCATGGCCGCCATCCTTCGCGACCAAGGTTCGGAAACGATTCTCCCAACAGATTTTTTGCAGCTTTTAAGGCGCCTAGCAAGGCATGAAACAAGCACCTTGCGAGGCAGAAACTGCTTCAAACATCCCCAGCTAAGTTGTTCCTACGCACAGACGCATAACAACGACACCATAACACAGCACAGGAACAATAAATGCAGCACGATAACTAGGGAATCGTAGTCTGTTGCACGCCCCATGAGGCCCCATACTTCTCTCTCTCGATGCAGGAAAAGGAGGAAAACAAAATAAAGCGGCACGCGCCTTGCAATAGCTCGCGAGGAGGGATCCGCGGCGTCCTCCTGAGCTCTGTCAGACTTCACCTCGCGCTTCACCGGCAGGCATGGCGGCGTGGTGGTTGATCATAGCCACCGCTGGAGGAGCTGTCGCCGGAGGAGGAGCCGCTGAAGCTTGACGAGCTGCGGTCGCCACCGGGAGCGGGTTCACCTTCGCCCTCGTCACGGCCGTTGCCAAGGCCGAGCACCTCGTCGCCATTGTTTTCTTCAGGGCAGCACCCAACGCGGCGGCCATCTTCTCCGAACACCCTCACGTAGAGGGCCGCGTCGCCGTCATACTTAAAGTGGAGGGTGCACCACCTGCCCAGACCACGCGCACGGGCAAACGTCTGACAGCCCCGGGTCAAGGCTACATTGCCGACGACGGAGATCTCCACCGCGACCCAAGAGGCCCTGCTGCAGCAGCCATCCGCCTGCAACCAGAGCCCGCCGGGGCCAGCGGTCAGCAGTTCGCCGACGAAGGAGCTGAAGCCAGTTGCCGTCCGGGTTATCCGACCACACAACAAACTCCGGCAGCACCTCTGTTGAGTGGAAGCGCGGCCGGCGAGGCCACGCAGGCACGACACGCCTCCCCCCCTGTAACCGGGCTGCCTCGACATGGGCGGCCACCACCATGTGAAGGGCCACCGCCGCGACCACGGGATGCCACGGTAGGGGTCGCGGGATGCTTGCAAGGACGACTGCGGCCGCGCTTGGGTGGAGGAGAGCCGGGCCCTTCCTGGCGAGCCTTCCCCTTCTCCGCAACCGAGAACCTCTTCACGGGCGCCATGGGGGTGCTGCAAGCAGCAGGAGCGAGGAAGGAGAAGCGAGCAGGCGGAGCGAGAAGAGATGGGCAACGAGGGCTATCGCCCCTCCTCATTTATAGCCCAAGGGAGGCCAACCGTCGACCTCCACGATCGTAGGTAATGATGACTCTCTTTGCATGCAGCAGGGACTCGTCAAATCGGGCAGTTGCCGAGGCAGCATGGGGAAGCAAAGACGCCCACGTCCAATCAGTCGCCACGCCACAACCAAGGCTACAGGCTGCTGGGGCCCGCGGCGCTCCACACTTGCCCTTTGGCTTCGCCACTAAGCTAAGTTCGAGCACGCCTTGGGCCCAGGGGCTACTGTCGGCGTTCTAGGAACGAGGGTCCCCAGACTTGCCTGCCTACGGCCTGCGGCATGGCTCAATTGGTGGCTCGGTGCGGCCTGTCTTCATCAACCAACTCTCAAGACCCTCGCAAGGGGCCAAGCCTCACGGGGCGGACGACACAAGGCCACCTCAGGAGTGGCCTCACCAGGCAGGCTCGCGAGGAGGCGGAGATATCAAGGCAAGGGGTACCTCGCGAGGTTCGCATGACGCAAGCCATGACGATCGAGACCAGGCGGGCGCCAGCCCGTCCAGTGTCCTCGTTTCCTCTTCGGCCGGAGCCCGCCCGGGCCCATCCGCCGCCGCACCAGGCCCGGATCCATGCCGCACCTCCCGCTCCGCTCCGTTGCCATGGCCTCGTCCCTGACCTCCGCCTCCGCCCGAGCTCCCGCCGGCGACCAACTCCGGCGAGGCCAGGACAGCCCCATCGCGGGACCTCCTCCCCATGCCCCTGCTTCTCCTCCGAGGCTCTCCCTCACGATCTCTCTCTCTCTCCTGTGCCAGGACGCCATGGATGGCCTCCCCAAGCTCCATCGGCAACAGCGCCGCCCCGAGCTCCGTCCGCCGCCGCTCTTGCCTGGATCCGGTTGCCCATGGCTCGATCTACCCATTCCCGGCCATCCCGAGCCTCGTCGGAGTCCCACGCCCCTTCCTCGTCGCCGTTGACTTCCACCGGAGGCGTCCTGTACGAGGAATGGATCTTCCCCGACCTGCCAGTTTTTTTCGCGAGGTGAAATTCTGCCAAGTCCCGATTATCTGTGTAATTATCATGCCATGTTCGTCCTGCTGTATCTCTGCATCCGTAGCTCCGTTTCGTGCGTGTAATATGTCAAATTGTTCGCCTCAATGAGTACATCATTTCATTCCATTGCATAATGTTCATTTGAGGTCATCTAGATGCCTGAATCATTGTCATAAGAGTGCTTCATGATGTTTTCTGCTGTCTATTAACAGAACGAGCTCATTTGTCATTTTTGCCATGATTGATGTGTGCATCCTATGAGGTTGGTGTCTTCATGTGTTTTGATCTATTCTATGTCTTCTTTACAGAGGTGCTTACCATATATTTTTATGATCAATATGGTGACTAGCACAAGCATGCAAACTAGGCATCGTGATGTTGCTGATTTTAGTCCCTGTTCTGCTGTAATTTTGATGCCATGTAAACTTGTTGCTACAGAGAGATCCATGCATATTTTGAGATACTTCAGTAAGGGTGTTTTGAACATATAGTTATTGTCTATCCATTCATGCCCCTGTTTGTAATTATGGAGTAGTCTAGCATGTTATTTGAGTGCTCTACTTTTGCTTCAAAATGTTTCCTGGCAGATTGTTTACTTGTTATTCAATTTGGCCAAGCTTGCTATAGTTGATCCTTGTATGCTATGGACTTGTTCTTGACTTGGTTTTTTTCAAAAACATGTCTTCTTGATGATTCTATGCTTATCTTGTCATGCAATGACTTGTGATGAGTGAATCGAGCTTGTTAAATAGTGTACATGATGTTGCTGTTTTGCTAGGCTGAATCTGTTATTTCGTGATGCCATATAAACATGTTGCTACTAATCATTCTATGCATAATCTGGAGATGTTCTATAAACATGTTTTGATCTACATGTCATGTTCTATCAATCCATGCCCCTGGTAGCATTTATAGCCTGCTGTAGCTTGTTCATATCTTGCTCCAAAGTTGCTTCATAATGTTGTTGTCAGCCCGTTAACACTAAGTTCAGTTGTTTCCATGTGTTTTCCTAGTGATCCATGCACCTTATGACCTTGCTATTGCCATACTTAGCATCAAAAACATGCCTTATTACTGTTGGTGCCTTGCCATGCCATGTATTGCTCTGTAGTGAGTTGCACAAGCTCATTTACATGCCTTCATAATTCTGTTTCTGCCATGTATGAACATGTAATATAACTTGGTATGTTTACGTGGGTGCCATCATATTTTCTTATCCTTTTTGGCTTATGGTCAGTAAGGGACTTTTGATCTATACTTTGAGTAGAATCATTCCATGCCTTTGTTTGCCATTATAAGTTCCTGTAACATGTTGTTTGATAGCTCTAAACATTGCATCATGATGTTATTTTCTGCAAAGTCTGGAATTGTTATAACTTGCAATCTTACCATGTGTGTTTGAGCATGTTCTAGTGATTTCTAGAGATAGCTCAGTGTTCATGTTTTGTAATGCTTTACCTGTAAATCATGACCATGCCTTTTGTTTTCATATTGTGGTGCTGTAGCATATAGTTTTGATGCTTGCAATATGCCTAGTTGCTGCTTTGGACAGCTTGTCCTTTAAACTTGTTTCATGTGTGTGTGTTGAACCGTTGCTCCGTTTTGAGTGTGCTCTATATGTAACTTGCTTAGAATTGCATGTAGTTTAATATTATCATGTTGCATCCTTGTTTTGGTGTGTTTGCTTAATGTTTGGGTGCATTTTTCATCAATGCCATGTTTAACTTGTGTTGCTCATATCTTCTAGGCCGTAGCTCCGAACTAAATGAACTTTAGATGTAACTTGACTAGAATCTCGTGTAGATCATCTTGGTGCATCTTAACTTGATGTTTAACTACTTGAACATAAGGTTTATTCAGATCTTGACCAATTTCGAAATTTGCATATGAGGACTTACCGGAATTGTTATATGTTGTTCCCGGCCTCATTTAAACTTGCCTTGATGTGTTGCTCTTGTTTGCATCATCTCTTGCCATGAGTAGCTTCATGTATCCTTGTCATGCATCATGCTTGGTTGTGCATCATGCCTTGTTCATGTGTGGTGTGTTTACCATGTTGTGTGCTTCTTCTCGATAGTTCCCGTTTCGTTGCGATCGCGAGGATTCATTCGTCTACGCTTGGTTCGTCTTCGTGGCTTCATCTTCTTCATGGACTCGTTCTTCTTCCTTCCAGGATTTCAGGCAAGATGACCGCTACCCTGGATCTCACTACTATCATTGCTATGCTAGTTGCTTCGTTCTATCGCTATGCTGCGCTACCTATTACCTGTTTATCAAGCCATCCCAAATTGCCACGAACCTCTAACCTTTAACACCTTTCCTAAGCAAACCATTGATTGGCTATGTTACCGCTTGCTCAGCCCCTCTTATAGCGTTGCTAGTTGCAGGTGAAGTTGAAGATTGCTCCATGGTGGACAGGATTTTGATTGGGATATCACAATATCTCTTATATTATTAATGCATCTATATACTTGGTAAAGGGTGGAAGACTCGGCCTTATGCCTGGTGTTTTGTTCCACTCTTGCCGCCCTAGTTTCCGTCATACCGGTGTTATGTTCCCGGATTTTGCGTTCCTTACACGGTCGGGTGATTTATGGGACCCCCTTGACAGTTCGCTTTGAATAAAACTCCTCCAGCAAGGCCCAACCTTGGTTTTACCATTTGCCTCACCACCACCTACTTTTCCCTTGGGAGTCGCTCTCTCAAGGGTCATCTTTATTATAGCCCCCCCGGGCCAGTGCTTGTCTAAGTGTTGGTCCGAACTAGAGCCCTTTGGAGCGCCCCCTCAGGGAAACTTGAGGTCTGGTTTTAGTTGTACGGATTGCTCATCCGGTGTTGCCCTGAGAACGAGATATGTGCAGCTCCTATCGGGATTGTCGGCGCATCGGGCGGCTTTGCTGGTCTTGTTTTACCATTGTCGAAATGTCTTGTAAACCGGGATTCCGAGTCTAATCGGGTCTTCCTGGGAGAAGGTCTATTCCTTCGTTGATCGCGAGAGCTTGTCATGGGCTAAGTTGGGACACCCCTGCAGGGTATAATCTTTCGAAAGCCATGCCTACGGTTATAGGCAGATGGGAATTTGTTAATGTCCGGTTGTAGATAACTTGACACCAGATCCGAATTAAAACGCATCAACCGTGTGTGTAGCCGTGATGGTCTCTTTTCGGCGGAGTCCGGGAAGTGAACACGGTCTTTGGGTTATGATTGACGTAAGTAGGAGTTCAGGATCACTTCTTGATCATTACTAGTTGACGACCGCTCCTTTTGCTCTCTTCTCGCTCTTATTTGCGTATGTTAGCCACCATATATGCTTAGTCGCTGTTGCAGCCTCACCACTTTACCCCTTCCTTTCCCTTTAAGCTTTGCTAGTCTTGATACCCATGGTAATGGGATTGCTGAGTCCTCGTGGCTCACAGATTACTACAACAACAGTTGCAGGTACAGGTTATGCGATGATCATGACGCGAGAGCGATGCTTGCTTGCGTTGAGTTCTTCTTCTGCTTCTTCTTCGATCAGGGGATAGGTTCCAGGTCGGCAGCCTGGGCTAGCAGGGTGGATGTCGTTTGAGTTTCTGTTTGTGTTTCACCCGTAGTCGGATGTTGATCTTGTGTATGATGATGTTGTATTCGTGTGGCATTGTATGCCTTATGTATGTATCCCCATCTATTATGTAATGTTGATGTAATGATATCCACCTTGCAAAAGCGTTTCAATATGCGGGTCTATCCTTGGTGGGACCTTCGAGTTCCTTTTGCAAAAGCTACTCATGGCAAGAGATGATGCAAACAAGAGCAACACATCAAGGCAAGTTTAAATGAGGCCGGGAACAACATATAACAATTCCGGTAAGTCCTCATATGCAAATTTCGAAATTGGTCCAGATCTTAATAAACCTTATGTTCAAGTAGTTAAACATCAAGTTAAGATGCACAAAGACGATCTACACGAGATTCTAGTCAATTTACATATAAAGTTCATTTAATTCGGAGCTACGGCCTAGAAGATATGAGCAACACAAGTTAAACATGGCATTGGTGCAAAATGCATACAAACATCAAGCAAACACCTCAAAACATGGATGCAACATGATAATATGAAACTATATGCAAAATCAAGCAAGTTTCATATAGAGCACACTCAAAACGGAGCAACGGTTCAACACAGACACATGAAACAAGTTTAAAGGACAAGCTGTCCAAAACAACAACTAGGCATATTGCAAGCATCAAAACAATATGCTACAGCACCCAAACATGATAACAAAAGGCATGGACATGATGTACAGGTAAAGCATTACAAAACATGAACACTGAGCTATCTCTAGAAATCACTAGAACATGCTCAAACACACATGGTAAGATTGCAAGTTATAACAATTCCAGACTTTGCAGAAAATAACATCACAATGCAATGTTTAGAACTATCAAACAACATGTTACAGGAACTTATAATGGCAAACAAAGGCATGGAATGATTCTACTCGAAGCATAGATCAAAAGTCCCTTACTGACCATAAGCCAAAAAGGATAAGAAAATATGATGGCACCCACGTAAACATAGCAAGTTATATTACAGATTCATACATGGCAGAAACAGAATTATGAAGGCATGTAAATGAGCTTGTGCAACTCACTACAGAGAAATATATGGCATGGCAAGGCACCCAACAGTAAGAAGGCATGTTTGTGAAGCTAAGCATGGCAAGAGCAAGTTCATAGGGTGCACGGAACACTAGCAAAACACATGGGAACAAGTGAACTTAATGTTAACAGGCTGACAACAACATTATGAAGCAACTTTGGAGCAAGATTACAACAAGCTACAGCAACCTATAAATGCAACCAGGGGCATGGATGGATAGAGGATGACATGTAGATCAAAACATGTTTATAGAACATCTCCAGATTATGCATAGAATGATTAGTAGCAACTTGTTTATATGGCATCACGAAATAACAGATTCAGCCTAGCAAAACAGCAACATCATGTACACTACTTAACAAGCTCGATTCACTCACCACAAGTCATTGCATGACAAGATAAGCATAGCATCATCAAGAAGACATGTTTTTGAAACAAACCAAGTCAAGAACAAGTCCATAGCATACAAGGATCAACTATAGCAAGCTTAGCCAAATTGAATAACAAGTAAACAATCTGCCAGGAAACATTTTGAAGCAAAAGTAGAGCACTCAAATGACATGCTAGACTACTCCATAATTACAAACAAGGGCATGAATGGATAGACAATAACCATATGTTCAAAACACCCTTACTGAAGTATCTCAAAATGAGCATTTCGGGCATCAAGATGAGCTCAAATGTAAATGATGCAATGGAATGAAATAATGTACTCTTCGAGACGAACAATTTGACATATTACACGCACGAAACGGAGATACGGGTGCGAAGATGTGATGCGATGAAGATGCACAATTTTTATGGCAGATTA
>NC_041393.1:366976388-367090518 GCF_002162155.2 Triticum dicoccoides | reverse complement strand
GCTGCGGGCTGGCGACGACAAGCGCGCGGGACCGGGCGGCGACCGGCGATGGTGACGGCGGCGGAGGACGCGGGAGGCGGCCGGCGGTGGGCTGGCAACGCGGTCGGAGGAGATCCATGGCGGCGGCGGAGTCCGGCGACCCGGTCAGGCGCGGGACGGGCGGGCGCGCGGCGGCGGGCGCGCGGGCTGGGCGGGCCCCGCCTGGGCCCTGCGGGCCGGCGGCGCGGGGGCGTGGTGGAGGGCCACGTGGCAGTCCCTGGCTGGCTCGGGCGCGGCGGGGCGGACGCATCCGGTCCGATCCGGACGTGTCCGGTGGCGCGGAGAGGGATTTTGCTAGGGTTTGCCCGTGAATTTCGGAGGGGAAGGCATATATATAGGTAGAGGGAGCTAGGAGTGTCCAAATGAGGTGCGGTTTTCGCCCACACGATCGTGATCGAGCGACCGAGAGCATGGAGGTGAGTTAGATGGGTTATTGGGCTGTTTTGGAGGGGTGTTGGGCTGCAACTTAGAAGAGGCCTTTGCGGATATGCGGATAACCGTTGGAGTACCAAACGAGCTCCAAATGACCCGAAACTTGACAGGTGGTCTACCAGTGCTATACCAGGGCCACTTGGCAAGGCTCGGTCCATTCCGAGAACGTTTAACACCCGCACACGAAAAGAGACAAGAGGGGTGTGCCGGTGCATGTGGGAGTGTCGGATTGCGAAATGGACAACGGGGAAAATGCTCAGATGCATAAGACGAACACGTATGCAAATGAGGTGCACATGATGACATGATATGATATGCATGACATGAATAAAATGCAAAAACAAAAGACAAAACCCAACCACGGAGGGAATATCATATCACATAGCAGAAAATGGCAAGAGTTGGAGTTACAAAGATGGAAAGTTACATCCGGGGTGTTACAACACTCCACCACTACAAGAGGATCTCGTCCTGAGATCTAGGACTGAAAGAACTCCGGATATTCGGAATGGAGGTGATCCTCGCGCTCCCAGGTGGCTTCTCGGTCGGAATGGTGTGACCACTTCACTTTCAGGAATTTGATTGACTTGTTGCGAGTCTTGCGCTCGGTTTCTTCAAGAATAGCAACCGGGTGCTCATGATAAGAGAGATCTTCTTGGAGGTCGATCTCTTTGAAGTTGATAGTGCGCTCAGGAGTCTTGAAGCACTTGCGAAGCTGTGACACGTGAAACACATCATGCACGTTTGCGAAGTTGGATGGAAGCTCAAGTTGATAGGCGAGATCGCCTCTTTTGCCAATGATCTTGAAAGGACCCACGTATCTAGGGGCAAGCTTCCCTTTGATACTGAAGTGACGAGTGCCTTTCATTGGAGAGACGCAGAGGTAGACATGGTCTTTGATTTCAAAAGCCAAGTCACGGTGCTTGCTATCATAGTAACTCTTCTATCGCGATTGCGCGGCTTTGAGATTCTCACGAATGACTTTGCACATTTCTTCGGCTTCTGTGATCAAGTCGTTGCCAAGAAGTTGGCGTTCACCTGTCTCAGACCAGTTGAGAGGAGTACGGCACTTTCTGCCATAGAGAATTTCGAATGGGGCCTTGCCCGAACTCGCTTGGAAGCTGTTGTTGTAGGAGAACTCGGCATATGGAAGACAATCTTCCCACTTCATACCGAAAGAGATGACACAAGCCCTGAGCATATCTTCAAGGATTTGATTGACTCGCTCGACTTGGCCACTTGTTTGAGGATGGAAAGCTGTGCTGAAACGAATGTTGGTGCCCATGTCCGTCTGAAAGGAGTCCCAGAACTTAGAAGTGAAGATGCTTCCACGATCTGAAGATATCAATTGTGGAATGTCGTGCAAGGAGACAATTCTGGAGGTGTATAGCTCTGCCAGCTGAGCTGCTGTGATAGATTCTTTGATAGGAATAAAATGAGCCACTTTGGTAAGCTTGTCAATCACAACGAAGATAGCATCATTTCCACGCTTGGACTTAGGAAAACCAGTCACGAAGTCCATCTTGATATGGTCAAACTTCCATTCCGGAATAGCAAGAGGTTGGAGGAGACCAGCTGGTCTTTGGTGTTCTGCTTTCACTCTTCTGCAGACATCACATTCATTCACGAATTGAGCAATCTCTCGCTTCATTCGAGTCCACCAATACGACTGCTTGAGGTCATGGTACATCTTTGTACTTCCAGGATGAATGGATAGGAGGGAATTGTGTGCCTCGTTCATGATGACTTTTCTCAGATCACCTTTTGGAACCACAATTCGATCCTCGAAGAAAAGAGTATCTTTGTCATCCAAGCGATAGCACTTGTATTTGGGAATACCCTTGTCAATACCACGTTTCACCTTCTTCACCATGGTATCCAGGAGTTCTGCCTCACGAATTTGATCTTCCAAAGTAGGAGAGACTATGAGGTTGGCAAGAAAGCCTTGAGGAACAACTTGAAGATTCAGCTTGCGAAAAGCCTCACAAAGATCCGGTTGAAACGGCTTGAGAATTAGACTGCTGCAATAAGCCTTTCTGCTCAGAGCATCTGCAATCACATTCGCCTTGCCAGGAGTATATTCGATACTCGGATTGTACTCTTGAATCATTTCGACCCATCGAGTTTGCCTGAGGTTAAGGTTGGGTTGAGTGAAGATATACTTGAGGCTCTTGTGATCGGTGAAAATGTCCACTTGCCTTCCCAATAAGAGATGTCTCCATGTTATCAATGACTACATTTGGTTGCTGCATCTTGTAGTTAACACGCCTTTACATTTTTATTTAACAATAACCAGTGTACTTAGATCAACACAATACTAGTTTGAATGACTAGGTTTGCTTGTGTCGCCGTTCTGGATATGGGGCTATCTAAAACTTGCCTGCCTGCGGCCCACTGATACGTCTCCAACGTATCTATAATTTTTTATTGTTCCATGCTATTATATTACCCCTTTTGGATGTTTATGGGCTTTATTTTACATATTTATATAATTTTTGGGATGAACCTACTAACTGGAGGCCCAACCTGTATTGCTGTTTTTTGCCTATTTCAGTATTTCGAAGAAAAGGAATATCAAATGGAGTCCAAATGGAATGAAACCTTCGGGAGCGTGATTTTTGGAACGAACGTGATATAGAGGACTTGGAGTGCAAGTCAAGAAGCAATCGAGGCGCACAGGAGATAGGAGGGCGCACCCACCCCTCCTGGGCACGCCCACCACTCCTGGGCGCGCCCCCTGTCTCCTGGGCCCCTCGGGCGGCCCCTGACGTACTTCTTCCTCCTATATATACCTACGTACCCCGAAAACATCCTGGGAGCCAACGAAAAACAATTTCCACCACCGTAACCTTCTGTATCCGCGAGATCCCATCTTGGAGCCTTCCTCGGCGCTCCGCCGAAGGGGGAATCGGCCATGGAGGGCTTCTACATCAACACCATAGCCCCTCTGATGAGTTGTGAGTAGTTTACCACAGACCTTCGGGTCCATAGTTATTAGCTAGATTGCTTCTTCACTCTTTTTGGATCTTAATACCATGTTCTCCCCCTCTCTTGTGGATATCTATTCGATGTAAACTCTTTTTGCGGTGTGTTTGTCGAGATCCGATGAATTGTGGGTTTATGATCAAGTTTATCTATGAGAAATATTTGAATCTCCTCTAAATTATTTTATGTATGATTGAGTTATCTTTGCAAGTCTCTTCGAATTATCAGTTTGGTTTGGCCTATTAGATTGATCTTTCTTGCCATGGGAGAAGTGCTTAGCTTTGGGTTTAATCTTGCGGTGTCCTTACCCAGTGACAGAAAGGGTTGCAAGGCATGTATTGTATTGTTGCCATCGAGGATAAAAATATGAGGTTTATATCATATTGCTTGAGTTTATCCCTCTACATCACGTCATCTTTCTTAATGCATTACTTTGTTCTTATGAACTTAATACTCTAGATGCATGCTGGATAGCGGTCGATGTGTGGAGTAATAGTAGTAGATGCAGGCAGGAGTCGGTCTACTTGTCACGGACGTGACGCCTATATACATGATCATGCATAGATAATCTCATAATTATTCGCTTTTCTATCAATTGCTCGACAGTAATTTGTTCACCCACCGTAATACTTATGCTATCTTGAGAGAAGCCACTAGTGAAACCTATGGCCCCCGGGTCTATCTTTTACCATATAAGCTTTCAATCTACTTTTATTTGCATCTTTACTTTTTGCATCTATATTATAAAATACCAAAAATATATTTATCCTATCATACTATCTCTATCAAATCTTACTTTCGCAAGTGGCCGTGAAGGGATTGAGAACCCCTTTATTGTGTTGGTTGCGAGTTCTTTGTTTGTTTGTGTAGGTGCGTGGGACTTTTGAGGAGCCTCCTACTGGATTGATACCTTGGTTCTCAAAAACTGAGGGAAATACTTACACTACTTTGCTGCATCGCCCTTTCCTCTTCAAGGAAAACCAACGCAAGCTCAAGACATAGCAAGAAGGATTTCTGGCGCCGTTGCCTGAGAGGTGTTCACTCAAGTCAACACATACTAAGTACCCATCACAAACTCATCTCCCTCGCATTTACATTATTTGCTATTTGCCTCTCGTTTTCCTCTCCCCCACTTCACCCTCGCCGTTTTATTCGCCCTCTCTTTCCCAATCTTCTCCTCTCTTTTTCGCTTGCCTTTTTTCGTTTGCCTGTGTGTTAGATCGTTTACCTTGTCATTATGGCTAGTCCTCCTGTCCTTGTTATTACTCCCAAACATGAAATTCACAAGCAAAGGGAGGGAGAAAATTTAAAAGATGCTTGGCATAGAATTTTCAATGCTCAAAATAAATCTACTAGGAAGCTTTCTACTTCTGTACTTCTTCGCAATTTTTATGTAGGCATTACTCCTTGGAATAGATGCGTTCTTGATACCGTTACCGGAGGGGATTTCTTGAGTAGCCATACGTTTGATGCTTATAATGCTATGTTAGATTTGTTTGGGCCACCACCTCTTTTGGTTAATGGAACAGTTTTAACTTTAGAACATGTGATGCAACGGCTTGATATTATGGAAAATAAAGTTGCCACTATTGAGTCGATTGAAAATTTGGATAAAAAGATTTATAATCACATTACCCAATATGGATCTAGGGTTGGAGTCACTTTGAAAAATCTTAAAGAGAAGGAACCTATAGTTAACGAAAAAATAGATATAGATTCTGCAAGAATCGATAAACTTGAGGATATCATTACCAACTTAGGTTCGGCATTTTCTTCCATGAAAAATACTCCAAAACCCCATACCAAAACTGCCAAGTTTATTTATGTTCCTAAAAATAAGGGTGAATCTTCTAGCAAGGGAGACGCGGATCTCAAATCAATAAGCGTTCACACCAATTGTCTTTCTATCATTAAGGAACCTTTTGCTACAAACGAATTTCTTGAATTTTTGCCTAAAGGTTTAATCATTGCTAAGAAGGGAGAAACCCCTAAAGATTATAAATGCTCTATTTATGAATTGAGTGCCAAAGATGGCACTACTTAGATCTATCTTCGCTTTTATGCCTAGCTAGGGGCGTTAAACGATAGCGCTAGTTGGGAGGCAACCCAAATTTATTTGTGTTTTTGTTTTTGATTCTGTTTAGTAATAAATTTTGCATATACCTTCTGCTTAGATGTGTTTTAATGTTTTAATTAGTGTTTGTGCCAAGTAGAACCTATAGGATAACCTATGGTGATAGTTAATTTGATTCTGCTGAAAAATAGAAACTTTGCGCGCACGAAATTAGTTTTGTTAAATCACAGAAACGTGCTTTTGCGTTGATTCTTTTTGTTTCTGATCAATAGACAAATTTTCCAGGACTTCATATGTTGGTAGGATGTTTAAAGTTCCAAAAGTTTGCGTTAGTTACAGATTGCTACAGACTGTTCTATTTTTGACAGCTTCTGTTTTTCGTCTGTTGTTTGCTTATTTTGATGCATCTATGGCTAGTATTAAGTGGTATGAACCATAGAGAACTTGGAATATAGTAGGTTTAACACCAAAATAAATAAAGAATAAGTTCATTACAGTACCTTATGTGGTGGTTTTTTTTTCCTTCACTAACTGAGCTTATAAGATTTCCTGTCGAGTTTTGTGTTGTGAAGTTTTCAAGTTTTGGGTAAAGATTTGATGGACTATGGAATAAGGAGTGGCAAGAGCCTAAGCTTGGGGATGCCCAAGGCACCCAAAGATATTCAATAGTAGCCAAAATCCTAAGCTTGGGGATGCCCCAGGAAGGCATCCCCTCTTTCGTCTTCGTTCATTGGTAACTTTACTTGGAGCTATATTTTTATTCGCCACATGATATGTGTTTTGCTTGGAGCGTCGTGTATGATATTAGTTTTTGCTTTTTAGTTTTCCACAATCATACTTTCTGTACACACCTTTTGGGAGAATCCCACTTGATTAGAATTTATTAGAATACTCTATGTGCTTCACTTATATCTTTTGAGGTAGATAGTTTTTGCTCTAGTGCTTCACTTATACCTTTTAGAGCATGGCGGTGGCTTAATTTTGTAGAAATTGCTAGTATCTCATGATTCACTTATATTATTTTGAGAGTCTTTTAGAACAGCATGGTATTTGCTATGGTTATAAAATTGGTCCTAGAATGGTAGGCATCCAAGTTGGGTATAATAAAAACTATCATAGGAAGTGAATTGGATGCTATGATCAATTTGATACTTGATTTGTTTTGAGATATGGAGGTAGTGATATTAAAGTCATGCTAGTTGGGTGATTATGAATTTAAAGAATGCTTGCGTTGAAGTTAGCAAGTCTCGTAGCATGCACATATGGTTAAAGTTGTGTAACAAATTTGAAACATGAAGTGTACTTGGATTGTGCATCCTTATGAGTGGCGGTCGGGGACGAGCGATGGTCTTTTCCTACCAATCTATCCCTCTAGGAGCATGCGCGTAGTGCTTGGTTTTCGATGACTTCTAAATTTTTGCAATAAGTATATGAGTTCTTTTGACTAATGTTGAGTCCATGGATTATACACACTATTACCTTTCCACCATTGCTAGACTCTTCGGTACCATGCATTGCCCTTTCTCACCTTGAGAGTTGGTGCAAATTTTGCCGGTGCATCCAAACCCCGTGATACGATACGCTCTATCACACATAAACCTCCTTATATCTCCCTCAAAACAGCCACCATACCTACCTATTATGGCATTTCCATAGCCATTCCGAGATATATTGTCATGCAACTTTCCAGCGTTCCGTTCGTCATCATGACATGCATTACTTTTGTCATATTGCCATTGCATGATCATGTAGTTGACATCATATTTGTGGCAAAGCCACCATGCATAATTTTTCATACATGTCACTCTTGATTCATTGCACCATCCCGGTACACCGCCGGAGGCATTCATATAGAGTCATATCTTGTTCTAGTTTCGAGTTGTAATTCATGTGTTGTAATCAATAGAAGTGTGATGATCGTCATTATTAGAGCATTGACCCAAAGAAAAAAGAAGCCAAAAGAAAAAAAGAAAGGCCCAAAAAACAAAAAACAAAGAAAAAAGAAAATAAATAAAAAGGGGTAATGTTACTATCTCTTTTTCACACTTGTGCTTCAAAGTAGCACCATGTTCTTCATATAGTGACTCTCATAGCTTGTGCTTCAAAGTAGCACCATGTTTTTCATATAGTGAGTCTCATATGTTGTCACTTTCATATACTAGTGGGAATTTTTCATTATAGAACTTGGCTTGTATATTCCTACGATGGGCTTCCTCAAATGCCCTAGGTCTTCGTGAGCAAGCAAGTTGGATGCACACCCACTAGTTTTCTTTTGTTGAGCATTCATTTATAGCTCTAGTGCATCCGTTGCATGGCAATCCCTACTCCTCATGTTGACATCAATTGATGGGCATCTCCATAGCCCGTTTATTTTCCTCGTCAATGTGAGACTTTCTCCTTTTTTGTATTCTCCACACAATCCCCAGATAATTCCCAAGTGCAGGGAATTATCGTAGCAATTCCCAAAGGTGGAAGTGATAAGTATGGAGTGTCAAACCCACAAGGAGCTAAAGGTAAGATCAATATTCTCTCAAGCCCTATCTTCCACTGATACGACTCTACGTGCACCTAACGTTTGCTTCCAACTAGAAACAAGAAATAAAACTGTGTTGTGGGTATAAAGAGGATAACTTTGTATGATATAGGAGAGCTAAAATATAAAAGTTGGTGCTGTTATCATAAAGTTAGAGTATATTACTAAATAATATAAATAGCGAGTGTGGAATAATGGTGGATCGGTGTGCGGAATTGTCCTAAGCGATTGTTAACAAGATCGATAGTCATCATTGCAATTTCATATGAAGGAGAGGCATAAGCTAACATACTTTTCCATACTTGGATCATATGCACTTATGATTGGATCTCTAGCAAGCATCCGCAAATACTAAAGATCATTAATGTAAAAACCCAACCATAGCATTAAAGCATCAAGTCCCCTTTTATCCCATACGCAACAATCCCCTTACTCGGGTTTGTGTTTCAGTCACTCACGCAACCCACTATAAGTGAATCATGCACGTATTGCAACACCCTACAGCGGGAATCCCTCACGCTTGTGTGACACGGTGGGCACCATAGGACAGCACCAAAGTGAAACATACAACTCATACCAATCTAGATCATCAATCTACCCAAGGACAAAAGATATCTACTCAAAACATCTTAGGATGGCAACACATCATTGGATCATAATATGTAGCATAAAGCACCATGTTCAAGTAGGGATTACAGCGGGGTGTGGTAGAGTGGACCGCGTAAAAGAGATGAGGATGGTGCTGGTGATGGTGATGTTGATGAAGACGATCACCGCGGTGATGATTCCCCTCCCGATGGCACTCCGGTGCCACCAAGAGAGAGGAGGAGAGGTTCTCCCCCTTGTGCTTCCTCCTCCATGGCTTTCCTCCTCTGGTCCTTGGCCTTCATGGCGATGATGGCCCCTCCGAGATCCTCCTCCATGGCCTCCGATGATGATGGCCCCCTCCGGCAGGGTGCCGGAGAGGGCCTAGATTGATTTCACGTGGCTACAGAGGCTTGCGGTGGCGGAACTTCCGATCTAGGTTAATTCCTGAAGGTTTCTGTATTTATAGGAATTTTTGGCATTGGTTTCACGTCAGGGGGGTCTCCGGGCTATCCACGAGATAGGGGCGCGCCCTAGGGGGGGCGCCCCCCACTCATGTGGGAAGCCTGGGACTCTTCTGGCCCAACTCTGATGCTCCGTGGTCTTCTTTTGGTCCATAAAAAATCCTCAAAAATTGGCACATCAATTGGACTCCGTTTGGTATCCCTTTTCTGTAAAACACAAAAACAAGGAGAAAACAGAAACTGGCACTGGGCTCTAGGTCAATAGGTTAGTCCCAAAAATCATATAAAATGACATATAAATGCATATAAAACATCATAGGTGGATAATATAATAGCATGAATACTTCATAAATTATAGATACGTTGGAGACGTATCATCCCCATCATCATATTCTATTCCACCCATAGTGTTATATCCATGGCTCACGCTCATGTATTGCGTGAAAGTTGAAAAAGTTTGATACTATTTAAGTACGAAACAATTGCTTGGCTTGTCATCGGGGGTGTAGAATTTGGGAACATCTTTGTGTGACAAAAATGAAGCATAGCCTAACTATATGATTTTATAGGCATGAACTTTCTTTAGACATGTTATTTTGAGAAGACATGATTGCTTTGATTAGTATGCTTGAAGTGTTACTATTTCTTTTGTCAATATGAACTTTTATTTTGAATCATTTGGATCTGAAAATTCATGCCACAATAAAGAAAATTACATTGAGAATTATGCTAGGTAGCATTCCACATCAAAACTTCTGTTTTTGTCATATACCTACTCGAGGACAAGCAGGAATTAAGCTTGGGGTTGCTTGATACGTCTCCAACGTATCTATAATTTTTGATTGGTCCATGCTATTATATTACCCCTTTTGGATGTTTATGGGCTTTATTTTACATATTTATATCATTTTTGGGACTAACCTACTAACCGGAGGCCCAACCCGGATTGCTGTTTTTTTGCCTATTTCAGTATTTCGAAGAAAAGGAATATCAAATGGAGTCCAAACAGAATGAAACCTTCGGGAGCGTGATTTTTGGAACGAACGTGATCCAGAGGAGTTGGAGTGCAAGTCAAGAAGCAATCGAGGCGGACAGCAGAATGGAGGGCGCGCCCACCCCTCCTGGGCGCGCCCCCTGTCTCCTGGGCCCCTCGGGCGGCTACCGACGTACTTCTTCCTCCTATATATACCTACATACCCCGAAAACATCCAGGGAGCCAACGAAAAACAATTTCCACCGCCGTAACCTTCTGTATCCGCGAGATCCCATCTTGGAGCCTTCGTCGGTGCTCCGCCGGAGGGGTAATCGACCACGGAGGGCTTCTAGATCAACACCGTAGCCCCTCCGATGAGTTGTGAGTAGTTTACCACAGACCTTCGGGTCCATAGTTATTAGCTAGATGGCTTCTTCTCTCCTTTTTGATCTCAATACCATGTTCTCCCCCTCTCTTGTGGAGATCTATTCGATGTAAACTCTTTTTGCAGTGTGTTTGTCGAGATCAGATGAATTGTGGGTTTATGATCAAGTTTATCTATGAGAAATAATTGAATCTCCTCTGAATTCTTTTATGTATGATTGAGTTATCTTTGCAAGTCTCTTTGAATTATCAGTTTGGTTTGGCCTACTAGATTGATCTTTCTTGACATGGGGGAAGTGCTTAGCTTTGGGTTCAATCTTGCGGTGTCCTTACCCAGTGACAGAAAGGGTTGCAAGGCACGTATTGTATTGTTGCCATCGAGGATAAAAAGATGGGGTTTATATCATATTGCTTGAGTTTATCCCTCTACATCATGTCATCTTTCTTAATGCGTTACTATGTTCTTTTGAACTTAATACTCTAGAAGCATGCTGGATAGCGGTCGATGTGTGGAGTAATAGTAGTAGATGCAGGCAGGAGTCGGTCTACTTGTCACGGACGTGATGCCTATCTACATGATCATGCCTAGATAATCTCATAATTATTCACTTTTCTATAAATTGCTCGACAGTAATTTGTTCACCCACCGTAATACTTATGCTATCTTGAGAGAAGCCCCTAGTGAAACCTATGGCCCCGGGTCTATCTTTTATCATATAAGCTTTCAATCTACTTCTATTTGCATCTTTACTTTTTGCATCTATATTATAAAATACCATAAATATATTTATCCTATCATACTATCTCTATCAGATCTCACATTCGCAAGTGGTCGTGAAGGGATTGACAACCCCTTTATTGCGCTGGTTGCGAGTTCTTTGTTTGTTTGTGTAGGTGCGTGGGACTTTTGAGGAGCCTCCTACTAGATTGATAGCTTGGTTCTCAAAAACTAAGTGAAATACTTACGCTACTTTGCTGCATCACCCTTTCCTCTTCAAGGAAAACCAACGCAAGCTCAAGACGTAGCACCCACCGCGTGGCTCCCTCGACGGCCTGGTACGGCCCAGCTTCAACATCAACAACTCAAGACCCTCATGAGGGGCTAACCCTCGCCATGAGGACGACGCCAAGACCCTCGAGGGGATCGGCCTCTTTAGGCTGGCTCTCGAGGGGCGGAGAGTTCTATGCAAGGTGCACCTCATGAGGCTCAGCTGACGTGAGTCATGACAACCAAGGCAGGAGGGCGCCAGGCGGGCGCCAGCGAGCGCAGAGCACCAGTTTCCTCTTTGGTGTAAGGGAGCCAAGCCGTAGGCGCGGAGTCTCGAGGAATCAACCAAAGGTTTCCATTCTGTTGCTACAAGACCAAGACCACCAGGACGGCAGGACGGAGGTCATCACCGAGCCCCCACAGCATCACGACCAGGGGCTTCTCGCAGGCGAAGACCACTTTAGTCAGGATAAGTTGTACTACTTGTCCCCTTTCAAATCCGGCTGTCACATCCCTAGTTCTGGTATGACCTAGACTAGCTAGTCATTTGTGCATCATGTTTAAATTTCATTTAAATTTGAAATGAGGATTGGTGGAACCCTCAGAATCATTTTTGAAAATGACCCAAATAAAAATTTCTCCAAAAGGGTCCAAGAAAATGCTCATGTTGCTCTCTGAAAATATTGGACAGAGATAAAAATCAAACCAATATTTTTAGGAGCTCATGGATATTTATTTTGGCCATTTGGATTAATCCGATAAATATTTGCATTGGAAATATATTAGTTATATATATTAATATATGTCCAAAAATTATGCCATTTATAAAGGAGCTCTGGATTAATATAACTAGCTTCCATAAAAAAATGGCATAAGTAAATAAATTGATTTAGTATTATTACTAAATCAGAACAAATGTCAGAAAATTTAGAAAAAGAAATAAAACAGGAAAAACCTTACCTGGGCTTCTGCCTGGCGCCTCTGGCCCAGCAGCAGCAGGCCGGCCCAGCCAGCAGGCGGCCCAGGCCTCCTCCTCCTCTGTTGTCTTCGTCCTCGACAGAGGGAGGGGAGCGTGCCCGGCGCGCGCGCGCGCCACCGCGCCACGCCACCAGCCTCTCTGCCTGCCTGCCCTCTCCCCTCCTCGTCTGGATGCCCCGGAGATGCCACGCAGCCACCCCGACCTCTCTCGCACTCTCCCTCGCCCTCCTCCTCTCCCCCTGCTCTCTCCCTCGCACACCCGAGCGCCATCGCCGCCGCCACTCGCCGTTGCCGTGGCCACCGGCCTCCCCTCGCCTCCCCGACATGCTTCCCAGCTCCGCCACGACCCCCTCTACCTCCTCGTCAAGCCACGCACCTCCGGACGCGCTCCATCACCGACGCCGTTGTCTTCTTCACCACCGACGCCGGAGATCGACCTCGCCGCCATCGCCGTCGATTCGCCGGACGCAGGACGTCCCCGAGCACACCGGCCTGCTCTGCGAGTCCGCCGTGAGCCCCTCTTCCTTTCCCCTCACCTCTCTCTCGCGCGTGCCCTGTAGCCGCTGCCCCGCGAGCGCCCGAAGCCGCCGTCCGCCATGGCCGGCGAGCTCCATGCCCCCGAGCACCTCCGCCTCGCGTAGTAGCTCGACGTGCTCCTGCTGCCTCGTAGCTACCGCATGTGCCCTCCGTTCGCTCGAACGCGAGCTGCAGCCCCACGCCCGCGCTATCCCGAACTCCGGTCGCTGCCCAAGTGGTCGCAACCGGCGATATAGACCGTCTCCGGTGAAACAGAGGGCGCCACAGGATGCGCGCGAGCCTGGTCTTCGCGTAGGTGCTCTCCGCCGCGCGATTGGTCGCCGGAGCGACGATTCCGCAGCCCTCCGTCGCGTTCAGGCCTCGCCGGCGACTAACCGCCGGCGGGTTTGACTTGTTTGACCTGGGATTTGACCCCCCAGGGTCGCTGACTAGTGGGGCCAGGCCCTGCTAATTTTAGTTAAAAAATAACTAAACCTAATTAACCACTAACACTGACCAGTGGGCCCGACCCCCCTAATCTTTTAATTAAGTTAATCTAACCCTGTTTAACCCCCTGTCACTGACGTGTGGACCCCACACGTCAGGTTTGACCCCAGTTAGCCGCAGTTGACTGCTGACGTCGTGCTGACGTCATGCTGACGCAATAATATGATTTCTGGATTTAAATTAAATCAGGAAATTCCAGAAATTGTTTTAAACTTCAAAAATTCATATCAATTCAACCGTAGCTCAGATTGAAATAATTTATATATGAAAAATTATCAGAAAAATGCAATCTTTACATCTGTACTATTTTCATGCATGAAAAACCAACTTATACATGCTGAATATGAGAAAACACATTATGGCATATATAAGAGACTTAATTTAGAATTGCATTTGAGCTTTGGTTCAAATGGACTTCAAACCAAATGAGTACTAGTTGCATTAGCACAATCAGCATCACATCTTCATGCCATGTTCATGCATCATTGTGTTGCATATGCTTGTGTTTTGATTGTTGGCACCGTTCCTTCTCGATAGGTCCTGCTCCGGAGCTGTTCCAGAGTACCTGTCGGTGAAGCAGTGCCTCCTCTGTTGATTTACCAGGCAAGCAAACCTCCTTGTTCATTCCGATAAAACCCTACTCTCTCGCTCCTGCTCTCAGTTATTGCATTAGGACAACAACAATTCATCTGCTACTTTGTGCTGCGGTAGTTGAACCCATTCCTCTGCATGACTTGTCATTGCCACAGTAAATAGTTGAAACCCACTAGCATGTGTAGGAGTTGTTTGAGCCATTGTTGTGTTCCTACCATGCTATGCCTGCTATTGCTTAGAGTTGTGTCAGGTCTGGTTCATTGGGAATGAATTGGAGTGTTATGATATGTTCTGATGCTGAGAGTGAAGTGTGTGAACACGATTTGGTAAAGGTAGCGGTGAGAGGCCATGTAGGAGTACATGGTGGGTTGTCTCACTGGAACCGTCCTTAAGCACCGAGTTCTATGTATGTTGTCCAATGACTCGATACTACCACACATTGGGCTCCGGGCGCTCCAAGCCCTCTCGACTTATTAACCAACTTGATCTCTGTCCAGGAGTCGCAACTAGTTTCTGGTGTTTGTAGGTAGTGCTATTTTTCTACCAAGTGGCACCCGGCAGGGTGGGCTTGGGACAGACTAGGCACACGTGGCACGGTGTACCAAGTGGCACCCGATGGTGGGCTTCGGAACCCTGCTCACATCGTTTGGGGCCGTGAGCGACACCCCGGCCGGATCTCCTTGCGGATGGAACCCGAATAGGCGATAAACCTGGACTAGAGTCTTGTGTGGTTAGTCAGGTCGTGGCCGACACCCTCGCCAGGCTTCCGCTTGAAGGTTGCTGAGATACATGACGTGTACATGGCGGTAAGTGGCGAGAGCGTGTGTGAAGAAGTACACCCCTGCAGGGTTAACGTGATCTATTCGAATAGCCGGGTCCGCGGTTATGGACTTCTTGGATGCTTACATGGTACATAGACAACTTGAAGTGGATACCCTAAAAAGCTCAAGACAAGTGTGAGTGCTATGGATGGCCTTCTCGTAGGGAGACGAGGATGAATCCATAGTAGTGTATTGTGTGGTGATTAGTGGACTCATGTACGTTGTCTCACCTCAAGAGTTTCTGGTAGTCGTAGAACAGGATAGCCACAGAGTCAAAGCTGGCTTGCTGCAACTAAACCCCACAGTACCCTCTTGATACAAATGCATGTATGCTAGGATCTGATGTAAGTCTTGCTGAGTACCTTTGTACTCATGTTGCTTCATTTATGTTTTTGCAGCGGAGACTTCGGTCTTACTAGTGTTCTCGTGGACTTCGACTAGTAGCTAGTACCTCAGCTACGATCTTGATCGGATGTTGTAGATAGTCAGGCTTTCAGCCTTTTCCATTTATAGATGTCTGTACTCAGACATGTAATGCTTCCGTTTGTTGCTTGATTGCTCTGAATGTTGGGTCATGTGACCCCTGGTTGTAATATTGCTATGTTGGCTCTTCTGAGCCTTTATCTATATGAGTTGTTGAGTTATGCTGTGATGCCATGTTGTACAGCACATACTTGCATGTTATGCGTACGTGTAATGTGTATTGCTATGTGTGGGATCTGACTATCTAGTTGTTTATCCTTAGTAGCCTCTCTTACCGGGAAATGTCTCCTAGTGCTTCCACTGAGCCCTGGTAGCTTGCTACTACTCCGGAACACTTAGGCTGGCCGGCATGTGTCCTTCTTCGATCCTGTGTCTGTCCCTTCGGGGAAATGTCACGCGATGAATACCGGAGTCCTGTTAGCCCGCTACAGCCCGGTTCACCGGAGTCCTGTTAGCCCAGTGCTACAGCCTGGATTCACTCGCTGATGACCGACACGTTCGATGCTGGGTCATGGATGCCTGTCCCTGTAAGTTAGTGCCACTTTGGGTTTACGACTAGCCATGTCAGCCCGGGCTCTTTATCATATGGATGCTAGCGACACCATCATATACGTGTGCCAAAAGGCGCAAACGGTCCTGGGCAAAGGTAAGGCGACACCCGTGGGGATACCGTGCGTGAGGCCGCAAAGTGATATGAGGTGTTACATGCTGGATCGATATGGCATTGAGTCGGGGTCCTGACAGCGTTGGTATCAGAGCCTGACTGCCTGTAGGATTACCAAGCCAATCTGGTCGAAGTTGAGTCTAGAAAATCCTTAGTTATGTAAGGGAATTGATTGTGGGTTGGAAAGTAAGGCTCTTTTACTCCTTATACCTCATGGCCTTCTGATCTGAGTCGTACTATCTTTCCGACGGGATTAAGGAACTAGGCTTCTCTTCCGTCTATCAGGATCACGTGTTACTACTCCGTAGTCCCATAGGATTGGTTGATCAGAGTCATACCCCAGTTTTCGAGTACTCCCGGTGTAGTCTGTTTAGTATGATCTCAGAACCTTGAGTAATGCTGATGAGTATGTTACCACCCCATTTTTAGTAGGATGTCTCATTCTGAGCATTTTACTGCCGTTATGCTGCCGGAATTTCCCTAGGAGTTCGAGAGATACTAATCCCTTGTCCTACATTCTACAGTCGATAGTTCATGATGATTCCGTCCTTGGTTTCGTTTCACAGGATGTCATCTAGTTCTATTATTCGTAGCCAGAACCATGGAGATGGTAGGAATGAGGATCCTCCCGACCCGCCTTCATTGACAGAGTTCATGCTAGAAATGGAGAGGAACAAGCGTGAGTCTAACCGTTTGTTGGCACGCATCGAGGAGAACACCGCACATCAGTTCAAAGGGTCTGCTACCATTCATGATTTCATTCGCTTGCACCCACCTACCTTTCATCATTCCATCGAGCCACTCGATGCAGATGACTGGCTCCGTAGCATCACTCATAAGCTGCGTTCCGCGAGCGTAGCTGAAGATGACAAGGTCACTTATGCCACATATCACCTGGAAGGTCCTGCTAGTCTTTGGTGGCAGAACTATGAGGCTATGCTTCCAGCTGGCCAGATTCCTACCTGGAGAGATTTCACTGAGGCTTTTCGCGAACATCACATTCCTGAAGCCCTCATCGATCGCAAGAGAGAAGAGTTCTATAGTCTCACCCAGAATAAGATGGCTGTTGATGCTTACAGCCGAGAGTTTGAGAACCTCGCTCGCTATGCCACCGAAGAAGTGTCCACGGACGCCAAGAAGCAAGCTAGGTTCCGGAAGGGTCTCAACCCTAAGTTGCGCCGTGATCTCCACTTGCATCATTGTGATACATTCCAAGCCCTTGTGAACAAGGCCATCAATGCAGAGACAGCTCAACTCACTTACGAGGAGTCTCGTAAGCACACCCGTGATTTGGGATCTTCTTCTGGCTCTAGTTCCCAGAAGCGCCGGATTTGGGTTCCAAACTCCGCTCTTCCTTCCGGATATGCACCGAGGCCATCCCATGTGGTGCCTCACCCAGCTCAGTCATATGTTTCACCCAGGCCTACTGGTAGACCGCTTGTCAGTGCGGGTCCACGTCCAACCTCAGGGACTTGCTTCACATGCGGGAAGCCAGGACACTATGCACATGACTGCTCTTAGACTAGTTATGCTCCACCCCAGCCCGAGAAGACTGTTGGCTGTGTTAAGCCATCACACAAGATGATCAGTGTCAAGTCAGCCCCCATTGAACGTGGATGTGTGCATCACGTCTCAGCTAAAGACGCTCATGATGATCCGGATGTCGTTCTTGGTACACTCCTTGTCAATTGTCACCCAGCATCAGTTCTATTCGATACTGGAGCATCTCACTCCTTCATTTCCGAGAGCTATGCTAACTTGCACAACATGTCATTTTGTGATATGCCAACTCCGCTAGTCATCCAAACTCCTGGATCCAAATGGCAAACCTCTAGGGTAAGCCATGGTAACGAAATCCTTGTTGATAGACTTGTATTTCTGGCATCACTTGTAGTCCTCAAGTCCTCAGATATTAACATCATCTTGGGTATGGACTGGATGACAGCTCATCATGCCAAGATTGATTGTTACACCAGATCTGTTCAGCTTACACACCCATCTGGCAAGATAGTCTGTCTCCACTAGAGTTGCAAAGCGTCAGCTCTATTCTCTTAATGCCAGCCCTCTTCCAGACCTTGAAGATATCCCGGTAGTCCGTGACTTTCCGTATGTTTTTCCAGAGGAACTGCCAGGTGTTCCACCTGACAGAGATGTAGAGTTCGTCATAGATCTTATCCCAGGAACAGCTCCAATCTCTAGGAGACCTTACAAGATGGCACCCTTAGAACTAGCCGAGCTTAAGAAATAACTCGATGAGTCCTTGCAAAAGGGTTTCATCCGTCCTAGTTCTTCTCCTTGGGCTTGCCCCGTCCTCTTCGTCAAGAAGAAAGACGGTACGGACCGGATGGTTGTAGATTATCGTCCCGTTAATTTGGTCACGATAAAGAACAAATATCCGCTCCCCAGGATCAACGACCTGTATGATCAGCTCGCTGGATCCTCAGTCTTCTCCAAGATGGATTTAAGGTTAGGCTACCACCAAATCAAAATCAGAAACGGGGACATTCTCAAGACAGCCTTTGTTACTCGTTATGGTCAGTACGAGTACACCGTCATGTCCTTTGGCCTAACCAACGCCCCAGCCACATTCTCCCGCTTGATGAACTCGATCTTCATGGAGTACTTAGATAAGTTCGTCATGGTTTACCTCGATGATATTCTTATTTACTCGAAGAACGAGGAAGAGCATGCCGAACATCTTAGACTTGTGTTAGAAAAACTCAGAGAGCACCGTCTTTATGCCAAGTTCTCCAAGTGTGAATTTTGGTTGCCAGAAGTGACCTACCTAGGCCACGTAATCTCTGGTAAGGGCATTGCTGTCAATCCCGAGAGAGTCAAGGCCGTTCTCGATTGGACTCCACCTGAAACCGTTAAACAAGTTAGGAGCTTCCTTGGTCTAGCCAGCTATTGTCGCTGCTTTGTTGAAAACTTCTCCAAAGTAGCCAAACCCCTCACAGAACTTCTCAAGAAAGATAAAAAGTTCGAGTGGTCCCCACAGTGTGAGTACAGTTTTCAGGAACTGAAAAGACGCCTGACTTCTGCTCCCATACTTGTGTCACCGGATTTCACTAAAGACTTTATTATCTACTGCGACGCCTCATGACAGGGACTAGGTTGCATTCTTATGCAGGATCGTCATGTGATTGCCTATGCATCTCGACAGTTGCATCCACATGAGGAGAATTATCCTACACATGATCTAGAGCTTGCAGCCGTAGTCTATGCACTCAAGACCTGGCGACATTACCTCCTTGGTAAACATTGCGAGATCTACACCGATCACCAGAGTCTCAAGTATATCTTCACCCAACCGGATCTGAACCTTAGGCAAAGACGTTGGTTGGAGTTAATCACAGATTATGATCTAGGGATTACCTACACCCCAGGCAAAGCCAATGGCATGGCTGATGCTCTAAGCTGTAAATCTTATTGCAACAATCTCATGTTGCAGCAAGGCCAACCACTTCTCCATGAGGAATTCTGTAAGCTTAATCTTCACATTGCTCCTCACGGATTCCTTTCTACCTTGGTGGCGAAACCTGATCTTGAAGATCGGATTGTCGCTGCTCAAAAGCAAGACACAGGAATTTCTCGGATCAAGAGAAACATTAAGAGGGGAGTTGGTGGATGTTTCTCTATGGATGATCGAGGTGTTGTTTTCTTTGAGAATCGCTTGGTGGTTCCCAAGAATCAACATCTGCGACAATTGATTCTTAAGGAGGCGCATGAATCTCCTCTCATGATTCATCCCGGTAGTACTAAGATGTATCAGGATCTACGCCAGAGGTTCTGGTGGACTAGGATGAAGAGAGAAATCGCTGAGTTCATTGCTAAATGTGACGTTTGTCGTCGCGTTAAGGCAGAGCATCAAAGACCTGCTGGCACCCTTCAGCCTTTAGCTATTCCTGAATGGAAATGGGATAAAGTTGGTATGGACTTCATCACCGGCTTTCCCAGGACCAAGAGAGGGAATAACACTATCTTCGTAGTCGTTGATCGTCTTTCCAAAGTGGCTCACTTCCTTCCTGTTCGAGAGAGTATCACTGCTAGTCAGCTTGCTGACTTATACATTTCTCGAATAGTATCACTCCATGGTGTTCCACTAGAGATCAATTCAGACCGTGGCAGTCTTTTCACTTCTCATTTCTGGGAGAGTTTCCTAACTGCCATGGGAACCCATCTTTCCTTCAGTACCGCTTTCCACCCTCAGTCAAGTGGTCAGGTGGAACGGGTCAATCAAATTCTCGAAGACATGCTCAGAGCTTGCGTTATCTCATTCGGTATGGATTGGGAGAAATGTCTTCCTTTTGCCGAGTTTGCTTATAACAATAGCTATCAATCCAGCCTCAAGAAAGCTCCTTTTGAAGTTCTCTATGGATGAAGATGTCGAACACCTTTGAACTGGTCAGAAACCGGTGAAAGACAATTCTTTGGACCGGATATGATCCAGGAGGCAGAAGAGCAAGTTCGCATCATTCGTGAGAATTTGAAAACAGCCCAGTCTCGTCAGAAGAGCCAGTACGATCGTCATCATAGGGTTATGACTTATGAAATTGGCGACTAAGCTTACCTTCGGGTTACTCCTTTGAAGGGTACCCATCGTTTCGGTATCAAGGGCAAGTTGGCTCCTCGTTACATTGGTCCTTTTCGTATTCTCGCTAAACGAGGAGAGGTTGCCTACCAATTGGAACTACCCCCACATCTTTCTCGAGTTCATGATGTCTTCCACGTCTCTCAACTCAGGCGTTGCTTCTCGGATCCCATCCGCGGAGTGGACCACGAAACGCTTGATCTCCAAGATAACCTCACATACCGAGAGTACCCGGTTCGCATTCTTGATCAAGCCGAGCGTGTTACCCGACGTCAGAACATCAAGTTTCTCAAAGTTCAGTGGTCTCATCATTCCGAGAGAGAAGCTACTTGGGAGCGAGAAGATCGTCTTCGACTGGAGTACCCCGCTTTCTTTCCGTCGACCCCTGAATCTCGGGACGAGATTCTTTCAAGTGGGGGCGAGTTGTCACATCCCTAGTTCTGGTATGACCTAGACTAGCTAGTCATTTGTGCATCATGTTTAAATTTCATTTAAATTTGAAATGAGGATTGGTGGAACCCTCAGAATCATTTTTGAAAATGACCCAAATAAAAATTTCTCCAAAAGGGTCCAAGAAAATGCTCATGTTGCTCTCTGAAAATATTGGACAGAGATAAAAATCAAACCAATATTTTTAGGAGCTCATGGATATTTATTTTGGCCATTTGGATTAATCCGATAAATATTTGCATTGGAAATATATTAGTTATATATATTAATATATGTCCAAAAATTATGCCATTTATAAAGGAGCTCTGGATTAATATAACTAGCTTCCATAAAAAATGGCATAAGTAAATAAATTGATTTAGTATTATTACTAAATCAGAACAAATGTCAGAAAATTTAGAAAAAGAAATAAAATAGGAAAAACCTTACCTAGGCTTCTGCCTGGCGCCTCTGGCCCAGCAGCAGCAAGCCGGCCTAGCCAGCAGGCGGCCCAGGCCGCCTCCTCCTCTGTCGTCTTCGTCCTCGACAGAGGGAGGGGAGCGTGCCCGGCGCGCGCGCGCCACCGCGCCACGCCACCAGCCTCTCTGCCTACCTGCCCTCTCCCCTCCTCGTCTGGATGCCCCGGAGACGCCACGCAGCCACCCCGACCTCTCTCGCACTCTCCCTCGCCCTCCTCCTCTCCCCCTGCTCTCTCCCTCGCACACCCGAGCGCCATCGCCGCCGCCGCTCGCCGTTGCCGTGGCCACCGGCCTCCCCTTGCCTCCCCGACACGCTTCCCAGCTCCGCCACGACCCCCTCTACCTCCTCGTCAAGCAACGCACCTCCGGACGCGCTCCATCGCCGACGCCGTTGTCTTCTTCACCACCGACGCCGGAGATTGACCTTGCCGCCATCGTCGTCGATTCGCCGGACGCAGGACGTCCCCGAGCACACCGGCCTGCTCTGCGAGTCCGCCGTGAGCCCCTCTTCCTTTCCCCTCACCTCTCTCTCTCGCGCGTGCCCTGTAGCCGCTGACCCGCGAGCGCCCGAAGCCGCCGTCCGCCATGGCCGGTGAGCTCCGTGCCCCCGAGCACCTCCGCCTCGCGTAGTAGCTCGACGTGCTCCTGCTACCTCGTAGCTACCGCCTGTGCCCTCCGTTCGCTCGAACGCGAGCTGCAGCCCCACGCCGGCGCTATCCCGAACTCCGGTCGCCGCCCAAGTGGTCGCCGCCGGTGATATAGACCGTCTCCGGTGAAACAGAGGGCGCCACAGGATGCGCGCGAGCCTGGGCTTCGCGTAGGTGCTCTCCGCCGCGCGATTGGTCGCGGAGCAACGATTCCGCAGCCCTCCGTCGCGTTAAGGCCTCGCCGGCGACTAACCGCCGGCGGGTTTGACTTGTTTGACCTGGGATTTAACCCCCCAGGGTCGCTGACTAGTGGGGCCAGGCCCTGCTAATTTTAGTTAAAAAATAACTAAACCTATTTAACCACTAACACTGACCAGTGGGCCCGACCCCCCTAATCTTTTAATTAAGTTAATCTAACCCTGTTTAACCCCCTGTCACTGACGTGTGGACCCCACACGTCAGGTTTGACCCCAGTCAGCCGAAGTTGACTACTGACGTCGTGCTGACGTCATGCTGACGCAATAATATGATTTCTGGATTTAAATTAAATTAGGAAATTCTAGAAATTGTTTTAAACTTCAAAAATTCATATCAATTCAACCGTAGCTCAGATTGAAATAATTTATATATGAAAAATTATCAGAAAAATGCAATCTTTCCATCTGTACTATTTTCATGCATGAAAAACCAACTTATACATGCTGAATATGAGAAAACACATTATGGCATATATAAGAGACTTAATTTAGAATTGCATTTGAGCTTTGGTTCAAATGGACTTCAAACCAAATGAGTACTAGTTGCATTAGCACAATCAGCATCACATCTTCATGCCATGTTCATGCATCATTGTGTTGCATATGCTTGTGTTTTGATTGTTGGCACCGTTCCTTCTCGATAGGTCCTGCTCCGGAGCTGTTCCAGAGTACCTGTCGGTGAAGCAGTGCCTCCTCTGTTGATTTACCAGGCAAGCAAACCTCCTTGTTCATTCCGATAAAACCCTACTCTCTCGCTCCTGCTCTCAGTTATTGCATTAGGACAACAACGATTCATCTGCTACTTTGTGCTGCGGTAGTTGAACCCATTCCTCTGCATGACCTGTCATTGCCAGAGTAAATAGTTGAAACCCACTAGCATGTGTAGGAGTTGTTTGAGCTATTGTTGTGTTCCTACCATGCTATGCCTGCTATTGCTTAGAGTTGTGTCAGGTCTGGTTCATTGGGAATGAATTGGAGTGTTATGATATGTTCTGATGCTGAGACTGAAGTGTGTGAACACGATTTGGTAAAGGTAGCGGTGAGAGGCCATGTAGGAGTACATGGTGGGTTGTCTCACTGGAACCGTCCTTAAGCACCGAGTTCTATGTATGTTGTCCAATGACTCGATACTACCACACATTGGGCTCCGGGCGCTCCAAGCCCTCTCGACTTATTAACCAACTTGATCTCTGTCCAGGAGTCGCAACTATTTTCTGGTGTTTGTAGGTAGTGCTATTTTTCTACCAAGTGGCACCCGGCAGGGTGGGCTTGGGACAGACTAGGCACACGTGGCACGGTGTACCAAGTGGCACCCAAATGGTGGGCTTGGGAACCCTGCTCACATCGTTTGGGGCCGTGAGCGACACCCCAGCCGGATCTCCTTGCGGATGGAACCCGAATAGGCGATAAACCTGGACTAGAGTCTTGTGTGGTTAGTCAGGTCGTGGCCGACACCCTCGCCAGGCTTCCGCTTGAAGGTTGCCGAGATACATGACGTGTACATGGCGGTAAGTGGCGAGAGCGTGTGTGAAGAAGTACACCCCTGCAGGGTTAACATGATCTATTCGAATAGTCGGGTCCGCGGTTATGGACTTCTTGGATGCTTACATGGTACATAGACAACTTGAAGTGGATACCCTAAAAAGCTCAAGACAAGTGTGAGTGCTATGGATGGCCTTCTCGTAGGGAGATGAGGATGAATCCATAGTAGTGTATTGTGTGGTGATTAGTGGACTCGTGTACGTTGTCTCACCTCAAGAGTTTCTGGTAGTCGTAGAACAGGATAGCCACAGAGTCAAAGCTGGCTTGCTGCAACTAAACCCCAAAGTACCCTCTTGATACAAATGCATGTATGCTAGGATCTGATGTAAGTCTTGCTGAGTACCTTTGTACTCATGTTGCTTCATTTATGTTTTTGCAGCGGAGACTTTGGTCTTACTAGTGTTCTCGTGGACTTCGACTAGTAGCTAGTACCTCAACTACGATCTTGATCGGATGTTGTAGATAGTCAGGCTTTCAGCCTTTTCCATTTATAGATGTCTGTACTCAGACATGTAATGCTTCCGTTTGTTGCTTGATTGCTCTGAATGTTGGGTCATGTGACCCCTGGTTGTAATATTGCTATGTTGGCTCTTCTGAGCCTTTATCTATATGAGTTGTTGAGTTATGCTGTGATGCCATGTTGTACAGCACATACTTGCATGTTATGCGTACGTGTAATGTGTATTGCTATGTGTGGGATCTGACTATCTAGTTGTTTATCCTTAGTAGCCTCTCTTACCGGGAAATGTCTCCTAGTGCTTCCACTGAGCCCTGGTAGCTTGCTACTGCTCCGGAACACTTAGGCTGGCCGGCATGTGTCCTTCTTCGATCCTGTGTCTGTCCCTTCGGGGAAATGTCACGCGATGAATACCGGAGTCCTGTTAGCCCGCTACAGCCCGGTTCACCGGAGTCCTGTTAGCCCAGTGCTACAGCCTGGATTCACTCGCTGATGACCGACACGTTCGATGCTGGGTCATGGATGCCTGTCCCTGTAAGTTAGTGCCACTTTGGGTTTACGACTAGCCATGCCAGCCCGGGCTCTTTATCATATGGATGCTAGCGACACCATCATATACGTGTGCCAAAAGGCGCAAACGGTCCCGGGCAAAGGTAAGGCGACACCCGTGGGGATACCGTGCGTGAGGCCGCAAAGTGATATGAGGTGTTACATGCTGGATCGATGTGGCATTGAGTCGGGGTCCTGACACCGGCCGTTGTGGGATCCCTTCCCGCCAACATTTTGGAAGAGGAACAAGGACA
Organism: Triticum dicoccoides; assembly: GCF_002162155.2. Taxonomy (NCBI): domain Eukaryota; kingdom Viridiplantae; phylum Streptophyta; class Magnoliopsida; order Poales; family Poaceae; genus Triticum; species Triticum dicoccoides. The sequence goes on along the minus strand of NC_041393.1, from coordinate 367,065,293 downwards.
TTATAAATAGGACTTAGCCACCACCATAGAGGGACATCTAGTTCACATCTCACTAGCTCTCTTGAGCTAAGGAACACCTCACCTCCTGAGGCCAGTTCATCCACTATACTAGTTCATCCTCAACCCCTCGAGGCAATCCACCAAAACGCTGGAGTAGGGTATTACACCGCAAGGTGTCCCGAACCAGGATAAACTGTTGTGTCTCTTGGTCTCCTCAAGCTCGACGCGCTAGGCCTAGGAGGATCGCAAGTAGGCAGGCTGGGCAGGTTGAGATCTCCACACGCACCCTAGAGTTCGAACCTTTCAAGGGTTTGCGGAACCCGTAATCCGACGTTTGGTGCGCCAGGTAGGGGTGCGTCGGGTCTTCTCTTCTGTCGATTGATCCACCGTCACTCCGACACCTCCATGGCTGACGCACGCCGAGCCCGCACCGAGTGTCGGGCCGCTGTCGCCACTCGTGTTGCTCAGACAGCTCCAGCGGGCGATGGTTGGGCTCGTCATGCTTCGTCTCCAGTGGCCAACGCCGCCATGGGCCCTGCCAGCCACGAGCAGCAAGCTTCTTCGATGCACCCTTCGGTGCGCCGTGACGGGCGCACCACCACTCCATCAGTGACCCCGGCAACTTCATCCTCCCACACGCGTCACGGCCCGGCGAACACGCAGGCCGCTCTGCTCATGGCGCGGGAGCTCCTTCGCTACCGTCCGGTCGATGACTTCTACGAGGAATGGCTCGAGCGGATCGCTGAGCTCGTCAGCGCGGCCGGGGGCTCCGCTGCACCGGCCCGCTCACTGCCTCAGCAGCTGCCTACCCCGAGCGACGTGGCTCACGGGGCTCCTCCACCACCTCAAGCCCAGGGAATCATCATTGTGCCAAGGTGTGTGGCACCACGGCGCAACCCGCCGCGCCAGGCGCCTGCGCGGGAAGAGGTGAGCTGCCAGGTGGTGCATCGGCCTCAAGGGGAGGCACGCGTGCTTCCTGCACCCCCACGCCAAGCCTGCGTGCCGCCACAGGAGGTGGCGGCGCGCGTGCATGAGGACCAGGTTCCACCTACTCGACGGGCCCCCGTGGCCACAGCAGGGTGTTGCGCGCTCACCTGGGAGCTTTGCAACGTCATTTGGCTGAGCAAGTTCAAACCTGACCTGCCCCCATGCTACGACGGCACTGCCAACCCCGCCGACTTCCTGCATCTCTACGAGTTGAGCATCGAGGCGGCCAGCGGCGGCAAGAAGATCATGGAGAACTGGTTCCCCATGGCCCTCAAGCATGGAGCGCATTCTTGGCTCCTGAATCTCTCTGTGGGATCGGTCTCTTCCTGGGAGGAGATGCGCGGTCGCTTCATCACCAACTTCCAGGGCACTCGCGACCGTCCGCCGACCGCGTGTGACCCGTGTCGCATCAAGCAGCCGCCAGGAGAGACCCTGCAGAAGTATATCCAGCGTTTCAACAACGTTCACCTCAAGATCCCTGTCGGTGTCAAAACCGGCGGATCTCGGGTAGGGGGTCCCAAGTAGTGCGTCTTAGGTTCAATGGTAACAGGAGGCAAGGGACACGATGTTTTGCCCAGGTTCGGGCCCTCTCGATGGAGGTAAAACCCTACGTCCTGCTTGATTAATATTGATGATATGGGTAGTACAGGAGTAGATCTACCACAAGATCGTAGAGGCTAAACCCTAAAAGCTAGCCTACCGTATGATTGTTGTTGTATATCTCTATCGACTAGCCTGGCCCCGGTTTATATAATGCACCAGAGGCCTAGGATAACAAGAGTCCTAGCCGAATACGCCGGTGGGGGAGGAGTCCTTGTCTCGATCGCCAAGTCTTGTTGATTCTTCCTTGTATGCGGCAGCTGTCCGGACTGGCCCATGAGTATACGGCCATGGGGGTCCTCGGCCCAATCCAACTGATCGGGAGACGACGCGTTGAGTACGCCCTAGTCCAGGACACCGTTAGTAGCCCCCTGAACCGGTCTTCAAGTTAGGGACGCTCCTCGATTCTTCCGAACTGTTCTTCATCTTCGGTTGCCGGTCTTGAAAACTGGTTCAACAAATCTTCTCATCTTCTATCTTGAGGATCGCCAAAATGCATTCGACGAGTTTATGCGTTGGGTATCCAAGGAGCCCCTTTAAGTTTACGGCCTTTATCAATGCCTTGTTATTTTTATGCCATGCCTCGGGTTTGAAGTTGTTCCCGGGTGGCAACGTCCTCTTGCGTCCGAGCTCCAACGCCGGACTGCATTCGAGGTATCTTTTGCAGCCGAGCACCAATGTCGGACTGCTTCCCAGCTCTAACGCCGGACTATGTATCCGAGCTCCAACGCCGGACTATGTATCTGAGCTCCAACGCCGGACTTTATCCGAGGTGTCATAAATCACCTTGGTTCAAAGAAGTTTGAAGGAGTTTAACCGAGCTTAATGCCAGAAATGCCCTCTAAGGAGCCAGCCACTTGCATCCGAGCTATATGTCGAACTGCTTCCGAGGTGGTTAAGCACCTCGGTCATGGGCTGATTTTTGGTCAATGTTTTTTATTGATGTAATTTATTCCCTGACGAGATATATAGCCAGTAGCCCTCAAGGTATGTATCGGTCTAAAACCCGAGATGCACCTGAAGGATGACATAAGACCGCTGATCCCCGTAGCCGCTGAGACTCAGGTTGATTTGAAAAACCGGTCTGAGGATCAAGTCCTAGCTCGGCAGAATACTTCGGGACACAAAAAGCGGCGTGCTCAGTCCTCGAGACTCAGGTTGGGTGCGGCCGACCAACCTGAGGATCAAAATCTCCTTGGAAACTGTATTGCACTTAAGATTTTCTGCATAGAACAAGCAATGTAGTAGCCCCCGAGACACTGGTCGGGTGGCAACACCAGATCAGGGGATCAATGTGCCCCTTTAATATTTGTAAATGATAAGCCCGAAGCCCAGTAGCCCCGAGCCTTAATGCGGGCACGGGTGGCCGAATTAAGGATCAATATCCATAGTAAAATCACAAATTATGTGTAATGACTCAATGTATCCAAGTACTTTATGTCACTAATGCTCGGATCCGCATTGTACAAAACTTTGTTGACCGACCATGGGCTTCAACCTCCTCGGCCGGTAGCCGAGGAGTGTTTGTCCTACTTTATAAAGCCTTTATGAGGGCAAAGATTTACGACAAACAAGGCAATCTGGTCATACGGCTTTCTAAACAAAGGTACGCAGAGAGATATGTTATATTGCTGTTTAACAGAAGAAATGTCTTCCAAAGAAAATAGTCCCGCTATCAGTTCCTTTCTTTGGGTTGTCATGCTAAGCATGATCATGAAACCTCAGCTCCAATGTAAGAGCAAAAGATCGAGGATTTAGTTTGGGAGGCCAGTTAATAGCCCCCGGTAGTGTTCGGCGACAGTCGAGGTCAAGCCGGAAACACTTCGGCCAATGTTATGAATGGCCCGTCATTTAATATAGTCATCGGATCGCTGACCAGTTTACACCTATTGTGATAGTCAGTTTTCGGCTTTCTCCACTGAGGTGCTTGACCATGTGAGCTGGAAGCACAATCGCAGTGGTTCTCCCTTTGCACACCTAGCCGAACAAAGCGGAACGTAGGAGGCAAGTGCGGGAGCCGGGCAACCCAACTATTGACCGAAGACACAATTTGAAGCTGATGCATATATAGCAATATCCGAGAATGTTTTTGCCGAATCTCTAAAGGTGTCCGGCGTTGCACTGCGAGACTTGTGCTGAGAACACACAAATAGTTAAAAGTTCCAAAAGCTTGGAAAACCAAAAAACGTCAGTAAAAACATGACGTCTGAACAAGTTCAAGTGTTCGGTGCCAATCCAAAAATTGGAATTTAGGAAAAAAGTGCTTCTGCCATGCTTTAACTTTGCAATGACTAAGAAGAAAAACACTTAGTATGAAACGGCTCAAATAAACATAAGAGCCCCCAAGCGACTTGGGTAAAAGTTGACTATAAAATGTAAGGTGACATGTAGAATGCCTTCTAGCCGAATTGTAGATCGTTTGTCATAGCGGACCTTTTCGCTTCAACCTCTAGACCCAATAGTCCGGAGTGTGTCCGAATACCCTCGCAGTTATAAAAACCGGGGCATGCGTGGAGACCAGATGTAGGGGTCATAAGTGCTTTATCAGACAAGTGCCCAACTAGTTATGTTATATTACATGGTTAGTAAGAAACATCTTCCAGGGAGAATAGTTCCTTTAGGGGTTCCTTTCCCTGGGAGGCATGCCCTAAAGTGCATGTCCGGACTGCGAAAAGAGCAGAAAAACATCTGGGGGCAGGTAAATAAATAGGTAAGAAATCATCTTTTAGTTCACCGACCGAGTATTCCCTTAAGAACGCTAGCTTTCGGCTTCACCCAGTCTGAGGTACACATCCGGCTGACCCGGCAGTAACAATCGCAGAGGTGGTCCCTTTACCACCTAGCTGAACAATCGGGAACGTAGGGGTAAGCACAGGAGCCAGGCAACCCAGCTTGGCCAAAACTTAAGTCATATCGATGCATATAATGGTGAATAAAAGGTACATGCGGAAGTGTGACACATGTGTTGGGCATAAAGCCCGTATTAATAAGCTTCTGTTAAAGAAGCCCCCAGGTATAATGAGCGCGGGTAGCGCGTCAAGTGTGTGCGAACAAAGTTTTGACAAGGAAAAATTTTACAAGCAACTTTTTTACAAAAAAGTATAATTCTTGGTCGAACCGAACACAAGTTAGAAATTTAAAACTTTGAGCATGAAGGCAACTTAGCTGGTTAATGTGTTCGGTATTGACAACGCGGTCCGAGCTTGATGCGGGACAAGGTTCCATCCCCCAAGCCGATCCCGAGGTGGCGGAGCAAGGAGCTCGGCACTCCGAAGTGGTGACATAGCACGGTCAATGCAGGACGGCAGAGTCATGCTGAAGTCCCCGGCATGGGGTAATGAAGTGTTGACGAAGCCCCCCGTCCAGCCGAGGTGACGTCAAAGGATATAGTCCGGCTGGATCATTTTCCTGTGCACAAAAAATAGTGCAGACCACGGATAATAGTAATAATAGGAATTAAAAAAAATGTTGCATAATAAATAATTTATGCAAAGTGAGTAGTAAAAGAAATATGGCCTGGCGCCGAAGTCGATGTCGATGCAGGTCGTCGGCGTAATGCAATAAAGGCGTGGCAAAGCCTGGATTCACAGGGTGGTCCGAGTTCCAGATGCGGCGTTAGCCGAACTGTGTACGGAAACTGACCGAACCATCATGCGACCGTCGATAATGCGGCCACCATTTGATAGACCTGTGTACATATGCTGGACTAACCAGAGTAATAATTCCTTGGGAAAAATTTAACCCAAACAAGCAAAAAGAAATACTAGGATTAATAGCACCTGGTTTATTTGTTGTAGCAATCCGAAGGAAGGTGATTCCCAAAATTGGGACTCGATCCGCGCACAATGCCCGGTCGGCTAGTGACGCCGAAGTGTCCGGAGTAGGTTGATAAAGAGATGGCAAAGCCCCCGGTCCAGCCGAGATGTCGAAGTAGGTCGGCGTGATGGACACCAGTTTGAAGAAGCAATAGTGCGGCCCTGCCGATGTAGGTCGTGACGTGGTCGATGTCGGCCTGATGAAGCGACCGTGCGGCGATGCCGATATGCCCGCTCCGTGTAATCCGTGGGGCGGCGATGTTAGTGACGATTTATCCTTCGCGATGCCGAACTATTGTTCGGCTGGCCGAGATGATGACCCGAAGAAATTGAGCTCGGCTCAACAAAGCGACGACGTGTCTAACGCAGGTCGGCCGCCGTGGACTGATGTTGTCGGGCTGGTTTGACACCGGCGCGACGGTGAAGTTCGTATTGCAAGAATATTTTTAATACTACTGGGATGTGTTTGAGAATAAAACACAACATCCCATACGAAAATTTCCTTCAAAAAGGATGTCCGAGATCCCGTTCATGAAGAAGATGAATTCGGGTCGGATTCGTTCTCGCGCAGAAAACAGATCCAAAAAAGTGATGCACTAATCGGAAGTTTCCCGAAGTTTGGACGGTCGGATCGAGCTGAATTTTTGGCAGGTGGTAGATATGGGAATTCCGCAGCCAATCAACGGTTGGATCCTCCAAAGGACGTCCGAGCTAGATGCTGGATACCACGCCCTAAACTTGTCCGGATTCTCGTCCGGATTCAACAGGGCTCCGGTATATCGGAGATTGCCGGAGATTCCTCCATCGGAACTCGACGAAATTTTTGCAGGGTTGTTGTAGACTTAATTCCGCATAATTCCACCAAAGTAATCGTTTAAGCGACACTCGAGGAGGTGGTGGCGGCGGATACAAGTTTGCTGTCCAGAAAACAGCACGGTCGCCTGAGGGCAATGTTGACGTTGAGCCCCCGAGCTCCATGGATGACTCCTCCATGATTTTGATAGAGATCGGAGTTGGTGTTTGATGAAGGCCCTCATCCGAACATGATGATCGGAGGTAGGGCGCAGTCCTCGGTCAAGCCAAGGTGACCAGTCGAGCTGGTGACGAAGAAGCCGACGTCGCAGTTGACCTGCAGTCGAGGCATTGATCCTTTCGCCGATCACAGAGCGGAACTCTCAATGAAAGCACCAATGTCGGTGTCAAAACCGGCGGATCTCGGGTAGGGGGTCCCAAGCAGTGCGTCTTAGGATCAATGGTAACAGGAGGCAAGGGACACGATGTTTTACCCAGGTTCGGGCCCTCTCGATGGAGGTAAAACCCTACGTCCTGCTTGATTAATATTGATGATATGGGTAGTACAAGAGTAGATCTACCACGAGATCGTAGAGGCTAAACCCTAAAAGCTAGCCTACGGTATGATTGTTGTTGTATATCTCTATCGACTAGCCTGGCTCCGGTTTATATAATGCACCAGAGGCCTAGGATAACAAGAGTCCTAGCCGAATACGCCGGTGGGGGAGGAGTCCTTGTCTTGATCGCCAAGTCTTGTTGATTCTTCCTTGTACACGGCAGCTGTCCGGACTGGCCCATGAGTATACGGCCATGGGGGTCCTCGGCCCAATCCAATTGATCGGGAGACGACGCGTTGAGTACCCCCTAGTCCAGGACACCGCCAATCCCCAAGGTGTCGGACAAGGCCATCATTTCAGCGTTCACTGATGGCGTCCATGATGTCAAGATGCAGGAGGATCTCGCCATCCACGAGGACCTATGCACGGCCTTGGAGATGTTTAATATGGCGAACAAGTGTGCAAGGGCTGAGGAGGGGCGCCTCTCCCTCCTCGAGCTCCTCGATGCTGACCTCGAAGAGAAGAAGGCCAAGGGCAAGGACGTAAAGCACAAAGGGCCGGCTGTGCTCGCGACCGAGCCAGAGATGAAGCGCGGCTTCGACCACCCCGAGTCGTCCAAAAGCAACCGACCGTTCTGCGTCTTCCACAACGTCCACAACCACAACACCAACAACTGCCAGGAGCTTAGGGACCTACGCGACGAGCGCCTTGGTCGACGCCCCGAGTGCAACGATCGGGGATACGGCCGTGGAGTTGGCCGAGGTGGAGGACGCTGGGACGGACACGACCATTGCCAGGAGTGGCGCGACCATCCTCGGGAGGACTGTTGGCAGGGCCAACCTCGCGAGGGCGCTTGGAGGTAGCAGCGTGGTGAGGAGCACCCTCAGGGCAAGACCGGTCTTCTTCCATTGCCTCCACCACCAAGAAGGAACGAAGATCATCACCAGAATGAGGGGGCTGGGGGCTTCCAGGACCCTCGAGCCATTGCCTGCATCCTGGGCGGCTCACAGGCCCTAGCTCTCACTACATCTTCAAGCAGTTCGCGCACGAGGTGAACGCAGTGCTTCCCAAGCCCAAAGCAACTCGTCCGCTCAGGTGGTCCAAATGCGCCATCACCTTCAGCTCCTCAAACCAACTCAAGTGCGCGACCACAGCCGGTGTGCTTCCCGTGCTCTGCTCACCCGTCATCAGCAACATGGTCATCACGAAGACTCTCATCGATGGTGGAGCGGGGCTCAATGTCCTATCTGTTCAAACGTTCGACAGGCTCCAAGTGCTGTACTACCAGCTTCAGCCAACCAAACCATTCTCAGGAGTGACCGATGGTTCCACACATCCAATAGGGCAGGTCCGCCTCCCTGTCACCTTCGGCGAACACAACAACTACCACACCAAGCTCATCGACTTCGACGTCGCTGACATTCGCGTGCCATACAACACCATTCTAGGGTACCCAGCACTGGCCAAGTTCATGGCAGTGACTCACCACGGCTACAACGTCCTCAAGATGCTAGGAAGCGGCGGCGTCATCACGGTCGCATGCTAGGAAAAGGACGAGGTGTGCTCCCTAGAGCGTGCCTTCCAGGCTGCAGTAGTCGAGAGCCCTGAAGATGAGGGCGGTGCCCTCCCTCCTGAGGCCTCCCCCAAGACAAAGAAGCTACAGCTAGGTAAGGGATCTCGTGAGGAAGCATCGCCCAAGGACGCCACGCTGAACCTCGCATCCCCGGACGGGGCGCCTTCACCTATCGCATAGGAAGGCGCGCCCGATGCCCCTCTCAGGCTGGGCTCCGGGGCTCTCCTCGGGAGGTCCTCAGACCTAGCCAGAACCACGAGGGAGGCACTCGAGCACCATGTGTAGGCGTGCTTCAGGGCACGCTTCCCTGGAGAAGGCGTCATGCGGAAGGCGGAAGGCGTTCAGGAGTTTATCAGCAAGGCAATCGAGGAGATTCAAGAGGCAAGGGTTCTGCAAGGCGATCGCCGCCTATCGCTAGGCGCGGCTCACTGCCCTGGCGAGGGTAAGGAGTTCTGCATCTGCATCTACATCCCAGGGCTCAACAGGGCCGCATCTCGGCAGCTCTTCTGGCCGTCTCATGTCGGCCGATGCGAGGGTCCACCCAACAGCTATGTCCGCATGCCTTTCAGCCTACAAGGTGCAGCTGTGGTGTTCCGGCGCTGCACAAGGGACGCCCTGGCGGCTAACGAGGCCAGGCACCAAGCGTCCCTGGCGGAGATGGAGGTGCATCTACGAGAGCCTCCCGAGCTCCGTGGGCCTCCCGAGGCTCGGGGCCAGGGCGGCTCGTGAGGAGCAGCTCCAGTAGTGCGCATCTTCTGCTATCGCGACATCTCTTCAGCGACGGTGCGAGGTGACATCTCTATAGTTCGTTCAGTATTGGGGGCGCCCTACAGGCTGCATCATCCCCAAGCCGTGTGGGTCTATCCCTATGGTGTGTATCGCTTTGCATTCACCAAGATTGTCTAACCATCTTCTATGAGCTTACCTATGATCGTCACTCTATGGCCTCGAGTCTTAACCGCCTCGCGGTCTCCCTACATTCGCTGGCTTGTCCCTCACTCGCCTTGCTGCATGGCTACTCACATCCACACGGCACTTGTGCTCGGGTCCGTCCCTACAGCACTGAAAAACCAGTGGACCAAGCTCTGTCTTGCGACCCGGCTCGCGCATGCCACCTCACCAGGTCCTCGGTACCTTCGTCTTTCGCCAGGGCCCCTGGGGCGGACAGCCCACTCCACAGGGGTTCTTGACCTCTCCTGTCATCTAACCTGCAGGTTCACCCGACGATGATTCACAGGCCGGTTCGGGCGACCGACATCTTACCTCGTGAGTCGCTTGCATGTTAAAGGGGGAGGTCCCGAGCATCGCGTCATGGGAGCTCTGCTGGCTCTCAGCCCTCACCCCCTGGCCTTGACCACGGAATCGCGACCTGGCATACCAGTGGCGGCTGAACTAGCTCGAGGGCCGGGACTCGAGGACATAGAGCACCTGGGCAAGCAAGGTGAGAAGGTGGTCGTTGTGGGCCGTGCTTAATAACACCACCACGGACGCAAGAGCAGGCGCCACCCCCCAATGGATCGCAGCAAGACCACTGAAAGATAAGTCGCATGTGCTATGATACCGGTCTCACATCCTGCTCGCCCCAACCTCGCAGTCCCACTCCGGTGGCTTCACTCCCCTTTTCCGTTCCTTGGGCGGCTGCTTGCACGCTAAGGGGGACCTCATGAGCATCACGTCTCATGAGCTCTCACTGGACCTTGGGCCGCTCACCTCCTAGCCTTGACCACGGCATCGCGACCTGGCATACTAGCGACGGCAGAAGCCTGCCTGGGGACTAGGTCCCGTCAGCATAGAGCGCCACGCTATCTAAGTGAAAGAAAAGGGGGGAATCATGCCGAACTGGTATACGCGACTTCATCATAGAATCAAACAAAGCAACGCTGGTATTAAATACACTTCGATCCTTACAAACCCCACGGGGGCTGGTTTTCATTCCGCGCTGGGAAAGCAAAAGAAGGAAGGCTACTACTAAGCCGTCGAGTGTCACTGGCGACGCCGGGCGGCAGCCGTTGCTACGCTCCGACCACAGCGCGAGCTTGGCGGCACGTAGCTATTGTCTCTAGACTCCGGAGACTCGCTGGGCTCAGGAGAGTCACTGGATTCCCATGAGTTGTCGCTGCTGCTGGAAGAGGCACCAAAGCGGACGGAAGCAGGTCCAGCACCCGCGGCTGCATCCTGCGGGCCGCTACCTCCGGGGCAGCACTCCAGCCGTTGGCCCTCCTCGTCGAAAACCTTGAAGAACAAGGTGGATGTTCCATCATACTCGAAGTGAATCGCGAGGGCTCCCTCGGTGCAGCAAGCCCGGGTGACCTCACGCCATCCACGGGTCATGAAGACATCTCCGGGGGCACCACTTCAACCTCGGCTCCAGTGGCCAAGCTGCAGCACCCGGCGTGCTGCAGCCACAACTCAAGCGGCCCCCTCGGAGGCAGCTCGTTGGCAAAGAACCTCGAGAGCCGGATCCAGGAATCGGGTGGCATCACCACCCACACCATGAACTCTCGCGAGATGCCTCGGCCTGAGTCCGTGGCATGGTCGGCAAGGCAACAGCGGCCCGTCCTCCATCGTTGGGGGCCGCTCGATGGCGCACATCTTCATCCCGGGCGCGGGTGTACAGGGGAAGGGGGAAGCCAGGCAGAGGCATCGATTGCCAAGGCCTAGTCACCTCTTGCCTCGTGTTGGCATCATGAGGGAGGCGGAGTCGCTTCTTCGGTGGGAGAGGATCAAGGCCCTCCCTAGGGGGCCTTCCCATTTTTGGCCGCCGAGAACCTCCTGATCGGCACCATGGAAGCAAGATGAAGAAGGACAAGAAGCGGGCGGCAGGAAGACGAAGGAGAGATGAGCGAGGGGGCTCTGCCCCTCCCCACATTTATAGCCAAGGAAGGCCACCCGCCGGCCTCCACAACCTCGCGCCATGATGATCTTCTGCATGTCGCATCGTTCCGTTAAGTCGAACAATTCCCAAGGCAGCATGGGGAAGTGGAGACGCCCACGTCCCATCAATCACCACACGTCATCAAGGCCACAGGCGGTTAGGGCCCGCGGCGCTCTGCACTTTCCCTTTGGCTTCTCCTAGAAGCCAAGTCCAAGCGCGCATTGGGCGCGGGGGCTACTGTCGCCGTTCTGGATATGGGGGTATCCATATTTGCCTACCTGCGGCCCACCGCGTGGCTCCCTCGATGGCCAGCTTCAACATCAACGACTCAAGACCCTCGCGAGGGGCCAAGCCTCGCGAGGAGGATGACACCAAGAACCCCAAGGGGATCGGCCTCTTCAGGCTGGCTCCCGAGGGGTGGAGAGTTCTATGCAAGGTGCACTTCACGAGGCTCAGCTGACGTGAGCCATGACGACCAAGGCCAGGCGGGCGCCAGCGGGCGCAGAGCGCTAGTTTCCTCTTTAGTGCAAGGGAGGCAAGCCGCAGGCGCAGAGTCCTGAGGAATCAACCAAAGGTTTCCATTCCTGTGCAAAAAGACCAAGACCACCAGGACGGCAGGACGGAGGTCATCACCGAGCCCACCGCAGCGTCACGACCAGGGGCTTTTCACAGGCGAAGACCACTTTAGTCAGGATAAGCTCTACTACTTGTCCCCTTTCAAATCCGGCCATTGTGGGATCCCTTCCCGCCAATATTTTGTAAGAGGACCAAGGCCACTATAAATAGGACTTAGCCACCACCATAGAGGGACATCTAGTTCACATCTCACCAGCTCTCTTGAGCTCAAGAACACCTCACCTCCTGAGGCCAGTTCATCCACTGTACTAGTTCATCCTCAGCCCCTAGAGGCAATCCACCAAAACGCTGGAGTAGGGTATTACACTGCAAGGTGGCCCGAACCAGGATAAACTGTTGTGTCTATTTGTCTCTTCGAGCTCAATACGCTAGGCCTAGGAGGATAGCGAGTAGGCAGGCTGGGAAGGTTGAGATCTCCGCACGCACCCCAGAGTTCGAACCTTTCAAGGGTTTGCGGAACCCGTAATCCGATAGCTTGTTGTTAAATTTTAGGCCTCTTGCAGTTAACACACCTTTCCACTTGTTTTGCTTTACGAGCATGCTTAAACCTGCACATTGAAGTTATATTTTGGAGATTATTTTGTCTGCCATGGATATATTTGGTTGATGTTTAGCCTGTTGTGCTTAACATGCCTCTCGATGTACCTACACGGGACAATTTTGGGAACAACTGTTGTTTTCCATTGAGGTTAGTTTCATCCCATGGCTTATATATACTCATTGTTCAAGATATCGGTAGCTGGTACCATATAGGTCGGGTGCTGATAAGGGACTATCGGTGAATCGGACTTTTAAATGAATATATATGTAACCCATTTATCCTTAGGTTAACTAGGGCCATATGTAATATATCTGAGGCTACATAGCAACATGCACTATACTTAATGTCTAAATATGCAATCCTAGGCTACATAGCAACAAGGAAGAGTGTTACCTTAATGTTCTGATGATGTCTAGATATACGCAGAAGAGCAGCAGCAACAAAAAGAACAACAACGCAACACTGTTTGGATACTCAACTTAGCTAGAGGTTAGAGTTAGTTTCTAGCTCATGACTAACCCTGAACTAACTCCATCCAAAGAGGTGTTTGGATGATAGGGTTAGATTAAATGCACTACGAGAACTAGCTCCAATTAGCACCTCTTGGGTGGGATAGTTCTTTTGGGTGGGTTAGATGCAACTAGCTCAAACTAGCCCTCATGTTTAGATATACTTTAGGGATATTTGAGACCGAACTTGCTCAAACTAACTCTAACCCATGGATACAGTAGCAGTTAATCAGTTGATAATTTGCAAAAATGCAATAAACTCCTTCCAGGCCATAATATAAGATGTTAATTCATCTAATATGTGAGTATATTGGATGTTATAAGATATTATAAAAGAGTGTTGTACTACATCATTGTGCAACTGCTATTTAGCTTCTAATATTAACTTGGTGCTTTTCAGTACATATGCCATTGGTAAAGATCCGCGCTTCGACCCTTTCTGTGTATGGGGCAATGATATATCGATGAACCAGCATCAAGTGAGGAAGCTGATAAAGATTGTTAGTAAAATGGGTCAAAAGATGGCAATTAAACTATTTTTTTACACTTTATCCCAGACAACAGCGAACTGCAGGATGGTAAGTAAGAACTCTGCAGCCTTCTTTTACTGCCCATAATGAGTTGTGTTAGATGACAATGTCTAAATCTTTTTCCTTTGTAGTGGTTCCCGGAGTAGTTTACTCAAGATTACCTCTCAAGCTACATGGTTGGTAGGCATGCAAAGGTTAAAGTATTTCTACCAGAACACGACAATCATCTAGATGTTTTCATGAAGACCGTGAAGGATGGGGGGTCGGCCATCACAAGGGGTTGGACAAGAGTCGTGCGTGCCTTCTGCATGGAGGAGGGCACAATATGGGCATTCTGCTTCACCTTATCCAACAACCATAATGTATTTGACCTCTTTCTTTACCGTCTTTAATAGTACAAGTATACAGCCGGGGTTCATCATTCTTTATTTTGTTCTTATGTAATTCTTGAACATATGTACCTATGAATCAAATAATGCATTAGTTGTTTGAACTTTATGGATATGAATAAAGCTATAGCATACATTCAAATTTAAATCCCATACAATTTGAAATATTAACAATTAAATTACGGTGAAATTATGCTCTCCAGGTTGTTACGGCACACATGGTTGGTAAAACACAAACGTTTGCGATATACACCATTATCCGACACGGTTCATAGAGAGGAAACATGTGCAAGCATGCACACAGTTGCCGTTTGCAAAGTGTGTGCGATGTCAGACAATATCACAAACGGTGCGGGCAAACTAAACATTTGTGATAGTTGCCTTATCATACACGATTCACAACCATGAACTGTTTCTGATGTGGTATGCATCGTAAATGTTGCACCACAGAATAGCACTTGCTATAGTTGTCGTGTACAACGATGTTATGATGGTCCGTCATTTCGAAATCTTGTCTGACACTCGTACGATGATTAGCTAATCTTCTTAATTAGTTATCACATATGGTTTGGGAAAAGCAAATGTGTTTGATTGTCTGCTTATCATACACATTCTATAATCGTGAAACGTTTGTGATGGGTCGCGCATCGTAAACGTAGTACCAGAGAATACCGACTGCGATGGAAATGCAAGCACAAACAAGTAGGGAGTATTTTATATGCATCAAGGCTCCCTATCCCCAACGGTTACTAGGTCGTGCGGGAAGGACCCCCCTATCACAGTCACTCACTTGGCGACGGTTCCAAATGTCGTTGCGAAAAGGGGTTAAAAACCGTTTGTATAGAACCTCGCTGTACCAATGGTATTTGGCTATTTCTTTGACAAAAACTTGCCTATGTTAAGGCTCGAAGCCACGCCGTTGTTTGGTCAAACCGTTCCAACGTTTTTAGTTGATTTTTGGCTCCACTTCGGCCCATGGAAACTTGAGTGTGAAGTGTGCACTCTGGGGACATAGTACCCCATTCCATAGAGGGCATGCAAGGAGCCTGCATCCCTATTTAGGGTGCGGGACTATGTGGCTGAGGTCGATTTGCGCGGCCCGAGTGCGCTTTGAAGAGTGAGCGATGCGTTTATCGCTGTGAGCTGCCTCCTCGGATGCCTGTACCTTGGCTTCAAAAGCCGCTGCTCCTTAGTCCAGAGCGAATGCTTGGTGTCAATTGACTGTTATAATACCATTGGGTCCTGCTATTTTGAGCTTGAGATAGGCATAATGTGGGACTGTGTTGAAGCGTGCAAAAGTCGTGCACCTTAAAAGCATGTGGTGTGCACTGCAGAATGGGACGATGTCGAAGATTAACTCTTCACTTATGAAGTTCTCGGGTGAGCGGAAGAATACCTCCAGGGTTACCATTCCAGTGCAACGGGCTTTGACACCTGGTATGACACCTTTAAAGGTGGTTGTACTTGGTTTGATCCGGGATGAGTCAATGGCCATCTTCCTAACTGTATCCTCATTAAATGAGGTTGAGGCTATTGCCTCCGTCCATGAGGACGCGTGTCAGATAGTAACCATCGACAAATGGGTCTAGGACAAGCGCTGCCGATCCGCCATGTTTAATGCTAGTCGAATGGTCATGCTTATCAAACGTGATCGGGTAAGCCGGCCAGGGCTTGAACTTCAGGGTGACTGGCTCCAACGCATAGACATAAGTACTCGCTTCCTGTCCTTTTGGGGGATGTGGGTGACATAGCTCATATTGACCTATGTTACCTCATTAGGAAACTTCTTTTGGCCTCCATTATTGGGTCATCGAGGTTCTTCCTCATCTTCACTACGGTTTTGGGTTTTGTTTGGACCCTCTGATGTGACCTTGCCGGCTTGTTTAAAGACCTATCAATTCATGTTGGTGTCGGTTGCTTGTTTGTCCTGAGTGCCACGGATTCCACATGGGTAGTCCAGGAGTCTATCAAGTTGGCTAGGTCCATCTCTATTCCCTTTAAAGGGATTCTTCTTTTGTCCGGATTTAGGTCAGGTAAACCCTGCGTTGACCGCAACATCTTTGGTATCGCTTCCGCCATTCTTATACATGCGCTTGTTTTTATTGCCCTTGGGTTTTCCATTGGGATCTCGTGTTTACGAGGTGCACGCATCACTGCTGTGAGAATTGCGGGTGAGCCAACTATCTTCTCCCACACAGAAGCGGGTCGTCAGCGAGGTGAGGGCAGCCATAGTCCTCGGCTTATCTTGGCCGAGTTGACGGGCCAACCATTCGTCTTGGATATTATTCTTCAATGCGGCGATGGCATTTATACGTCTCCAACGTATCTATAATTTTTGATTGTTCCGTGCTATTATATTACCCCTTTTGGATGTTTATGGGCTTTATTTTACACATTTATATCATTTTTGGGACTAACCTACTAACCGGAGGCCAAGCCCGTATTGGTGTTTTTTTGCCTATTTCAGTATTTTGAAGAAAAGGAATATCAAACGGAGTCCAAACGGAATGAAACCTTCGGGAGCGTGATTTTTCGAACGAACATGATCCAGAGGACTTGGAGTGCAAGTCAAGAAGCACCCGAGGCGGCCACGAGATAGGAGGGCACGCCCACCCCCTCTGGGCGCGCCCTCCTATCTCGTGGGCCCCTCAGGTGACCACAGACGTACTTCTTCCTCCTATATAAGCCTACGTACCCCGAAAACATCCAGGGAGCCAATGAAACACAATTTCCACCACCGTAACCTTTTGTATCCGTGAGATCCCATCTTGGAGCCTTCGCCGGCGCTCTGTCGGAGGGGGAATCGACCATGGATGACTTATACATCATCTCCAAGGCCTCTCCGATGAGTTGTGAGTAGTTTACCACAGACCTTCGGGTCCATAGTTATTAGCTAGATGGCTTCTTCTCTCGTTTTGCATCTCAATACAATGTTCTCCCCCTCTCTTGTGGAGATCTATTCGATGTAAACTCTTTTTGCGGTGTGTTTGTCGAGATCCGATGAATTGTGGGTTTATGATCAAGTTTATCTATGAGAAATATTTGAATCTCCTCTGAATTCTTTTATGTATGATTGAGTTATCTTTGCAAGTCTCTTCGAATTATCAGTTTGGTTTGTCCTACTAGATTGATCGTTCTTGCCATGGGAGAAGTGCTTAGCTTTGGGTTCAATCTTGTGGTGTCCTTTCCCAGTGACAGCAGGGGCAGCAAGGTACGTATTGTATTGTTGCCATCGAGGATAAAAAGATGGGGTTTATATCATATTGCATGAGTGTATCCCTCTACATCATGTCATCTTGCTTAATGCGTTACTCTATTCTTTATGAACTTAATACTCTAGATGCAGGCAGGAGTCGGTCGATGTGTGGAGTAATAGTAGTTGATGCAGGCAGGAGTCGATCTACTTGTTGCGGACTTGATGCCTATATACATGATCATGCCTAGATAATCTCATAATTATTATCTTTTCTATCAATTGCTCGACAGTAATTTGTTCACCCACTGTAATACTTATGCTATCTTGAGAGAAGCCACTAGTGAAACCTATGGCCCCGGATCTATCTTTTATCATATTTGCTTTCAATCTACTTTTATTTGCATCTTTACTTTTTGCATCTACATTATAAAATACCAAAAATATATTTATCTTATCATACTATCTCTATCAGATCTCACTTTCGCAAGTGGTCGTGAAGGGATTGACAACCTCTTTATTTCGTTGGTTGCGAGTTCTTTGTTCGTTTGTGTAGGTGCGTGGGACTTTTGAGGAGCCTCCTACTAGATTGATACCTTGGTTCTCAACAACTGAGGGAAATACTTACGCTACTATTGCTGCATCACCCTTTCCTCTTCAAGGAAAACCAACGCAAGCTCAAGACGTAGCAAGAAGGATTTCTGGTGCCGTTGCCGGGGAGGTCATCGCTCAAGTCAAGACATACCAAGTACCCATCACAAACCCATATCCCTCTCATTTACATTATTGGCCATTTTCCTCTCCCCCACTTCACCCTTACCGTTTTATTCGCCCTCTCTTTCCCAATCTCCTCCTCTCTCTTTCGCTTGCCTTTTTCTGTTTGCTTGTGTGTTGGATTACTTGTTGCCATGGTGCAAGATAATACCAAATTGTGTGATTTCTCCAATACCAATAATAATGATTTCCTTAGTACTCCGATTTCTCCTCTTAATGATGTTGAGTCTTGTGAAATCAGTACCGCTTTGCTGAATCTTGTTGATTTGTGTGATATGCAAAAGAAGAAAGATACGGATAATGATATTGTTAAATTGAAGTTATTTCCATTTTCACTTAGAGATCGTGCTAAAGTTTGGTTTTCGTCTTTGCCTAAAAATAGTATTGATTCTTGCAACAAGTGCAAAGATGCTTTTATCTCTAAGTATTTTCCTCCCGCTAAGATTATCACTCTTAGGAACGATATTATGAATTTTAAACAACTTGATCATGAGCATGTTGCCCAATCTTGGGAAAGAATGAAATTGATGATTCGCAATTGCCCTACTCATGGTTTGAATTTATGGATGATCATACAAAAAATTTATTTCGGTTTGAACTTTGCTTCTAGAAATCTCTTAGATTCGGCCGCAGGAGGCACGTTTATGGAAATCACGTTAGGAGATGCTACAAAACTTCTTCATAATATTATGGCTAATTATTCTCAATGGCACACCGAAAGATCTTCTAGTAAAAAAGTGCATGCTATAGAAGAAATCAATGTTTTGAGTGGAAAGATGGATGAACTTATGAAATTGTTTGCTACTAAGAATACTCCTCTTGATCCCAATGATATGCCTTTGTATACTTTGATTGAGAATAATAATGAATCTATGGATGTGAATTATGTTGGTAGGAATAGTTTCGGTAACAATGCTTATAGAGGAAACTTTAATTCTAGACCATTCCCTAGTAATTCCTCTAATAATTATGGAAATTCCTACAATAATTCTTATGGTAATTTTAATAAGATGCCCTCTGATTTTGAGAATAGTGTGAAAGAGTTTATGATTTCTCAAAAGAATTTTAATGCTTTGCTTGAAGAAAAATTGCTCAAAGTTGATGATTTTGCTAGGAACATTGATAGACTTTTGCTTGATGTTGATTCTCTTAAACTTAGATCTTCTTCTCCTAAGCATGATATCAATGAGTCTCTCTAATCAATGAGAATCTCCATTGACGAGTGCAAGGAAAGAACTGCTAGATTTCGTGCTAAGAAAGATTGCTTTGTAAAGGCGTGTTCTTCTAGTTTCAATGAAAATAATGATGAAATCTTAAATTTATTGATGCGTCTCCTATTAGATCTTCGTTTTTCAATATGAATCTTGATAATTATGGGACTGAAGATGAGTCAACTTTAGTTAGAAGGCGTCCCAAGAATTCGGAGTTTTTAGATCTTGATGCTAAATTTGATAAAAGTGGGATTGGAGAGGTCATAACTTTAAATAGTATTGAACCCACTATCTCGGATTTCAAGGAATTTGATTATGATAATTGTTCTTTAGAAGGTTGTATTTCCTTGTTGCAATCCGTTGTTAATTCTCCTCATGCTTATAGTCAAAATAAAGCTTTTACCAAACATATTGTTGATGCCTTGATGCAATCTTATGATGAAAAACTTAATTTGGAAGTTTCTATACCTAGAAAACTTAATGATGAGTGGGAACCTACCATAAAGATTAGAATTAAAGATCATGAGTGTTTTGGTTTGTGTGATTTGGGTGCTAGTGTTTCCACGATTCCGAAAACTTTATGTGATATTCTAGCTTTCCATAATCTTGATGATTGCTCTTTAAATTTGCACCTTGCGGATTCCGCCATTAAAAAGCCAATGGGAAGGATCAATGATGTTATCATTGTTGCAAATAGAAACTTGGTGCTCGTAGATTATATCGTTCTTGATATAGATTGCAATCTTTCTTGCCCTATTATTCTTGGTAGACTTTCCTTAGAACGATTGGTGCGATTATTGATATGAAGGAAGGGAATATTAGGTTCCAATTTCCATTAAGAAAAGGCATGGAGCACTTTCCAAGAAAGAAAGTCAAATTACCTTATGAATCTATCATGCAAGCTACTTATGAATTTAGTGCCAAAGATGGTACTACTTAGATCTATCTTCGCTTTTATGCCTAGCTAGGGGCGTTAAACAATAGCGCTAGTTGGGAGGCAACCCAATTTTCTTTGTCTTTTTTATTTTTGTTCCTGTTTAGTAATAAAATTTGCATCTACATTCTGTTTAGATGTGTTTTTATCTTTTAGTTAGTGTTTGTGCCAAGTAGAACCTATAGGATAACCTATGATGATAGTTGATTTGATTCTGCTGAAAAACAGAAACTTTGCGCGCACGAATTTAGTTTTTTTAAATCGCAGAAACGTGAATTTGCGTTGATTCTTTTTGCTGCTGATGAATAGACAAATTGTCCAGGACTTCCTATTTTGTTAGGAGTTTTAGAGTTCCAGAAGTTTGCGTTAGTTACAGATTGCTACAGACTGTTCTAATTTTGACAGACTCTGTTTTTTCGTGTGTTGTTTGCTTATTTTGATGCATCTATAGCTAGTAAAATAGTTTATAAACCATAGAGAAGTTGGAATACAGTATGTTTAACACCAATATAAATAAAGAATGAGTTCATTACAGTACCTTATGTGGTGGTTTTGTTTTCTTTCACTAACGGAGCTTATTAGATTTCCTGTTGAGTTTTGTGTTGTGAAGTTTTCAAGTTTTGGGTAAAGCTTTTATGGACTATGGAATAAGGAGTGGCAAGAGCCTAATCTTGGGGATGCCCATGGCGCCCCAAGATATTCAAGGATAGCCAAAAGCCTAAGCTTGGGGATACCCCGGGAAGGCATCCCCTCTTTCGTCTTCGTTCATTGGTAACTTTACTTGGAGCTATATTTTTATTCGCTACAGGATATGTGTTTTGCTTGGAGCATCATGTATTATATTAATCTTTGCTTAGTTTACCACAATCATCCTTGCTGTACACACCTTTTGGGAGAAGCCCACTTTATTAGAATTTGCTAGAATACTCTATGTGCTTCACTTATATCTTTTGAGCTTGATAGTTTTGCTAGTGCTTCACTTATATCTTTTAGAGCTTGGCGGTGGATTAATTTTGAAGAAATTGCTAGTCTCTCATGCTTAACTTATATCTTTTTGAGAGTCTTTTAGAACAGCATGGTATTTTCTATGGTTACAAATTTGGTCCTAGAATGATGATCATCCAAGTTGGGTATAATAAAAACTATCATAGGAAGTGAATTGGATGCTATGATTAATTTGATGCTTGATGATTGTTTTGAGATATAAAGGTAGTAATGTTAGGGTCATGCTAGTGGGCAATTATGAAATTGAGAAATACTTTTGTTGAAGTTGGCAAGTCCCGAAGCATGCATGTATGGTAAAAGTTGTGTGACAAATTTGTTGCATGAGGTGCTCTTTTGATTGTCTTCCTTATGAGTGGCAGTCGGGGACAAGCGATGGTCTTTTCCTACCAATCTATCCCTCTTGGGGCATGCATTGTAGTACTTTGCTTCGAGGGCTAAGTAGACTTTTGCAATAAGTATATGAGTTCTTTATGACTAATGTGAGTCCATGGATATACGCACACTCACCCTTCCACTTTCCTAGCCTCTATTATTACCGCGCAACTTTCGCCGGTATCATGAACCCTTTATTTACCTTCCTCAAAACAGCCACCATACCTACCTATTATGGCATTTCCATAGCCATTCCGAGATATATTGCCATGCAACTTTCCACCGTTCCGTTTATTATGACACGTTCCATCATTGTCATATTGCTCTTTGCATGATCATGTAGTTGACATCGTATTTGTGGCAAGGCCACCTTCATAATTTTCATACATGTCGCTCTTGATTCATTGCATATCCCGGTACACCGCCGGAGGCATTCATATAGAGTCATATCGTGTTCTAGCTTTGAGTTGTAATTGAGTTGTAAATCAATAAAAGTGTGATGATCTTCATTATTAGAGCATTCTCTTAGTGAGGAAAGGATGATGAAGACTATGATTCCCCCACAAGTCGGGATGAGACTTCGGACTTTACAAAAAGAAAAGAAAAAAAAAGAAAAGAGAAAATCCAAAAAAAGGCCAAAAAAGGAAAAGAAAAAAGAAAAAAAATAAAATGAGAGAAAAAGAGAGAAGGGACAATGCTACTATCTCTTTTTCCACACTTGTGCTTCAAAGTAGCACCATGATCTTCATGATAGAGAGTCTCCTATGTTGTCACTTTCATATACTAAGTGGGAACTTTTCATTATAGAACTTGGCTTGTATATTCCAATGATGGGCTTCCTCAAAATGCCCTAGGTCTTCGTGAGCAAGCGAGTTGGATGCACACCCACTTACTTTCTTTTGTTGAGCTTTCATATATTTATAGCTCTAGTGCATCTGTTGCATGGCAATCCCTACACACTCACGTTGATATCTATTGATGGGCATCTCCATAGCCCATTGATACGCCTAGTTGATGTGAGACTATCTTCTCCCTCTTTTTGTCCTCACAACCACCATCTTTTACCACCTTAGTGCTATGTCCATGGCTTACGCTCATGTATTGCGTAAGAGTTGAAAAAAAGCTGAAGCGCGTTTGTCGGTGTCAAAACTGGCGGATTTCGGGTAGGGGGTCCCGAACTGTGCGTCTACGCGGATGGTAACAGGAGACAAGGGACACGATGTTTTACCCAGGTTCGGGCCCTCTTGATGGAGGTAAAACCCTACGTCCTGCTTGATTAATATTGATGATGTGTGTTACAAGAGTAGATCTACCACGAGATCAAGGAGGCTAAACCCTAGAAGCTAGCCTATGGTATGATTGTTGTTCGTCCTACGGACTAAAGCCATCCGGTTTATATAGACACCGGAGAGGGCTAGGGTTACACAGAGTCGGTTAGAATGGTAGGAGATCTACATATCCGTATCGCCAAGCTTGCCTTCCACGCCAAGGAAAGTCCCATCCGGACACGGGACGAAGTCTTCAATCTTGTATCTTCATAGTCTTGGAGTCCGGCCGATTACGATAGTTCGGCTATCCGGACACCCCCTAGTCCGGAACTCCCTCAGTAGCCCCTGAACCAGGCTTCAATGACGACGAGTCCAGCGCGCATGTTGTCTTCGGCATTGCAAGGCGGGTTCTTCCTCCGAATAATTTATAGAAGATTGTGAACACCAGGATAGTGTCCGGCTCTGCAAAAATAAATTCCACGTACCACCATAGAGAGAATAATATTACACAAGTTCAATCTGCTGACGTATTTTGTGGCGTGACGTCACACCATTACCAAGCCTTTACTCGAATTGTTTTTATTGTATCACCTCAGCGCATTTAGCGAGGCGGTTTCCTTGGCACGTCTTGTCGAAGCAGAGATCGTGTTCCCCTTATTCCGGGATTCCCATCAATACGGACGTGGGTAACCCAACCGAGCCATTGATTGTGACGCTTGGGAGATAAGCGACTTTTACCAGGCCGGTGGGGACACATGTTTTTGTCCGCCCATATAAGGGGATAAAGATCCAATCCTTTCACCTGCGCCTTCTTCCTCCTTGGCTTATCCATCTCCGCGAACTCGAGCTCCAGCGCCCAAGTCCGCACTTCTCACCTCAACCTTCTCCAACTATGTCCGGAGCGGGAGGCAAGTGGATGGTCTCCTCCGTCACGGAGGGGCAGATCCAGAAGCTGCGCGACGCCGGATATTTGTCCAGCGACATCGCGCACCGGCTCCCCGACGAGGGAGAGCTCATCCCCACCCCCAGGCCCCATGAGAGGGTAGTATTTCTTCCCCATTTCCTCCGCGGACTGGGCTTCCCACTTCATCCCTTTGTCCGGGGGCTCATGTTCTACTACGGCCTAGATTTCCATGATCTGGCCCTGAATTTCGTCCTCAATATCTCGGCGTTTATCGTCGTGTGCGAGGCCTTCCTCTGCATCCAGCCCCACTTTGGCTTGTGGCTCAAGACCTTCAGTGTCAAGCCGAAGGTTGTGAAGGGCAGCCAAGCAGAGTGCGGAGGCGCCATGGTGGGCAGGATGTCCCACGTTACGTGGCTGCAGGGCACTTTCGTGGAAACCATTAAGGGGTGGCAATCGGGGTGGTTCTACATCACCGAGCCGCATGACCCTGATTGGGCAGCGGCCCCCGAATTCAGATCTGGCATCCCTACACGGCTCACCTCCTGGAAAGAGAGTGGCCGGATCTGGGGGGATTCGGAGGAGCTGACCGGACTCCAAGCTTGTATCCAAAAGCTGGTGGACAAGAAGCTCAAGCTTGTCAACATAGTCCAGGTCATGCTCATCCACCGGATTCTCCCGTGCCAACGACGGGGCTTCAACATGTGGGAGTTCGATCCGGCGCAGCACCAGACTCTAAGCGGGCTCTTCGACACTACGTATGAAGATGTCTGGAAGGTGCTGTTCAAGGGTGCCGAGGCTCCCGCATCCGCTACCGAAGATCACAGATTCCGCTCGCAGCGTCCAGCTGACGAGGTAAGTGATTTTGCCACTTGTTTTCCATAGTTTGACTATATGTGGGATCTAAACTCCCTTTACCTTTGACAGGACTGGCTAGCGAAGGCCGAACGGACTATCTGTCCGGCCCCATTGCCAGAGGACCCAGCGG
This sequence comes from Triticum dicoccoides, assembly GCF_002162155.2. Classification (NCBI taxonomy): domain Eukaryota; kingdom Viridiplantae; phylum Streptophyta; class Magnoliopsida; order Poales; family Poaceae; genus Triticum; species Triticum dicoccoides. The sequence continues at coordinate 367,040,843 of NC_041393.1, read as the reverse complement.
ACGCCCGCCTAACGGGGCTGCTGGCTCCGGCACCCCACGTGGTGCCGGAGAAGAAGGCCAAGAAGAAGGCCACGGGGACTCGGAAGAGTTCCAGTTTTCAGGTGCTATCGGATGGTGAATCCGAGGCCGACTCCTCCCACCAAGGCGAGGAGGAGAAGAAGAAAGCCTCTCCCCCAACGGGGGGAGGGAAGAAAAGGAAGGCCTCCCCAACAAGGGAGGCCGAAGGGTCCAAGAAGGGAAAAACTCTTCCCCCGGACTGCTCTGCCAACGCTAGTGACGACGACGAGGACTGGCCTCCAAGGGCCAAGCCCCTGGCGAGATCGTAAGTATCCGGACTCCCGAATAACTTCAAGGTTTTTCCTTTTCGCCACATAATGTCTTTCTAATGCCGCATACAACCATGCAGTCCGCCCAAGGATGATCTTCCCGCTTCGTCGAGCGGGTCCTTAGGTGCGTCGGATATGGATTCTCTTCCGACTGCCTCCACCCCCCGTGACACGGACGATGCCGAGGTGGGATCCCAGGAAGGGACCCACCAGGAGGAGAAGGCCCCGGAGGTGTCGCAGGACAACCTCCCGGACTTTGCACCGGACTCGGCCCCGGAACCCACAGTGGCTCAGGAGTCTGGCGGGCGACCCCTTCGTAAGAAGGGCAAGACCGTGACGCCGGCAGCCTCCATCCAATCGGAGGCGCCGGATAGCTTGCTGGAGGCGCTCAATGGCGCCTCCATCAAAGAGGAACACCGCACCGTCATGAGTGCGGTGATTCAGAAGGTGCAGCTCGCCAAGAGCGGGCTGACCGAAGCCTGCAGCAGCCTTCTAACAGGCTTTGAGGTAAGAATTTTGATATATGTAAAATAGTACCGCATAGACAGTAGCCCCTGATGCTCGGTTCGGTGTTTTGAAAGAAAAGCCGGACTGAGGATCTAAAAAGATATACGCAGGAGTCATAAAAAATATGTCAATATGGGATTGCAGGCTGTGCTGCTGACCTCTGTCGCACTGACTGTGGAGGTCAATACTTTGAAGGAAAACCTCGAGCGGTCTGAGAACGAGCTCGGCCGTGCCAAGAAGCAGCTCGAGGACAAGGAAGGTGAGTAACACCTTATTAAAATTGTACCTTACATAAAAGGAATTTGGTTGCAAAAAGAATGACAAGGATAACGTGGGTATTGCAGGGGCCACTAACAAGGTGGCGACCCTGAAAGAGGCGGTGGCCGCGGCCGAACGCAATGCGGCCGCGGAGTGCACCGAGTGAGAGAAGCAGGAGGCACGGGTGGTGAAGGTACAACAAGAGCTCCAGGATCTCGTGAAAAAACATGAGAGCCTGGAGCATGACTCGAAGACTCGAGAGTCTGAGCTTGCAACGGCTCTTGAGAGTGCCAAAGCCGCTAAGGCCGAAGCGTACAAGGCCCTCCAGGAGATTGAGGCGGTGAAGAAAATAGCAGCGGGTAAGGCATTTTTCATGCAAAGTAAGCATGTGAGTGTTAATTACCTGTTGCTTACCTGAATTCGGAGCTCTCCAGGAGCGTTCGCAGATCTTCCTCGCAGCGTGTCCGATGCTTCCGCATTCTACCGGGACGAGGAGGGGAGCTCGACGGAGAAGGTCTTCTGGTCTCATTATGCTGAGGCCGGACATCCGGTGCCCCTTAGCAACCAGCTGAAGCAGTTGGTCGAGCTCCACAAGGCGGCCGAACAGGCCATGAAGGGCCTCATAGTTCGGCTGTGGCCTAAGGAGGCCATGCCTGGGAGCTACTTCGGCCTGGTGCGGCGGCTGGTGGATGCGTGCCCGTGGGTTGAAGTCATCAAGCACTTCGCCTGTATTAAGGGTGCCCGTCGGGCCCTTGCCCGCGCAAAGGTGCACTGGGGCAAGATGGATGCCCAGAAGCTTGTGACGGACCCGCCACCAGAGGGCAAGGAGCATCACACACCCGAGATGTATTATAAGAGTGTGCTAAAGGGTGCTCGCACTATTGCGGGGGAGTGCTCCAAAGATGTAATTTTTTAGTAGACTCGCATTTTGTTATCCTCTGCGCTGAAAACTTAGTTCATATGCGCTAAGCAACGCTTGTTAATTTAAAATATTACCTTCTGTGCGGCTGTTTATCAAATCTGAGAGATGGCAAGTCGTCGGCTTCAGCCCCCATGCCACGAGTGCTGGGGTGTTTGGGATAAACTTGAGCACTCTTGTTCCCATTTTTGGGTCCATCTAGGGAGGCGCTCAACACAGTGAACAAGGCAACCGGAGTTATAATGCTTGAACACTCTCACTTAGCCATAGAATTCTATAATTTTAAATTTCGGCGAAGCCCCTAGTCTTCGGAAGGCCGAATTTGGGGCGCTATCCACGCCTGGGCCGGACAACATCCGGCTCCTCGCTCTAAGCGGCATAAGTCTTTAAGGACTCGCAAAAAACCTCTCGAACAGCGACCGGCTCTCGCCTCATCATGACGGTCAGTTTTAGCTTTCTCCATTGAGGCGTTAACCCAGCTCAACTGGGGCGCAATCGCAGTGGTTCTCCCAGTGCTACCTTAGCCGATACAACGGAACGTAAGGTACCAAAACATGGGAGCTGGGCAAACCCAACTATTGACCCAAGACATGATTCGGAGCCGATGCATATAGTGCTATAAGTTCGGGGTGCCGCACTTGTGAAAGTGTTCGGACTTATCACACCATGATGCGGGAAACATAAGCCCCTGGTGTATTTTAGCCGTACCAAAGTGTACGGATGCAACATGCTGTAAATGAACATATGTATAAAAAAGAAATGCAATTATAAGCAAAAAGGTGTTGCATTGTTTTATTCAAGAAGTGCTGCTATTAATGCAGAACGATACAAATAGTGCGATAAGCAAGGGACGGGACTGTTAAACATGTCCCCCTCCAGGGGTAGGCTGCCGAATGGTGCGTAAAACAGATTTAATGCTCGTAATGGAGACCACCTGGATATTCATTGTAGCCTTTATCCTTCCCTGGCTGTTGCATCATGGGTTCGGCAGGTTTGCTACCGGACAGGGCCTCTGACGAACGGAGTCCTGTGGGTTAAAATAAAAAAGGAAAAAAAGAACGACACACTTGAGAGCCCCTGGTGTGGTTGAGCCGCAGTCTGGGCTGATCGTGGTCGTGCCCCTCCCCCCATGCCCATGGTATCTTCAGAGCGTAATGGTGTACGCGAAGGACATGTTTTGACATTTTACAGGGGCTGGGGTTGGGGCCGCACTGCTATGCGTGCTCGGAACGTGCCAGGTGGTCTTGTTGTAGGTTACTCCGGGCGCGCTTAGCTATGTTCGTCCGCTTAACGGCCGGACTCGAGAATTGCCTTAAGAGGCTGCATTGTACTTTTGCTGTGAGAGCCGCTGTATGTTCCTCCGTTCGGAGAGAACGTTCAGTGTTTACGTTGACCGTGATGACTCCTCGAGGGCCTGGCATGTTGAGCTTGAGGTATGCGTAGTGCGGCACCGCGTTGAACTTTGCAAACGCGGTTCGTCCGAGCAGGGCGTGATAGCCGCTGCGGAACGGAACTATGTCGAAGATTAACTCCTCGCTCCGGAAGTTATTCGGGGATCCAAAGACCACTTCCAGTGTAACTGAGCCTATACAATTGGCTTCTACACCTGGTATGACGCCTTTAAAGGTCGTCTTGGTAGGTTTAATCCTTGAGGGGTCTATGCCCATTTTGCACACTGTATCCTGATAAAGCAGGTTCAGGCTATTGCCGCCGTCCATCAGGACTCTGGTGAGGTGAAATCCATCGATGATTGGGTCTAGGACCAATGCGGCGAATCCGCCATGGCGGATGCTGGTGGGGTGGTCCCTTCGGTCAAAAGTGATCGGGCAGGAGGACCATGGATTGAACTTCGGGGCAACTAGCTCCATCGCGTATACATCCCTTAGCGCACGCTTCCGCTCCCTTTTGGGTATGTGCGTTGCGTATATCATGTTCACCGTCTGCACCTGTGGGGGGGAAGCCCTTCTGTCCTCTATTGTTCGGCGGTCGGGTCTCTTCCTCGTCATCGCTATGCAGCTGTCATTGTTTTCGGCAATTAACTTGCATGCCTGCTTGAATACCCAACAGTCCCTATTGGTGTGGTTAGTTGGCTTTTCAGGGGTGCCGTGTATCTAGCACAAGCGGTCAAGTATTTGGTCCAAGTTGGACGGACCCGGAGCAGTTCTTTTGAATGGCTTTTTCCGCTGACCGGGTTTAGAGCCTCTGAATCCGGCATTGACTGCCGTATCCTCACTATTGTCGCCGTTAACACGGCGTTTGCTTTTGTTACGACGTGCCCTGCCATTTCGGTCCATGAAATCCGGACTGCCAGAATTTTTGCTGAGGTTGTTGCTGCATGCTAGCCAGCAGTCCTCACCCGCGCAGAAGCGGGTCATGAGTGATGTAAGGGCTGCCATGGATTTCGGCTTTTCCTGTCCCAGGTGCCGGGCAAGCCACTCGTCGCGGATGTTATGCTTGAAGGCCACGAGGGCCTCCGCATCCCAACAGTCGGCGATTTGGTTTTTCTTTGTTAAGAACCGTGTCCAGAATTGTCTGGCCGATTCGTCTGGTTGCTGAATTATGTGGCTTAGGTCATCAGCGTCTGGTGGTCGCACATACGTGCCTTGGAAGTTATCGAGGAATGCGGCTTCCAGGTCTTCCCAACTCCCAATTGACTCTGCTGGCAAGCTGTTAAGCCAATGCCGGGCTGGTCCTTTAAGCTTGAAGGGGAGATATTTGATGGCGTGAAGATCGTCACCGCGGGCCATGTGGATGTGAAGAAGATAGTCTTCGATCCAAACCGCGGGGTCTGTTGTGCCATCGTAGGATTCGATATTCACGGGTTTAAACCCTTCGGGAATTTGATGATCCATTACTTCATCTGTGAAGCATAGTGGGTGTGTGGCGCCTCTGTACTGGGCGATATCACGACGGAGCTCAAAAGAGCTTTGTCTGTTTTGTTCGGCCCGGCCGGACTTACTGTGTCCGGCGCAACGGTTGTCGTCACGTACCGTGGGGCGCCCACGCAATCCATAGATCGATCTTGATTGTCTTGCCTTATCCTCCAATATATCTCACAAGTCCGGAGCATTCCGCTGTGGCCTTGTGCTTTTCGAGCGATGCCGAGGTACGGGTCTAGTGAAGGGCCTAGAGGCCTCTCTGTCGCGACCACGGGGTGGTCGGTCAGCCGTATTGTCTCCTGGTGATGCGGGTTCATACGCTTCCTCCTCTAATCGGGGGAGCAGCTTGCGTTTAGGGTAGCTTTTGGAGGGGCGTTCGAGCTCATGCTCTTCGGCCGCGAGGACTTCAGTCCATCTGTCGGCTAGCAGATCTTGATCATCTCTAAGTTGTTGCTGCTTTTTCTTGAGACTGTTCGCCGTGGCCATAAGCCTGCGTTTAAAACGCTCTTGTTCGATGGGATTCTCAGGCATGACGAATTCATCTTCGTCGAGGCTTGCCTCGTCTTCGGAGGGAGGCATATAATCCTCTACCTCTTCTTCTGCCGTTCTCTCATGAGGGCTGGCGTCTCCGTCCTCCTGCGCTGGATCTTGCTGGAGTGGGTTATCTTCGGCACTGTCTGGTGTATTATTATCTCCGGTGTCGGAATCTTCATTCTTGCTGTGGTGAGATTTAGAGAAGCGCCACTGACGCCGGCACTTCGGCTGTTTCTTGGAGGGGTCATCCTCCGCTGTTCCTTCGCCATTCCCATCCTTTGGGATATCCACCATGTATATGTCGTATGATGAGGTGGCTTTCCAGTGCCCGGTGGGTGCTGGTTCTTGGTCGTCTCCGGCATCGTCATCCATACCGTCGATGTCTTCGGAGTCGTAGTCTAGCATGTCGGTTAGATCGTCGACAGCGGCTACCAAGTGGGTGGTGGGTGGGCTTTCAATTTCTTCGTCATCCGCATCCCAACCGTCCTGACCGCAGTCCGGCCAGGGCTCTCCTGATAACGAGAGATACTTTAGTGAACTCAAGATGTCGCCGAAAGGTGAGTGTTGAAAGATGTCCGCTGTAGTGAACTCCATGATCGGCGCCCAATCGGATTCGATCGGAGGGGGCGCGGGAGGTTCGGAGTCCGGCGAGGAGTCCGGCACCTCGGAGTCATGAGCTTTATGAGGGACAAGGTCAGTGTTCGGCTCTATCACCGTAGAGGTGCTCTATCACCATAGAGGTTGCAGCCCTCGAGGCGGTGTCTAGCCATCCGTCCTTGATCTGCGCAACCGGCTCCGAATTGAAGATCGGAGCGGGTTCGAGTGCGGCCTCCAGGGTAATGTCCGGCTGCAGAGCTAAATCATGATCGCCGTGACAGTGCAGCACGCTCGGCTGTGGCTCGAATCCATCGAGGATCAAGTCCCCGCGGATGTCAGCCGTGAAGTTCAAACTTCCAAATCTGACCTGACGGCCAGGGGCGTAGCTTTCGATCTGCTCCAGACGGCCAAGCGAATTGGCCTGCAGTGCAAAGCCGCCAAATACGAAGATCTGTCCGGGGAGAAAGGTCTCACCCTGGACTGCGTCGTTGATGATGGTCGAAGAAGCCATCGAGCCTATCGGTGACGACACACAGGAACTCTCAATGAAAGCACCAATGTCGGTGTCAAAACCGGCGGATCTCGGGTAGGGGGTCCCGAACTATGCGTCTAGGCGGATGGTAACAGGAGACAAGGGACACGATGTTTTACCCAGGTTCGGGCCCTCTTGATGGAGGTAAAACCCTACGTCCTGCTAGATTAATATTGATGATGTGTGTTACAAGAGTAGATCTACCACGAGATCAAGGAGGCTAAACCCTAGAAGCTAGCCTATGGTATGATTGTTGTTCGTCCTACGGACTAAAGCCATCCGGTTTATATAGACACCGGAGAGGGCTAGGGTTACACAGAGTCGGTTACAATGGTACGAGATCTACATATCCGTATCGCCAAGCTTGCCTTCCACGCCAAGGAAAGTCCCATCCGGACACGGGACGAAGTCTTCAATCTTGTATCTTCATAATCTTGGAGTCCGGCCGATTACGATAGTTCGGCTATCCGGACACCCCCTAGTCCGAAACTCCCTTAGCATTTAAAAGTATGAAACAATTGCTCAGCTCATCATAGGGGTTGTGCATGATGGGAGTATTTTGTGTAATGAAAATGAAGCATGGCCTAACTATATGATTTTGTAGGGATAAGCTTTCTTTGGCTATGCTATTTTGATAGGACATGATTATTTATTAGTATGCTTTGAAGCATTATTATTTTTATGTTTTGCAAGCTTTTATCTTGAATCATTTGGATCTGAACATTCATGCCACAATAAAGAAAATTACATTTAGAAATATGCTAGGTAGCATTCCACATAAAAAATTCTGTTTCTATCATTTACCTACTCGAGGACGAGCAGGAATTAAGCTTGGGGATGCTTGATACGTCTCCAATGTATCTATAATTTTTTATTGTTCCATGCTATTATATTACCCATTTTGGATGTTTATGGGCTTTATTTTACACATTTATATCATTTTTGGGACTACCCTACTAACCGGAGTCCCAGCCCGTATTGCTGTTTTTTGCCTATTTCAGTATTTTGAAGAAAAGGAATATCAAACAGAGTCCAAACGGAATGAGACCTTCGGGAGCGTGATTTTTGGAACGAACATGATCCAGAGGACTTGGAGTGCAAGTCAAGAAGCAGTTGAGGCAGCCACGAGACAAGAGGGCGCGCCCACCCCCTCTGGGCGCGCCCCCTATCTCGTGGGCCCCTCGGGCGGCCACTGACGTACTTCTTCCTCCTATATAAGCCTATGTACCCCAAAAACATCCAGGGAGCCAATGAAACACAATTTCCACCACCGTAACCTTCTGTATCCGCGAGATCCCATCTTGGAGCTTTCGCCGGCGCTCCGCCGGAGGGGGAATCGACCATGGAGGGCTTCTACATCAACACCATAGTCCCTTCGATGAGTTGTGAGTAGTTTACCATAGACCTTCGGGTCCATAGTTATTAGCTAGATGGCTTCTTCTCTCTTTTTGGATCTCAATACAATGTTCTCCCCCTCTCTTGTGGAGATCTATTCGATGTAAACTCTTTTTGCGGTGTGTTTGTCGAGATCTGGTGAATTGTGGGTTTATGATCAAGTTTATCTATGAGAAATATTTGAATCTCCTCTTAGTTCTTTTGTGTATGATTGAGTTATCTTTGCAAGTCTCTTTGAATTATCAGTTTGGTTTGGCCTACTAGATTGATCTTTCTTGCCATGGGAGAAGTGCTTAGCTTTGGGTTCAATCTTGCGGTGTCCTTTCCCAGTGACAGCAGGGGCAGCAAGGCACGTATTGTATTGTTGCCATCGAGGATAAAAAATGGGCTTTATATCATATTGCATGAGTTTATCCCTCTACATCATGTCATCTTGCTTAATGTGTTACTCTGTTCTTTATGAACTTAATACTCTAGATGCAGGCAGGAGTCGGTCGATGTGTGGAGTAATAGTAGTAGATGCAGGAAGGAGTCGGTCTACTTGTTGCGGATGTGATGCCTATATACATGATCATGCCTAGATAATCTCATAATTATTCTCTTTTCTATCAATTGCTCGACAGTAATTTGTTCACCCACCGTAATACTTATGCTATCTTGAGAGAAGCCACTAGTGAAACCTATGGCCCCGGGGTCTATATTTTATCATATTTGCTTTCAATCTACTTTTATTTGCATCTTTACTTTTTGCATCTATATTATAAAATACCAAAAATATATTTATCTTATCATACTATCTCTATCAGATCTCACTTTTGCAAGTGGCCGTGAAGGGACTGACAAGCCCTTTATTGCGTTGGTTGCGAGTTCTTTGTTCGTTTGTGTAGGTGCGTGGGACTTTTGAGGAGCCTCCTACTGGATTGATACCTTGGTTCTCAAAAAGTGAGGGAAATACTTACGCTACTATTGCTGCATCACCCTTTCCTCTTCAAGGAAAACCAACGCAAGCTCAAGACGTAGCAGGCATCGACTTCAGAGAAGTCTATGATCTGGTTCTTCTTGTTGAGGAACCTATTCTAGAATTTCTGGGCTGATTGGCCTGGCTGCTAGGTGACACGGCTGAGGTCATCAACATCCAGAAGTCGGACGTATGTGGCCTGGAAGTTTGCTCGAAAAGTGTCTTCTAGGGCCTCCCAGCTACCAATAGGTTGAGGAGGCAGGCTATTAAGCCAATGTCTTGCCGGTCCCTTTAGTTTGAGCGGCAAATACTTAGTGGCATGGATATCATCTCCATTAGCCATGTGTATGTGGAGAAGGAAATCCTTGCTCCATACTACTGGATCGGTGGTGCCATCGTGTTATTCCATATTGATGGGCTTGAATCCTTGAGGGAATTGGCGTTCCATTACCCTGTCTGTAAAGCAGATTGGGTGAGCCCGACCTCGGAACCGAGGAGCATCTCATCGGAGGCTGGGGGAGAGAGCCGTGAGTGGGCTTGGTCTTGGGCATGACCATTCCTATCCATCCAGGCATCGTAGCCGTCCGGCCCAGCAGGGGCACGTACTCTTGATCCGTATATGGACCAAGGAGGTGCCCTATTTTCCTCGATGCAACATCAAACATTGTGAGGATCTAGGTAATCCAAGGGATCCTTGCCATAATGGCGTGGAGGTGGCTGGTTGTTGAGGTGTTCCCTGTCCCACCCTCTAGGGGGTCGGCCCTGGTCGTCAGCGAGCTCCTCATCAAACTCCGGCAGGAGACGCCTACATGGGTATGATTTCGGCGCGTTACGGCATCAATCTTACATGTCTTGCTTGGCGGAGAGCACTTTGACCCACTTTTCATTTAGTGCGTCGGTATTGGCCTGCAGCTGCCGCTGGGTGCGCTTCATGCTCCGAGCTGTTGCAATGAGGCACCGTCAGAAGCGCTCTTGTTCAAAAGGGTCTTCTGGGACAACAAAGTCCTCGGTACCGAGGCTTTCGTCCTCCTTAGATTCCGGCATGTAATTGTCATCAGCCCCTTCGAAGCGGTCGTTGGGATCTGAATCCCAAAGATCTCCATCGGGTGTGCCGTTGTGCACTACGGAGGCTTGATGGTCTACTTGGGGGTTCTCGACATCACCGGCCTCTGTGTCGCCGTTATTGGCGGTTGCATTATTGCCGCTAGGTTCCCCATTGTTGCCTCTTCTGCATCTTCGCGGACGTATTGGAGGGGTATTGGGGGTGTCCACCATGTAGACATCGTAAATAGATGTAGTAGTTTACCTGCCGGTTTTTACCATGGGTGAGGTGTCTTCCGCAGGGCCATCGGCATCTTCATCCATGTTCGTGGCTTTGTCATAGTCTAATATGTCGGTTAAATCACCGATCGTGGCAACTAGGTGGGTGGTGGGTGGGAAGTAGATTTCCCGATCATCGGCGTTAAGTCCGATCTAGTCATAGACCAAAGTCTTGCCGTCCGAGATGGACATGCTTTGGATGCGATCAAGCATATCGTTGAGGTGAGACAGCTCTTCAGGATTTATAGTTGCATCCTAAGTTGGGCTGACTCGAAGTACGCCTGGAGTGTAACTTGACATGTTTTCGGCGTGAAGGAGACCAGGGAGTGTTTGTGAATTCTGCGCCGAGGTCATGTCTAACCCTAACATGATTTCTGAGGTGGGAGCCAGATCTATGTCCGGATTGGAAATCGGAAGAGCACTAGCAAGAGTAGTTGCATCAGGGGTCTCCGATGATGCTGCGATGGAGATTGGTTCTGGAGTCAAGCCTCCGGAACCGAGTGAGTTCTCAATTCGGCCAAGGGGCCATCCTGACAAGACGATCTCACCACGGGAGTCCGCAGTATACTCGAGACCGCCAAAGGTCACGACCTGACCTGGGGCGTAGTTCTCGACGGAGGCCAGATGACCTATCGAGTTAGCGCAAAATACCATGCTGCTGAACACAAAAGGCTAGCCCGGGGCGAAACTGCTCCCGAGGCCATTGGAGCAGTTGATCTACAGATGATCCATCAATCCTTCCGGTGATCGCAAAGCGGAACTCTTAATGAAAGAACCAGTGTTGGTGTCAAAACCGGCAAACCTCGGGGTAGGGGTTCCCTAGCCGTGGATCTCGGATCTAGGGTAAGTGGGCAATAGGAACAAAGGATATGATGTTTACCCAGGTTTGGGACCTCTTGATGGAGATAAAACTCTACATCCTGCTCTTATTTATATCAATGGAGATGTATCAAGTACAGAGTTGATCTACCTCGAGATCATAATGTGTGGTCTAGGGCTAGGTGAATTATTTTACGTTGATGTGTCCTCTACAGGCTAAACCCTATGGCTTATATACACGACAGGGAGGGCATCTAGGGTTTACAATGCAGGTAGCTAAGAGCTAGGCAGTGACAGAGATCTTGGAGTATACGTCAAGTCTTCGAAGGAGTCAGTCTTCACACATCTCCTGCATGTGACCTCCGGAGTCCCTCTTGACCATGAATGAGGGCTGGCCGGCCCAACCCGAGGAGAGTGGGCCGACTGGGTTAGTACCCCCTTATCCAGGACACCACCAACCAAGTTTTAGCAGAATCTCGTAGTGCGAACAGAAATAATTTTAATTTAAAATATCATTATCCACATCTTTTTTCTTTTGCATACCACACAATTCAATGAAAGTGTTAAGTCGGGATGCGGCATCCTCATTAGGACTAGTAGAAACTTGTTCTTTCATAATAAGATTTAGCAAAGCAGTATTAATATCACAAGACTCCGCACTAGTGGCAGGAGGAGCAATCAGAGTACTAATAAAATCATTATTATTAGTATTGGAAAAATCACACAACTTAGTATCTTCTTGAGACATCGCGACAAAGCAAGCAAACAAGCAAAAAGGCAAACAGAAAATATTTTTGTGAAAATATTTTAGAAGCGGGGGAGATGAAAATGAGAGGAAAATGGCAAATAATGTAAATGCAAGGAGATGAAAGTTTATGCGATGGTACTTCATAAATGTTGATGATGTCTCCCCGACAACGGTGCCAGAAGCTCTTCCTGCTACTTGTGATCTGAGTTGGGATTTCTCGAAGAGGAGAGGATGATGCAGTATAGTAGAGATAAGTATTTGCTCAGTTAAGAACCAAGGTTATCAATCCAGTAGGAGAAGCACGCAGCACCTTGTTAGCAGTACCTACACACAAAATAACAAATACTTGCACCCAACGCGACCAAGGGGTGGCAATCCCTCGACGGTTAACTGAAAGGATCAAATGTCGTATTGATAGATAGATAGAACAAAAACACAAAATAAAATAAAGTAAATAAAATTGCAGCAAGGTATTTTTAGATTTTAATATATGATAAAAATAGACTCGAGGGCCATAGTTTTCACTAGAGGCTTCTCTCTTGAAGATAGCATACGGTGGGTAAACAAATTACTGTTGGGAATTGATAGAAAAGCGAATAATCATGAAGATATCCAAGGCAATGATCATGTATGTAGGCATCACGTCCAAGACAAGTAGACCGACTCCTGCCTGCATCAACTACTATTACTTCACACACCGACGACTATCCAGCATGCATCTATAGTATTAAGTTCATAAAGAATGGAGTAACGCCTTAAGTAGGATGACATGATATAGACAAAGTAAACTCAATCATACGAATAAATCCCATTATTTTATCCTTAATGGCAACAATACAAATATGTGTCTTGTCCCCTTCTGTCACTAGGATATAGATCACCGCAAGATTGAACCCATCACAAAGCACCACTCCCATTGCAAGAAAAGGCAATCTAGTTGGCCAAACCAAATCAGTAGATCAAAGAGAAATACAAAGCTATAATAATCATGCATAAAATAGTTCAAAGAAGACTCAAATAATATTAATAGATAATCTGATCATAAACTCATAATTCATCGGATCCCAAAACACACACCACAAAAAAAGATTACATCGAATAGATCTCCAACAACATCGAGGAGAACATTGTGTTGAAGATCAAAGAGAGATAAGAAGACATCTAAGTACTAGCTATGGACCTGTAGGTCTATGGTAAACTACTCATACATCATCGGAAGGGCAGCAAGGTTGATGTAGAGCCCCTCCATGGTTGATTCCCCCTCTGGTAAAGTACCGGAGAAGGCTCCCAGACGGGATCTCGTGAGAACAGAAACTTGTTGTGGCAGAAAAAATAGTTCGGGTGGCTCTCTGATGTTTGGGGAATATTTGAGAATTTATAGAGGTGGAATTAGGTCAAGAGGTGCCGCGAGGGGCCCACAATCTAGGGGGCACCCCCCTGGGGCGCGCCTTCCAAGCTTGTCGCTCCCTGGTGGCTCGACAGGTCTTCTCCCGAACCTTCTAGGGCCTCTTCTGGTCCAGAAAAAATAAATCCAAAGTTTTTTCTTTGTATGGACTCTGTTTGACATTGATTTCCTAAAAAGCCAAAAACAAGCAAAAAACAGCAACTGGCACTGGGCACTAGGTTAATAGGTTAGTCCCAAAAAATGATATAAATAATGGCATATAATTGCATATAAAACATCCAAGATTGATACTCCCTGTGTTCACTTTTATAAGGCCTTGAAGACATTTGAGATAGTGTGTAAAGCAGTCCATTTTCTTATGTCTGAAACGCCTTACAAAAGTGAATGGAGGGAGTACTATAATAGCATGGAACAATCAAAAATTATATATATGTTGAAGACGTATCACTCCCCTTTGTTTAAAATTAAGCACTTCATTCTCAGGGGTATAAGCAACAAGTGAAGAACTAGCCATGGTGGCAAGACAAGCAAACGAGAAAACAAAAATATTTTTGTGTTTTTGTATTTTTTTATGAGAAGTGGGGGAGATGAAAATGAGAGGCAAAGTCAAATGAAAATTAGGGCAAGTAGATGATAGTTTGTGTATAGGTACTTGATAGGTTTTGATGATGTCTCTCCGGCAACAACGCCAGAAATTCTTTCTGCTACTTGTGAGCTGCGTTGGGATTTTCCTCAAAAACGAGGGGAGATGCAGTACAGTAGAGATAAGTATTTCCTCAGTTAGAACCTAGGTTTATCGAACCAATAGGAGAATCACACTAAGCCTCATGAACAACGTCTGCACACACAAAGGCAAATACTTGCACCCAACAAGGGCAAGAGGGTTGTCAATCCCTTTGAAATCGTAACTTGGAAGGATCAAATCTTGTATAGGTAGATGGATAAATTGCAAAATAAAATAAAAGATAAAAAATTTCAGCAAAGGAATTTAGGTTTTTGTAATATGATAAGAGTTGACCCCGGGGCCATAGTCTTCACTAGAGGCTTCTCTCTCGAACACATAGCATACGGTGGGTGAACAAATTACTGTTGGGCAATTGATAGAACACGCATAGTTATGACGATATCCAAGGCAATGATCATGTATATAGGAATCATGTCCGAGACAAGTAGACCAGCTCCTGCCTGCATCTACTACCATTACTCCACCAGTCGACCGCTATCCAGCATGCATCTATGGTATTAAGTATAAAATAGAGTAATGCCTTATGGTAGATGACATGATGTAGACAAAGTAAACCCAATCAATATGAATAAACCCCATTGTTTTATCCTTCATGGCAACAATACAAATATGTGGCTTGTCCCTTTCTGTCACTGGGATATAGGGCACCCAAGTTTGGACCCATCACAAAGCACCTCTCCCAATAAAGATAAATCAATCTAGTTGGCCAAACCAAACCGAAAGATTCAAGAGAAATAAAGCTATAACAATCATTCATAATAAAGTTAGGAGAAGACTCAATTATTTCTCATGAATATTCAAATAATAAACCCACAATTCATCGGATCCTAACAAACACACCTGAAAAGAATATTATATCGAATAGAACTCCAAGAAAATCGAGGAGAACATTGTATTGATATCAAAGAGAGAGAAGAAGTCATCTAGCTACTAGCTATGGACCCGTAGGTCTATGGTGAACTACTCACGCATCATCGGAAGGCAGCAAGGATGATGTAAAAGCACTCCGTGATCGATTCCCCATCCGATAGAGTACCAGACAAGGCCTCCAGATGGGATCACGGAAGAACAGAAACTTGCAGCGGCAGAAGAAGGCTTTGAGGTGGGTCTCTGTTGGTTTTCCAATATTTGAGAATTTATAGAAGTGGAATTAGGTCAGAAGGAGCCTTGTGAGGCCCACAAGGTAACAGCCCCCCCTAGGGCGCACCATGTTGCCTTGTTGTCTCCTTGATTGCTATCCGGTCTCCTCCCGAAGCTTCTAGTGTCTCTCTTGTCCAGAAAAAAATCGTCAAAAAAATTCATAGCATTTGGAATCCCTTTGGTACTGGTTTTCCGGAAAACAAAAAACATGCAAAAAAACAGTAACTGGCACTAGGCACTAGGTTAATAGGTTAGTCCCAAAAAAATAATATAAAATAGCATATAAATGCATATAAAATCCAAGATTGATATAATAATAGCATGAAACAATCAAAATTATAAATACGTTGGACATGTATCGGGCATCCCCAAGCTTAAGTTGTTGCCACTCCTTGTTCATCTCATATTGATGTCTCCCCTCAATTTTGAAAACTTCGTCCACATAAAACTCAGTAGAACTCATGAGATAGGTTAATACATATAAAATGAATCTCCCAATCATATATTGTCAAAACAAGATGCATATTTATTTCCAAGTAACTGTTAGCATACCCTATCATTTCCACAGTTTATATCCCCCAATATATGACATGGAAAATCTAAAACAAGTAGTCAAAGAAAAACATAACAATAATTTGTCAAAAACAGAACAGTGCGTAAATTAAACTATACTTTGTAACTCCAAAAATTCAGAAAACTTTGGATGTGATAGAAACTTTGTAACAAAGTACTGTGTAAACATTTTAGGATTTTATCACATTCCGGTAAAGAATTAAAATTCAGATACTAAGCGCAAAAGTTTCTGTTTTTGCACAGAACCTAACAAACATGTGTTTGCAACATCCCAAAGTCTTAACTTGACACATAAAGAAATGAAAGGATACAACCATAATTACTAAAGTAGCAATAAATATGTAGACACACTAAAACATGAACAAGAAAGAAAATAAGTATTGGGTTCCCTCCCAACAAGCGATAGTGTTTAATGCCCTTTAGCTAGACATAATGCAAACTATCAATTTTATCATCATTCAATTCTTCACCATGGCAACGTGATTTATTAGCAGAATTTTCAAGCATTCTATTAGTCATAACACTCGTAGGCACAAAATCCAAAATTTTCGTGTAAAAGATGGGTTCCCTTTAATCTTTCTAAAAGTGGGGTGCACACTTGTCACATTTAAATATCCCTTGTCTTTACTAGATGACACACCCAAATTAGGTCTAGGAACTTTAGACACAGAAGAAGCACATAAGTAATTTTTACATTCTTATTTTTAGATGTCTCCTCACTAGTTTTCATAGAAGAAAAAGTCGAACACAAGACATTTATGACCTCTTCTAATTTATCAATTATAGAGGGACTTTTTTCTACTCTATCGGTATGTGGATCTTTTCCTTCACAGATTTCAAAGTAATTCCTACGACAAAGTCTAACTTAGTAATTTGATTATGCATCTTTAATCCAATTCTTCCACTTGTTGATTATTTGACATATTATTTTTAGTAATATCCAATCTCTGCGTAAGATGTTCCAAAGTTATTTCATTTTCATTAACTTTAGTTGGTGGAGATCCCACTAAAATTTTCATAGCATTAAAGGCATATAAAGTATGACTACTCAAGAAATTTCCTCTAGTGATAGTATTGAAGGAAATATACCCTAGAGGCAATAATAAAGTTGTTATTTTATATTTCCTTATACATGATAAATGTTTATTATTCATGCTAGAATTGTATTGATCGGAAACCTAAATACATGTGTGAATACATAGACAAACACTGTGTCCCTGGTGAGCCTCTACTTAACTAGCTCGTTGATCAAAGATGGTTAAGGTTTCCTAACCATGGACATGAGTTGTCGTTTGATAATGGGATCACACTATTAGGAGAATGATGTGATGGACAAGACCCATCCGTTAGCTTAGCATATTGATCGTTTAGTTTTATTACTACTGCTTTCTTCATGTCAAATACATATTCCTTCGACTATGAGATTATGCAACTCGCGGATACCGGAGGAATGCCTTGTGTGCTATCAAACGTCACAACATAACTGGGTGATTATAAAGATGCTCTACAGGTATCTACGAAGGTGTTTGTTGGGTTGGCATAGATCGAGATTAGAATTTGTCACTCCGAGTATCAGAGAGGTATCTCTGGGCCCTCTCGGTAATACACATCATAAGCTTGCAAGCAAACAAATAAGGAGTTAGACATGAGGTGATGTATTGGGGAACGAGTAAAGACACTTGCCAGTAACGAGATTTAACTAGGTATGAAGATACCACAATCGAATCTCGGGAAAGTAACATACAGATAGACAAAGGGAATTGCGTATGTTTTCATAACAGTTCGACCGATAAAGATCTTCGTAGAATATGTAGGAGCCAATACGAGCATCGAGGTTCCGCTATTCGTTATTGACCGGAGAGGTGTCTCGGTCATGTCTACATAGTTCTCGAACCCATAGGGTCCGCACACTTAACGTTCGATGACAATATTGTATTATATGAGTTATGTGATTTGGTGGCCGAATGTTGTTTGGAGTCCCGGATGAGATCACGGACATGACAAGGAGTCTTGAAATGGTCGAGAGGTAAATGTTGATATATAGGACAATAGTATTCAGACACTAGAAGTGTTTCGGAGGGTACTGGGTACATATCGGGTCACCGGAAGGGGTTCTGGGCACCCCCGGCAAAAGATATGGGCCTTATGGGCCAAGAGAGGAAACGCACCAGCCACAAGGGGCAGGTGCGCCCCACATATGGGTCGGGCAGGGATGGAGAAGGAAAGGGGAAGGGAGAGAGGCAAGTGTGGATTAGGATTCCCACTTCCTTCTCTGTGCCCCCTCTTTCCTTCCCCCTCCGTCAAATATGTCAAGGGGGGCGCGGGGCAAGGAAACCCCAAGGGGGCCGATGGCCCGCACTTGGGCGCCTCCTGGCCTCTCCCATTCCCCTCCCACCTATATGTATGTGGGGAGGGGGCGACTAGAACACATAGCATCATATGTTAGTCATGTGTGGCGCCCCCCTCTACAGTTTATGCCTCCGGCCATATCTTTGTAGTGCTTAGGCGAAGCCCTGCATGGATCACTTCACCGTCACCATCACCATGACATCGTGCTGATAGAAATCATCTACTACCTCGACACCTTGCTGGATCAAGAATGTGAGGGACGTCACTGAGCTGAACGTGTGCAGAACTCGTAGGTGTCGTACGTTTGGTGCTTGATCGGTCGGAGCTAGAAGAAGTTCGACTACATCAACCGCGTTGTCAAACGCTTTCGATTACGGTCTACGAGGGTATGTAGACATACTATCCCCCTCGTTTCTATGCATCTCCATGGATAGATCATTGCGTGTGCATAGAATTTTTTTCGTTTTCCATGCAATGTTCCCCAACAGTGGCATCCGAGCCAGGTCTATGTGTAGATGATATGCACGAGTAGAACACAAATAGTTGTGGACGGTGATAGTCATACTGCTTACCACCAGTGTCTTATTTTGATTCGACAGTATATGGGATGAAGCGGCTTGGACCAACCTTACATGTCCACGCACATGAGACCGGTTCCACCGACAGACATGCAACTAGTTTTGCATAAAGGTGCCTGGCGGTGTCTATTTCTCCTACTTTACTTAAATCGAATTTGACTATGGCCGGTCCTTGAAGAAGGTTAAAACAACACACTTGATGAAACAAGGTTGTGGTTTTGATGCGTAGGTAAGAACGGTTCTTGCTAGAAGCCAATAGCAGCCATGTAAAACTTGCAACAATAAAGTAGAGGACGCCTAACTTGTTTTTGCAGGGTATGTTGTGATGTGATATGGTCAAGGCATGATGTGATATACGCTATTGTATGAGATGATCATGTTTTGTAAAAGTTATCGGCAACCGACAGGAGCCTTATGGTTGTCTCTTAATTGTATCAAATGCAAACGCCATGTAATTGCTTTACTTTATCACTATGCGTTAGCAATAGTTGTAGAAGCAATAGTTGGCGAGATGACCACGACGCTACGATGGAGATCAAGGTGTCGAACCGGTGAAGATGGAGACCATGATGATGCTTTAGAGATGGAGATCAAAAGCATAAGATGATCATGGCCATATCATGTCACATATTTTGATTGCATGTGATGTTTATTTTTTATGCATCTTATCTTTCTTAGTTCGACGGTAGCATTATAAGATGATCCCTTAACTAAATTTTAAGGTATAAGTGTTCTCCCTCAGTATGCATAGTTGCGACAGTTCGTCGTGTTGAGACACCACGTGATGATCGGGGGTGATAGACTTTACGTTCACATACAATTGGTGCAAGATAGTTTTGCACATGCGGAATACTCGGGTTAGACGACTTAACGAGCCTAGCATGTACAGACATGGCTTCGGAACACTGGAGACTGAAAGGTCGAACATGAATCATATAGTAGATATGATCAACATAGAGATGTTCACCATTAATGACTTCCCCATCTCATGTGATGATTGGACATGGGTTAGTTGATTTGGATCACGTATCATTTAGATGACTTGAGATATGTCTATCTAAGTGGGAGTTCTTAAGTAATTTGATTAATTGAACTTTAATTTATCATGAACTTAGTCCTCATAGTATTTGCAAATTATGTTGTAGATAAATAGCTCTCTTGTAGCTCCCCTTTGTTTTTTGATATGTTCCTAGAGAAAAATAAGTTGAAAGATGATAGTAGCAATGATGTGGACTAGGTCCGTGATCTGAGGATTATCCTCATTGCTGCACAGAAGAATTATGTCCTTGATGCACCGCTAGGTGACAGGCCTATTGTAGGAGCAGATGTAGACGTTATGGATATTTTGGCAAGCTTAATACGATGACTACTTGATAGTTTAGTGTGCCATGCTTTACGGCTTAGAACCAGGACTTCAAAATATTTTGAACGCCATTGAGCATATGAGATGTTCCAAGAGCTGAAATCAGTATTTCAGACTCATGCCCGTGTCGAGAGGTATGAGACCTATGACAAGTACTTTGCCTACAATATGGGGGAGAATAGGTCAACTAGTGAGCATGCGCTTAGAATGTCTGGGTACTACAATCACTTGAATCAGTGGGAGTTAATCTTCCAGATAAGATAATGATTGACAGAGTTCTCTAGTCACTATCACCAAGCTACTAGAACTTTGTGATGAACTATAATATGCAAGGGATGACGAAAATGATTCCCAAGCTCTTCACGATGCTAAAATCGGCGAAGGTAGAAATCAAGAAAAAGCATCAAGTGTTGATGGTTAACAAGACCACTAGTTTCAAGAAAAAGGGTGAGGGAAAGAAAGGAACTTCAAGAAGAATGACAAGCAAGTTGCCACTCCCGTTAAGAAGCCCAAAGTTGGACCCAAGCCTGAAACTAAGTGCTTCTACTGCAAAGGAAATGGTCACTGGAAGTGGAACTGCCCCAAATACTTGGCGGATAAGAAGGATGGCAAAGAGAACAAAGGTATATTTGATATACATGTTATTGATGTGTATGTTACTAGTCTTCATAGTAACCCCTAGGTATTTGATATCGGTTCAGTTGCTAAGATTAGTAACTTGAAACAGGAGTTGCAAAATGAATAGAGACTAGTTAAAAGCGAGGTGACAATGTGTGTTGGAAATGATTCCAAGGTTGATATGATCACAATCGCACACTCCATCTACCTTCGGGATTAGTGTTGAACCTAAATAAATGTTATTTGGTGTTTACGTTGAGCATGAATATGATTACATCATGTTTATTACAATACGCTTATTCATTTAAGTCAGTGAATAATTGTTGTTCTGTTTACATGAATAAAACCTTCTATGGTTATACACCCAATGTGAATGGTTTATTGAATCTCGATCATAGTTATACACATATTCATAATATTGATGCCAAGATGCAAAGTTGATAATGATAGTGCAACATACTTGTGTCACTGTCATTTAGGTCATATTGGTATAAAGCGCATGAATAAACTCCATGCAGATGGATTTTGGAATCACTTGATTATGAATCATTTGATACTTGCGAATCATGCCTCATGGGCAAGATGACTAAAACTCCGTTCTTCGGAACAATGGAGTGAGCCAATGACTTATTGGAAATAATACATACTGATGTATGCGGTCCTTTGAGTGTTGAAGCACGCGGCAGATATCGTTATTTTCTGACCTTCACAGATAATATGAGCAGATATGGGTATATCTACTTAATGAAACACAAGTCTGAAACATTTGAAAAGTTCAAAGATTTTCAGAGTGAAGTGGAGAATCATCGTAACAAGAAAATAAAGTTTCTACGATCCGATCACGGAGGCGAATATTTGAGTTACGAGTTTGGCCTTCATTTAAAACAATATGGAATAGTTTCACAACTCACTCCACCTGGAACACCACATCATAATGGTGTGTCTGAACGTCGTAACAACACTTTACTAGATATGGTGTGATCTATGATGTCTCTTACCGATTTACCACTATCGTTTTGGGGTTATGTATCAGAGACAGCTGCATGCACGTTAAATAGGGCACCGTCTAAAACCGTTGAGATGACACCATATGAACTGTAGTTTGGCAAGAAACCTAAGTTGTCGTTTCTTAAAGTTTGGGGTTGCGACAGTTATGTCAAAAGGCTTCAGCCTGATAAGCTCGAACCTAAATCGGAAAAGTGTGTGTTCATAGGATACCCTAAGGAAACAATTGGGTACACCTTCTACCACAGATCCGAAGGCAAGATCTTTGTTGCCAGGAATGGAACATTTCTAGAGAAGGAGTTTCTCTCGAAAGAAGTGAGTGGGAGGAAAGTAGAATTTGATGAGGTAATTGTACCTTCTCCCGATTTGCAAAGTAGCTCATCAGAGAAATCTGTTGCCGTGATGCCTACACCAACTAGAGAAGAAGCTAATGATGATGATCATGAAACTTTAGATCAAGTTACTACTGAGCCTTGTAGGTCAACCAGAGCAGGATCCGCACCAGAGTGGTACGGTAATCCTGTTCTGGAAGTCATGTTACTAGACCATGGTGAACCTACGAACTATGAAGAAGCTATGATGAGCCCATAGTCCGATAAATGGCTTCAGGCCATGAAATCTAAGATAGGATCCATGTATGAGAACAAAGTGTGGACTTTGGTGGACTTGCCCGATGATCGGCGAGCCATAGAGAATAAATGGATCTTCGAGAAGAAGGCTGACATTGATGGTAATGACTGTCTACAAAGCTCGACTTGTTGCAAAAGGTTTTCAACAAATTCAAGGGGTTGACTACAATGAGACTTTCTCACTCGTAGCAATGCTTAAGTCCGTCAGAATCATGTTTGCAATTACCGCATTTTATGATTATGAAATCTAGCAAATGGATGTCAAAACTACATTCCTTAATGGATTTCTTAAAGAAGAGTTGTATATGATGCAACCAGAAGGTTTTGTCGATCCTAAAGGTGCTAGCAAAGTGTGCAAACTGCAGCCGATCCATCTATGGACTGGTGCAAGCATCTTGGAGTTGGAATATTCGCTTTGATGAGGTGATCAAAGCCTATGGTTTTATATAGACCTATGGTGAAGCCTGTATTTACAAGAAAGTGAGTGGGAGCCCTATAGCATTTCTGATAATATATGTGGATAACATATTGTTGGTCGGAAATGATATAGAATTTCTAGATAGCATAAAAGGATACTTGAATAAGAATTTTTCAGTGAAAGATCTCGGTGAAGCTGCTTACATATTGGGCATCAAGATCTATAGAGATAGATCGAAAACGCTTGATAAGAGTTTCAATGAGTACATACCTTGAAAAGATTTTGAAGGAGTTAAAAATGCATCAGTCAAAGAAGGAGTTTTAGCCGGTATTGTAAGGTGTGAAGTTGAGTGAGATTCAAAGCCCGACCACGGTAGAAGATAGATAGAGAGAGAGAATGAAAGTCATTCCCTATGCCTCAACCATAGGTTCTATAAGTGTGTCATGTTGTGTACCAAACCTGTTGTGTACCTTGCCATGAGTTTGGCAAGGGGGTACAATAGTGATCCAGGAGTAGATCACTAGACAACGGTCAAAATTATCCTTAGAGGACTAAGGAAATATTTCTCGGTTATGGAGGTGATAAAGAGTTCGGTGTAAAGAGTTACATCGTTGCAAGCTTTTACACCGATCCAGATGACACTAAGTCTCAATCTGGATACGTACTGAAAGTGGGACCAATTAGCTAGAGTAGCTCCATGCAGAGCATTGTAGACATAGAAATTTGCGAAATACATACGGATCTGAATGTGGCAGACCCATTGACTAAACCTCTCTCACAAGCAAAATATGATCACACCTAAGTACTATTTGGGTGTTAATCATATAGCAATGTGAACTAGATTATTTACTCTAGTGAACTCTTTGGGTATTGGTCACATGGAGATGTGAACTATGGGTGTTAATCACATGGCGTGAACTAGATTATTGACACTAGTGCAAGTGGGAGACTGAAAGAAATATGCCCTAGAGGCAAAAAGAAAGTTGTTATTTTATATTTCCTTATTCATGATAAATGTTTATTATTCATGCTAGAATTGTATTGATCGGAAACCTTAATACATGTGTGAATACATAGACAAACATTGTGTCCCTAGTGAGCCTCTACTTGACTAGCTCATTGATCAAAGATGGTTAAGGTTTCCTAACCATGGACACGAGTTGTCGTTTGATAATGGGATCACATCATTAGGAGAATGATGTGATGGAAAAGACCCATCCGTTAGCTTAGCATATTGATCGTTCAGTTTTATTACTACTGCTTTCTTCATGTTAATACATATTCCTTCGGCTATGAGATTATGCAACTCCCGGATATCGGAGGAATGCCTTATGTGCTATCAAAGGTCACAACATAACTGGGTGATTATAAATATGCTCTACAGGTATCTTCGAAGGTGTTTGTTGAGTTGGCATAGATCAAGATTAGGATTTGTCACTCCGAGTATCGGAGAGGTATCTCTGGGCCCTCTCAGTAATACACATCATAAGCTTGCAAGCAAACAACTAAGGAATTATTCATGAGGTGATGTATTAGGGAACGAGTAAAGACACTTGCCAGTAACGAGATTGAACTAGGTATGAAGATACCACTATTGAATCTCAGGCAAGTAACATACAGATAGACAAAGGGAATTGCGTATGTTTTCATAATAGTTTGACCAATAAAGATCTTCATAGAATATGTAGGATCCAATATGAGCATCTAGGTTCCACTATTGGTTATTGACTGGAGAGGTCTCTCGGTCATGTCTACATAGTTCTCGAACCCATAGGGTCCGCACGCTTAACGTTCGATGACGATATTGTATTATATGAGTTATGTGATTTGGTGACCGAATGTTGTTCAGAGTCCCGGATGAGATCACGCGCATGACGAGGAGTCTCGAAATGGTCGAAAGGTAAATATTGATATATAGGACGATAGTATTCGGACACTAGAAGTGTTCTGGAGGGTATTGGGTCACCGGAAGGGGTCCTGGGCACCCCCGACAAAAGATATGGGCCTTGTGGGCCAAGAGGGGAAACGCACCAGCCACAAGGGGCTGGTGCACCCCACATATGGGCCAGCCAGGGATGGAGAAGCAAAGGGGAAGGGATAAAGGCAAGTGTGGATTAGGATTCCTACTTCCTTCCCCCCCCCCCCTCTTTCCTTCCCCCTCCGTCAAATATGGCAGGGGAGCAGGGCAAAGAAACCCCAAGGGGGCCAGCAGCCAGCACTTGGGCGCCTCCTGGACTCTCCCCTTCCCTTCCCACCTATATATATTTGGGTAGGCGCGCCCCAAGTGGGAGGAGTCCCACTTGGGCTCCTAGTAGGATTCGCCCCCCTTCCTTTTACCGGAGGGGGAAAGGGGAAACGAGATGGAATAGGAGAAGCAAAGGGGGGCGCCGCCCCCACCCCTTGTACAATTCAGACTCCTCCCTGGTGGGGGCATGCCAGCCCCTTGTGGGTTGGTTAGCCTCCCTCCTATGGCACATATCTTTCCCCGGGGGGTTCCAGTAACCCCTCCGGTACTCCGGTATGTACCCGATACATTCCATAACACTTCCACTGACCGAATACCACCTTCCAATATATCAATCTATACCTATCGACCATTTCGAAACTCCTCGTCATGTTCGTGATCTCATCTGGGACTCTGAACAACCTTCAGTCACCAAAACACAAAACTCATATAATACATATCGTCATCGAACGTTAAGCGTGCAGACCCTATGCGTTGGAGAACTATGTAGACATGATCGAGACACCTCTCTGGTCAATAACCAATAGCGGAACCTAGATGCTTATGTTGGTTCCTATATAATCTACGAAGATCTTTATCGGTCGAACCGCTATGTCAACATACGTTATTCCCTTTGTCATCGGTATGTTACTTGCCCGAGATTCGATCGCCGGTATCTTCATACCTAGTTCAATCTCGTTACCAGCAAGTCTCTTTACTCGTTCTATAATGCATCATCCCGCAACTAACTCATTAGTCACATTACTTGTAAGGCTTCATATAATGTGCATTACCAAGAGGGCCCAGAGATACCTCTCCGATACTCGGAGTGACAAATTCTAATCTCGATCTATGCCAACCCAACAAACACCTTCGGAGATACCTGTAGAGCATCTTTATAATCACCCAGTTACATTGTGACGTTTGATAGCTCGCAAGGCATTCCTCTGTTTTCCAGGAGTTGCATAATCTCATAGTCGGAGGAATATATATTTGACATGGAGAAAGCAGTAGCAATAAAATTGAACGATCATTATGCTAAGCTAACGGATGGGTCTTGTCCATCACATCATTCTCCTAATGATGTGATCTCATCCATCAAATGACAACACATGTCCATGACTAGGAAACTTAACCATCTTTGATCAATGAGCTAGGCAAGTAGAGGCATACTAGGACACGGTGTTTTGTCTATGTATTCACACATGTATCAAGTTTCCGGTTAATACAATTCTAGCATGAATAATAAACATTTATCATGAATAAGGAAATACAAAATAAAAACTTTATTATTGCCTCTAGGGCATATTTCCTTCAGCATCCACCATAACTGGTAAGCTATCGGGTCTGGTTTTTGATCTGATAACCTGCTAACAGCCACGACCAATGGGGATTTTCCATGTGTAAATTTCTCATTGGCCAGAGGAACCATGTGTCAGCATCTGAAAAGGACAAATGTCAACCGCCCAATGGACAGGAGGATCCTATGATACGTGGACATGTGGCAAAGCCCAACAATGGCCCATTTAGTTTTAAAGGCTGACCCAGTCAAAATTAGTGGATTGGCCCATTAACGACTTGCTTGCAGACGGCCCATTCGCAGTTAAGGCCCGTACGGCGATTGTCAAATCGGCCCCTCAACGGCCCGTTCTAAACTTGTCATTATCGTGGCCCATGGTCACTTCTGTCCCGTTAACAGTCCGCTAAGTATTTGGGCCGAATTACGGCCCGGTGTGTTTCCGACCTGTTAAAGGTCCTACTTCATTTGGGCCCATTTTTTGGCCCTTGAAACTTTCTGCCCAGAAACGACTGTCAAGGATTTGGGTCATATTCGTCCATGTTTGACATTCGGTCTGTTAGAGGACCACTCTTGATTTGGGCCACTTCCAGCTTGTTGTGACATTCGGCCTGTTAGAGGCCCACTATAGATTTAGGCTACTTCCAGCCTGTTGTGACATTCGGCCTGTTAGAGGCCCACTGTAGATTTGGGCCACTTTCAGCCTGTTCTGACATTTGGCCTGTTAGAGGCCCACTGTAGATTTGGGCCACTTCCAACCTGTTGTGACTTTCGTCCTGTTAATGTCGGACGAAATCCATGGTCCATATATGGCCCAATGTCATATCGGGCCTATTAACGGCCCATATAAAACTGATACTAATCAAGCCCGACCAAACTTTCGGCCTGTTAAAGGCCTGTGTAGTAGGTCGGTGCATTTACGAGCAATCTGAATTTCAGCCTGTGAACAATCCGCATTGTAAATGGGCCGACACGAGTTGAGATACATTTCGGCATGCTAATGACCAGTGGGTTATTTGGCACAATCGGGGCCCAATCTCACTTTCGGCCTATTAAAGGCCCATGTTACTTATGGGCTCGAGACATTTACTCATGTTAACGGCCTATTTTCCTGAGGGCCCAAATTATGTTTAGGCATATTAAAGGCCCACTAGGTGCACACGCCTACCAAAAATATGAAAGCTTATGCTGATTTAGCCCAGATATTTTTAGTGGGCTACATGCAAATTATGGCCCATAATCGTTTTTAGCCCAATTGGAATGGGCCTAACGGATGTTGGCACGTTGGGCTCCTATGAAGCTTTCGGTCGAATACATTACTAAGATAAACCAACACTATACAAAAATAGCTTCGTAATTTCTACAGCCTTTGGGAGCATGATAAATGTTATATCACAACCAAGTAAATTCCAGCCATACAACAAAAGGCCTGTTGGCATAAATTTTATAATCCTTGCAGATAAAAGCACCATCAGATGTATAGAGGCACATATCATTTGACCTGAGTGCTATTATTTTAGGCTGTACAATCTGATGGAGCAACATGATCATCCCCCTTTTCCGCCATTGCTCTTGAACAATGAAGCAAATGTTTGATAGTATGGTTTCAAAACCATTCATATCTTGACGACATTTGTCGACCACTATTCTTGTTTTCGAAACGACGTCCATTAGGGATTGGACTTGTGTGTGGAGCACAGATATATCACTCTGTCTAGATGGAAGATGTTGTTCAGTAGGCGATTTGGTTGAGGTTACCTTGATAACCAACCCAGAATTACGCATTAAGGTGCTTTTTTCACTGTTGGTGGAGAGATACTGACGCACTATAGAAAGAGGTGACATTGTGCCTCTGGTAGCCTTGTCACCTTTAGGTGGTTGTGGTTGTTCAATAATTTGTTCCATAGCTTGCTGAATGTTTGAACTTGTAGATTAGTATACCAGATAAGTTACTAATGAGACAAAAACAAACAAAGTAGGTTTCACGTTTGTACATAACTTATTTTGTTGAACTACTGTAATACATTAGCGTGTATTGTAGTGCCAACTACATAATAAAAACATATGTCCATGTAGCATGCCTACTGTATTGTCTATTTCCTCACATTCGTTGACATGTAAGGATAAAGAGACATGGTTTAAAGTAGGATGAACATAGTATGACATCATTCATCTCATGGGCAAACAGATATCAAACAAACAGGCTATTCTATCATTGTGTGGGAACGTGAACATCACAACTAGATTATAGATCAAGACCAAAAGAATATCCTTCCTCTCTTTTAAACCTGTAAGGTGAAATGATACGGTAAGACAACTATGTACAAAAGTGAACAGAGTAACTGACATTGGTTGCAAACCAAGCAATTAAATGAACACGTCACAGTAACAACCAGTTCAAAGGAAGGATGAGTAAGGACTTACAACAGCGGCTTGAACTGGTGTGCTCATGCCCTTCATCTTGCTGGTGTGGCAATCCTTGAAGATTTGCACTGCATTCAGTTCATATTCTTTTTGGTCCGCATGGGCTTTCCTCTGTATTTTTAACAAGTCAATATAGATATGATAATATGGCACAGAAAAGAGAAGGAAGTAACAACTACTTACAAGAGCCTCACAGTGTGCAATATAGCTATGAGATCCTGTTGTCTGTTGGAATTTCACTTTAGAACGGTTGGTCTTGTTCTTCAAATAGTTAGCCTAGAAGAAGATACACTTGTAAGGCACATACATAAACACAAGTTCAATATGTGATCTGATCAAATACATATACCCTATCGGATACTTTGGATCAGACCAATGTTTAACAAGGCTGTCCAGTCTTCATCTGTAACATCCCAAATTTTCAATTTGGAATGTTATACATAGATCATCATTGCATATCATATTTTATTGCATTTTGGCTTGATCCTAGAAATTCTACGCAACTCAAGGACCCACAAGAGAGTTGCGGATTTCGTTATTTTCATATTTGAGTTTTCTCAAATTCTGAAAATACGATCATTTGATTTTAATAATTTTATCTTCAATTATTTCTATCATAAAAATATGAGAGAGGGAATAAAATGAATTTCCCAAAATAAATAAATATTGAGGATTTAATAATAAAATCAAACAAGATTTTATTTCGGAGTTTTATTTCTATTTTATTTGAATTAGAAAAAATGCACGTTTTTCAAAATTGCATTTAGGCCCGAAATAAATGTTCATCTTGTCTGGCTTGATGTTAGAAGTCGGGGAAATTTTATTTCGGGGTTTTTGTAGTCTGTTTAGTATTTCTCTTATTTGTTTTTCTATGCGAAACTATTAAAAAAAACTAAATCAACTTAACGGGTCGTGGGCGACCCGGACTCCCCGTCGCCCCGGGCTTTATAAGCTGCCGCCACGACCCCGCAACCCAGCCCACCCGAGCCGCCTAAACCCAAACCCTAACCCGCCGCCGTCGCGACCCCGCCGCCCGATGCCGCGACCCCGACGCCCCTCGCCGCCGCGACCCTGCCGGACCCCGCCGCCGGAGTTGCCCGCCGCCGTCGTCGTTGTCACGCGTTCCGAGGTAGCCGCCGGTTTTTCTTTTAAAACCGTTTGGTTTTTTTCGAAACCCTAGATCCGGTTTGGTTTTTTTACGGTTTAGTCTATTTAGCGGACATTCGTTCGTACATTCGTTTTAACGAATGGTTTTCTTAGTTTAGCCACACACAGTGAACGTTCGTTCGTTAGCCCGTTCGTCCGGTTTTTTCTCGGATTTTTCGCGATTATTTCTGATCGCGATTTCTGATCCGATTTTCGTTTTAGTATAACTTTTCGCTCATTTATCGGAATCAGGCGATTCAAACGCCTAGAGTTTCGTCTCGAAACCCTCTTTCCGTTTAACCAACTCAAACAAGTTTTTGCTACTGTAAAATTTGACTTAGATCCAGATTAGTAAAACAAAGCTTGTTTCTTTCACCGTTTGACTTTCGTTGCTTCGTTTGATTTGATTCTTTTTGCAAACCGGAGTTCTTAAGTTGAACTTTCTGGTTAGATATCTTATTTTAGTTTTACCTATGCATTAGATGAGTGCTTATTGTATGCTTGTTTGTTTGCGATAGAGTACCCGGAGTGCGCCGCTTGCTACTTCGAATCTCTAGGTTGCACGGATCATCAGCAAGGCAAGTAACACTTTGATCATACCTCTTTACTACCCAGTTTTATTGCGTTAGATCAATCGTCAAACAATTGCATGATTAGGATCTGATTAATATGTGGGTTTTGGGAAGTAGTTGAGGTAGTACCTATATCCTGTTTAGTTTCCAACCTTTGCGAGTTACTTCTACGTTTGCTATATTGTTATGCTATGCTAGTAGACGTGGATTGGGTGAGTGTATCGATGATAGATGTGAGATTGTTAATTTATGATTTACTTAAGGTGGCAACTTTAATACACATCTGGGTGGATTGAGGCACCTGGGATTCCAGTGATTGCCTGTTGTTTTTCTTTATGGACCGCCACCCAGGCTCAAAGGGGTCATGAGATTATTCATGCTAGAAACTTCCGTGTGCAGCCGCGAGCTACTATGGGCTCTAGCATAGTTGATTAAGTCGTGTGAACTCTTATAGTGGTAGACTAGCAGATGTGGGGGAAAGTAGGTGTAACTGTCTACCCATCGTAAGGTGCAAATGCTTCTGAAAGACTATGTCTCGGTCATCCGCTTCTCAAACACCATGTCGTGCGAGAATTCCAACGGAGGAGATCGAGTCTTGAGGGGAAAAGTGCGCAAACCTCTGCAGAGTGTACAAACTAATCATGGTTAGCCGTGTCCCCGGTTATGGACGTTTTGAGTATCTAGTACTTGGATTATCATGTGAATCTCATCATGCTACTTTAATTTATTTTTTTGGGTTTAATGATGATGCTTAATTGGGATTGAGCTGGGTGAACCTTCTCAATGTTTAACAACCACCATGATAGTTAAATAAATATGTATTCCTTTGTAGTAGGGGAAAATTGGCTTTATGCAAAACTGTAACCATAGAGCTTTCCATCAGCCATATATGCATGTAGTATAGCATTGTTCTGTTCATTACTCTCCATGTGTTACATTGCCAGCATATTCCATGTGCTGGCCCATTTTCGGGCTGCAACGTTCATGTTGCAGACTTTTCAAATGACGAGTAAGGTGCCTTAGGTCGTGGTCTTATATTCAGTGATGCCCTTGGAGTTGATGGACTCGCTTATCTTCCAAGCCTTCCGTTGTTATCGTTATTAGATGGCCTTAAGCCATATTTATTGTAATAAGCTCTCTTTTGAGACATTCGATGTAATAAGTGTGTGATTGCTACTCTATTATAAATCCTTCAAGTACTGTGCGTGTCAGCATTACTGATCCAGGGATGACACTGATGCACAGAGATCAGACTATTTGAGGTCTGGTCGCTACAAGATGGTACCAGAGCACACGCTGACTGTAGGACACGACCACTTAGCTAAAGCCCTATATCACTACTCTCTTCTCATTTCTGACTCCTCATCTTTTCTACTCTTTTAGGATGACGGATGCAAGGAACAAGTTCACGCAACCAGATGAAGATACACCCTTTGGACGCCACTTGAAGGAACTCACTAGATACCTGAACATCGGAGCACCAAGCTTCATCGGGACCTACATCACCACTTTACCCGAAGAGGAGCGTTGGATGATTCAAGTTCAAGTCCTAGGAAGAACATGCATGCCCGTCACTGAGCCCATAGAGTTTTCCTTTGATGCACCAACTTGGAGTCTAGGAAAGAGCATGGCGGCCCACATCACCATGGGACGCATTGGAGAAGTTTACCACAAGGATCTTAAGGATACTATCTACCAGATTTGTGGGTGCCGAGATGAGCAATGGGATATGATCAACACCAGGAAGGATAGATCAATTGCAGCTTTCATCCAAGAGTTAAACCAGCACATTCATCATCAGGAGAACCAGATGTGCGCAGGCATGATAGATCTGAAGAAGGCAATGACCAGGATCACGGAGTTGGAGGAAGAACTCAAGTCTACATGCGATGGATATGAGGAGGAAATGACGACACTCGTGGAGAAGAATGATGTATGAAGAAGAAGCTAAAAGTATTCATGGGATTTCCCGCGACTAGAGGAGAAGACGATGATTGCACTTGCCTGGAGAACTACATCATCATCGACGACACCAACTCGGACCCAGATGATAGCGATGATAATTTTGTTGATGAAGCTGGAGCAGATATCATGGAGTCTTCGACCGATGAATTTTTCTAGTCGACCACCATAACAGTAGTAGTATTCTCCCATGTATATAGTATAGTCCGAGTACTTTTGTAACGAT
Organism: Triticum dicoccoides; assembly: GCF_002162155.2. NCBI lineage: Eukaryota > Viridiplantae > Streptophyta > Magnoliopsida > Poales > Poaceae > Triticum > Triticum dicoccoides. The sequence goes on along the minus strand of NC_041393.1, from coordinate 367,008,377 downwards.
AGTTAGACCATTGTATGCCCTTGTTTGCATTGATTGAAGTGATATTGTTTGCTATTGTCTCATGTGCATATGGGTAGTGTTTTTCTCTCTAGACCTCATTCTATTCTATGTTCTCATCCTTTCTAAACCCTCATATGCCTCCGAGACGTGACAATGGATTTGCTTTCCCACCGGAGCTCACTCAGTTGATCCAGCAGCAGAATGCATTGATGCAGATGCTAGTCCAGAATCAGAATCAGGGGACCAACAGCAACAACAACAACCCACCACCACCACCACCTGTTGATCACTTAGCCTGTTTCTTGAGGCTGAATTCGCCGGTGTTCTCCAGTAGCACCGAGCCGATAGTTGCAGATGATTGGCTCCGTAAGATGGGAAGGGAATTGACCACTGCAGGATGCACAGATGCGGAGAAGGTGTGTTTTGTCGCACATCAGCTTGATGGACCCGCAGCATCATGGTGGGAGAATTTCACAGCCACTTATCCTATCGACACTGTCACATGGGATCAGTTCCAACAGGCTTTTCCGTACTGCGCATGTTTCAGCAGGAGCTATGGCCATGAAGAAGCGTGAGTATCGCAATTTGCGCCAAGGAGGACGTACAGTTGGCCAGTATGTGGATGACTTTAGTAAGCTAGCACGTTATGCCCCAGATGACGTTGCTACGGATGCAGCTAAGCAGGAGAAGTTTCTGGAAGGACTGAATGATGAGCTGAGCATGCAGTTGATGGTAGCAACCTTCAACAACTACCAGGAGTTGGTAGATAGAGCTCTTATGATTGAAGGGAAGCAGCAGCAGATTGACAACCGCAAAAGGAAGTATGGACAAGGGAAGGATAATTCTGGAGCCCAGCAGAAGCCCCGTTTTACCCCGAATTCGGGAGGAACTTTTCAGCATACCCATGGAGGAGGGAGCTCTCACAACCATAGTGGCCCCAAGAATGGTAATGGGAATGGAGGAAGCAACGAACAGAACCGTACCAACCCATCGACCCCAGCCAAGAGGGACCTGAGCCAAGTCACTTGCTACAAGTGTCAGAAGACTGGACATTATGCCAATGAATGTCCTGAAGCTAAGAATGGAAATGGCAATGGAAGCTCTGGGAAGAAGCCGAACCCATTCAACAGGGGACAGGTGAACCACGTTAACATGGAGGAGGTTGAAGCCCAGCCAAATGTAGTAATAGGTAAGTTTTTGGTTAAGTCATTTACTGCAATCGTTCTTTTTGATACTGGTGCATCGCATTCATACATATCAAGGGGATTTGTGGATAAGTATAAACTGCCCACCAAGGTTCTTAGAACACCTATGTTAGTAAGCTCACTAGGAGCGGAGTATATGGCCAGTCGAGGATGTTTTCAAGTGCCATTGAGTATAGGTAGGCATGTTTTCCCCTTGGATTTAATCATTTTGGAATCGCAAGGTTTGGATGTGATTTTGGGTATGGATTGGCTATCGATGTATGGAGGAAACATCGATTGCGCCAGTAAGTCGATTTTGCTTACCACGCCAGAAGGAAGAAGGATTAAGTATGTATCGCGGCATGAGCCGAAGAGGACTCAAGTAAATTCCTTATCAGGAGTTGTACAGGAGGAAGTACCAGTGGTGAAGGATTTCCCTGATGTATTTCCAGAGGAGTTGCCAGGCATGCCACCGGATAGAGACATTGAGTTTTTGATTGAGATTTTGCCAGGCACAGAGCCGATATCTAAGAGACCGTATAGGATGCCCGCAAATGATTTGGAGGAAATTAAGAAGCAGATTAAGGAGCTATTGGATAAAGGCTATATTCGCCCAAGTTCTTCACCTTGGGGATCGCCAGTGCTTCTAGTGGAGAAGAAGGATGGATCGTTAAGGATGGTTGTTGATTATCGAGGATTGAATGAAGTGACAATCAAGAACAAGTACCCACTGTCGATGATCAATAATTTGTTTGACCGATTGCAAGGAGCTAATGTATTTTCCAAGACCGATCTGCAATCAGGATACCACAGTTGAAGATTCGAGAGCAGGATATACCTAAGACGGCTTTTACCACCAGGTACAGGCTGTATGAATATACTGTTATGTCATTTGGTCTGACTAACGCACCTGCTTATTTCATGAACATGATGAACAAGGTGTTTATGGAGTTTTTGGATAAGTTCGTCGTGGTGTTCATTGACGATATTTTGGTTTACTCAAAGAATGAAGAGGAGCATAAGGAGCATTTGCGTTTGGTATTGGAGAAACTCAGAGAACATCAGTTATATGCCAAGTTCAGCAAATGTGAGTTTTGGTTGAAGGAAGTTGGATTCCTCGGACATGCTATATCCGGAGAAGAAATAGCTGTAGACCCCACCAAAGTTGTCACTGTGACAAACTGGGAAGCCCCCACGTCAGTTGGAGAGATCCGGAGTTTTCTTGGACTCGCAGGATAATACCGGAGGTTCACTGAGAATTTCTCAAAGATTGCAAAACCCATGCTGGAGTTGTTGAAGAAGGACACCAAGTTCAAATGGACTGAGGAATGTGAGGCCAGCTTCCAGGAGTTGAAGAAATGTTTGGTTACCTCACCAGTTTTGATTCTGCCCAATCAGCGCAAGGATTATGAAGTATATTGCGACGCTTCTCGTCGAGGACTTGGAGGAGTGCTTATGCAGGAGGGAAGAATTGTTTCGTATGCCTCACGACAACTTAAACCCCATGAGTTGAATTATGCTACACGTGATTTGGAGTTAGCAGCCGTAGTTCATGCATTGAAGACATGGAGACATTTTCTCATCGGAAACCATTGTGAGGTGTACACGGATCACAAGAGTTTGAAGTACATCTTCACGCAGAAGGAGTTGAATCTCAGGCAAAGGAGATGGTTGGAGCTCATCAAGGATTATGATATGAAATTACATTATCACCCCGGAAAGGCTAACGTAGTAGCCGATGCATTGAGCCCCAAGAGCCATGTCAACACACTCATGACCGGAGAGTTACCAAAGGAGTTAGCCGAGGATCTTCGCGAGCTATGTTTGGAGATAGTTCCGAGAGGCTATGTAGCAGCATTGGAGATTCAGTCTACCTTGATGGATAAGATCAGAGAAGCTCAGAAGACTGACAAGGAGATTGCCGAAATAAAGGAGAAGATGAGCAAAGGAGAAGCTAAGAGATTTCATGAGGATGAGCACGATACCTTATGGTTTGAGGACCGCGATTATGTGCCTAATGACCCGGAGATCAGGAAGTTGATTCTGCAAGAGGCCCATGATTCGCCATATTCGATTCACCTAGGAAATACCAAGATGTATTTGGATTTGAAAGAACACTTTTTGGTGGACCGGAATGAAGAAGGATATTGCAGAGTATGTAGTAGTATGTGATGTATGTCGGAGAGTGAAGGCAGAGCATCAGAAGCCAGCAAGATTGCTACAACCATTGTTGATACCCGAATGGAAGTGGGATAAGCTAGGCATGGATTTTATCATGGGATTGCCCAAGACTCGTTAAGGCTATGACCCGATATGGGTTGTAGTCGATCGTTTGACGAAGGTAGCTCATTTCATCCCAATGAAGACCACTTACACCAGTGCTAAGTTGGCAAAGATATACATGACCAGGATCGTATGTCTGCACGGAGTTCCGAGGAGCATTGTATCAGATAGAGGAACCCAGTTTACCTCAAAGTTCTGGAATCAATTGCACGAAACTTTGGGTACCAGGCTAGAGTTTAGTACAGCCTTTCATCCACAGACAGATGGACAGACCGAGAGACTCAACCAGATTCTAGAGGACATGCTAAGAGCTTGTGCGCTAGATTATGGATCTAGCTGGGACAACAATTTGCCATATGCGGAGTTCTCTTACAACAACAGTTATCAATCCAATTTGAAGATGGCCCCTTTCGAAGCTTTGTACGGAAGGAGGTGCAGGACACCGTTGTTGTGGGATGAAGTTGGAGACCGTCAGTTGTTTGGGCCAAATTTGATTAAAGAGTCTGAGGAGAAGGTCAAGTTGATTCGTGATAGACTCAAAGTAGCCCAATCCAGGCAAAAGAGTTATGCGGATTCAAAACCCAAGGAGACAGTTTACGAAGTCGGAGACAGAGTTTATCTTCGTGTATCCCCACTTCGAGGAGTTAAGCGTTTTGGAGTTAAGGGAAAGCTAGCGCCATGTTTTGTGGGACCATACACAGATTTGGAGCGTATGGGAGAAGTTGCTTACAAGTTGGAATTGCCCGAAGGTTTGTCAGGAGTTCATGATGTGTTCCACATTTCCCAGTTAAAGAAGTGTCACGCAGAGATGGCTGATATACCGCTGAGAGATACAGTGCAGCTGGAAGCGATTCAGTTGGATAGTGATTTGACCTACGAGGAGAAACCAGTCAAGATTCTCAAATATGCCAGCCGAGTCACGTGCAGCAAAGTTATCAAGTTTTGCAAAGTTCAGTGGAGCCCCCATATCGAGGATGAAGCCAACTGGGAGCAAGAGGAAGATCTACTGAAGGACCACCCTCACCTATTGAGGGAGTCCCGGACTAGGGGGTGTCCGGACAACCGAACTATCATGATCAGCCGGACTCCAAGACTATGAAGATACAAGATTGAAGACTTCGTCCCGTGTCCGGATGGGACTTTCCTTGGCGTGGAAGGCAAGCTTGGCGATACAGATATGTAGATCTCCTACCATTGTAACTGACTCTGTGTAACCCTAGCCCTCTCCGGTGTCTATATAAACTGGATGGCTTTAGTCCATAGGACAAACAACAATCATACCATAGGCTAGCTTCTAGGGTTTAGCCTCCTTGATCTCGTGGTAGATCTACTCTTGTAACACACATCATCAATATTAATCAAGCGGGACGTAGGGTTTTACCTCCATCAAGAGGGCCCGAACCTGGGTAAAACATCGTGTCCCTTGTCTCCTGTTACCATCCGCCTAGACGCATAGTTCGGGACCCCCTACCCGAGATCCGCCGGTTTTGACACCGACATTGGTGCTTTCATTGAGAGTTCCTCTGTGCCGTCACAATCAGGAAGGATGCCTTTTCTCGTCTTTAAAGACGGCACCTTCGTCAAGGGAGCTTTGGCCGCCGGCCAAACTATCCGGCTAGGTGGTTTTCTTATGACCGCCTTTTCGGCCACCGCTCTGAAGATGACCTCTCAGGTCATCAAAAGCGATCTTCACGTCAGCTCGGAATTCGCCGAGCAGCTAGATCCGATTGAGCTCTCCTCCGTAAACGAGCTCTTGGATCGCATCGCCGCCCTGGGAGTCACTACATACTATGATCAGATTGGTCTTAAAACCGATCTGAGAGAAATTAACTCTCCCCAGGCTACCCACCACGTTGTTGTGGTAGAGGAACAATGCGGCGACTCTTCTTCTATGTTAAAAACCAGCTATGTCCGGATTCCCGATCCCTCCATGCCGGATTCCCGCGGAGGGACGAACGTCAATCAAATACTGAACCTAAAGTCAGGCATCGGACCAGATTTGTTGGAAGGCATCCAACAAACCAAGCTTCCAAATCCGGAAACTTCTTGGCCTTTGAGCCTCAGATCGGGCGGGGTTCCGAACTTAATTCCACCCACCCACCCAAACATAAGCGATCTATCTCAAATACGGCAAGAGCCCGATGAAACAGCACATCATTACTGGGCCAGATTCCTCCTGGTTATGAACAGGATAAAGGACTGCTGTGAGGAGAGCGCGATTTCAATTTTTTGCAACAATTGCACGGACAAGGGAATCATAAACGCCATAAGTCATCGCGAAGTTACACGCTTCGCCGACCTAGCGACCATTGTACAAAAATACTGTGCGATGGAGAGCGCCTGGAAAACCGAAACTAGGTTTTGGGACAATCCGGCCCTGAATACAACCCCATTCCGAAATAAAAGGGTGTGTCATACTCAAGCACCTAGATTAAAAACCAAAAAGCAAAAAAACCCTAAAGGGCACGGAACCGTACTGGAGGGATGGCTCAACGGACCCTGCAAAATCCACAGTACGGAGGGCGCCACTCCAACACATAGCCTTCGAGCATGTTGGATACTATGGCAGGTGGCCAAAAGTGGCGAAGGCTTTCTAGCCCCGGACAACCAGCCCAACAGTACCAGTACGGTATTAACAGTCTTCGAGACTTTCGCATCAAATAACATGCAGAAGCGAACAATCCGCAGCCTCGCCGAAGTCTACCAAGTAGCAACAACGAATCCATGGAGCGACACAGCTATCACCTTCAATGCCAGCGATGAACCTAAATTCCGAACAGCTCGAGCACCAGCCGCATTGGTCCTCAGTCCGATAGTGGACGGCTTTCGTCTTACAAGGTACTCATGGATGGCGGCAGCGGATTAAACCTCATCTATGAGGAAACCCTTCAAAAAATGGAAATTGACTGGAGCCGCATTGAGCGAAGCAGCACAACCTTCAGGGGAATAATCCCTAGTCGAGAAGTACGCTGCACAGGAAAAATCACACTAGACGTAGTGTTTGGCTCGCCGTACAACTACAGGTCCGAAGAGGTCACGTTCCAAGTGGCCCCATTCGGCAGCGGATATCAGGCCTTGTTAGGGCGAGAGGCATTCACAATCTTCCAAGCTATACCCCATTACGGGTACATGAAGCTCAAAATGCCCGGGCCCAATGGAATAATCACTCTCGTCAGTGATCCAGATATAGCACTCCGCGCTGAAAATAAGACAGCTGCACTGGCCCTAGAGGCATTATCCGAAGCCCTAGCGGCAGAGGAACTCACTGCGTTGCGCTCCACGGTGGATAGGGACGATGTGATACTCGATAAGAGGTCTAAGTCCACCTCTTTTAAACCAGCAGACGAAATAGTCAAATTCCAGGTCCATCCAACGGACCCCACAAATATGGCCTCCATTGGGGCACAATTAAATCCTGATGTAGAAGCCGCACTACGAGAATTCCTTTGGGAAAATTGGGACATTTTCTCCTGGCACCCTTCAGACATGCCAGGAATCCCACGCAGGCTAGCAGAGCACAGCCTAAATATCCTAAAAGGATTCAAACCAGTCAAACAGGCTCTTCGGCGATTTTCCGAACACAAAAGACAGGCAATGGGAGAGGAGCTAGCCAAACTCTTAGAAGCCGGATTCATCAGAGATATAAAACATCCGGACTGGCTAGCCAACCTGGTAATGGTACCAAAAAAGGACAAATCCTGGCGCCTTTGTGTCGATTTCAAAGACCTTAACAAGGCCTGTCCAAAGGCCCTTTTCCCCTCCCTCGCATCGACCAAATCATCGATGCTACCGCAGGGCACGATTCATTGTGCTTCCTCGGCGCATACTCCGGATACCATCAAATCAAGATGGTGGAAAAAGACCAGGCCGCAACGGCATTTATTACTCCATACGGACCATTCTGCTTCAACACAATGCCCTTCGGACTCAAAAACGCCGGCACAACATATCAGCGCATGATTCAGACATGTCTGGCCACCCAGATAGGCAAAACAGTAGAGGCATACGTAGACGATGTGGTCGTCAAGACCAAACACGTTGAAACTCTAGTAGACGACTTGAGGGTGACATTCGACAACCTCCGAGCATATGACACTAAGCTCAACCCGGAAAAATGTGTTTTCGGCGTACCAGCCGAAAAGCTCTTGGGCTTCATTGTATCCGGTAGAGGAATTGAAGCAACCCCAGCCAAGATCCGAGCTCTGTTACAATTGGATATCCCAAAAGACCTCAAGCAAATACAAAAACTAACTGGATGTGTGGCGGCTCTAAGCCGCTTCATCTCCCGTTTGGGAGAAAAGGCACTGCCCCTCTATCGCCTCCTCCGGTGCACCGAACATTTCGAATGGACGGATGCTGCCACGGCCGGACTCGAAGAAATTAAGGCCGTATTGGCAACGAATCCGGTCCTGGCCGCGCCCAACCTAGGCAAACCAATGTTGTTATATATCGCAGCAACACATCAAGTCGTCAGCGCGGTACTCGTTGTCGAACGAGAAACAGAAGGGCACAAATTCCCTCTTCAAAAACCAGTGTACTACGTATCCACTCTCTTAACTCCATGCAAGTCCCGGTACCCACACTATCAAAAGATAGCGTATGCGGTGTTCATGGCATCCCGGAAGCTGCGACACTACTTTCAAGAGTGTTCCATAACGGTAGCCTCCGAAGTACCTCTCAACGACATTATAAACAATTGCGATGCAACGGGCAGGATTGCAAAATGGGCCATTGAGCTCTTACCATTTGATATAACCTACAAACCACGGCGAGCTATCAAGTCGCAAGTTCTGGCTGACTTCATCGCCGAATGGACCGAAGCCGAACTCCCTAAAGAGTACGACGCATACTCCAATTGGATCATGCATTTTGACGGATCCAAAATGTTGGCTGTCTTGGGGGCTGGCGTCGTCTTGACGTCCCCAACCGGAGACACAGTCCAATACATGCTTCAAATAATGTACACGGACTCCAACAATGCAGCCGAATACGAGGCCCTTCTACATGGCCTCCGGATGGCAATCTCCATGGGTATTCAACGCCTAGAGGTGCGCGGGGATTCAAACCTCGCAATATCCCAAGTAAATGGAGACTCTGACGCCAAGGATCCGAAAATGGCAGCCTACCGAAACGACGTCCTAAAAATGTCAGCCCGGTTCGAAGGACTCGAATTCCACCATGTAGCCCAGGATAATAACCAGGCAGCAGACATGTTGGCACGCATTGGCGCAAAACGTGACGCCGTCCCTCCAAACACTTCCTGGAGCGGCTCTTTAAGCCATCCGTATTATGGGAAGAGGAGTCCGGAAATAACAATCCGGAACCAACTGCATCACCTAACGCAGAACATTCTGACACAATCGGTGGCTCAGCCAATGAAATAACAGATTCAGCCCACGAAATACTGGCAGTAATTGCCCTATGGACGGAACCATTCCTAGCCTACTTAATCAGGCAGGAACTTCCCGAAGACCAAAATGAGGCCCGCTGCATAGTTCGGCGATCTAAAGCCTACAAGGTCCATGAGGGAGAACTTTATAAGAAAAGCACAACCGGAGTCCTTCAAAGGTGTATCTCTGAAGAGGAAGGGCGAAATCTCCTGGCTGAAATTCATGCCGGACTCGGCGGGCACCACGCCGCCGCCCGGGCCCTTGTAGGGAAGGCCTTCCGTACAGGATTTTATTGGCCGACCGCCCGGGCAGATGCTCAGGTCTTAGTCCAACGATGCGTCGGTTGCCAGCTCTTTGCTAACCAGAGCCACATGCCACCCACCGCCCTCAAAACTATACCCATTACTTGGCCGTTCGCTGTCTGGGGGCTTGACATGGTTGGACCCCTTAAAGGGGGAACCCACAAGCACAAATACTTATTGGTCATGGTGGACAAATTCACCAAATGGATAGAGGCCAAGCCGGTTATAACGGAAGAATCCGGACCTGTGATAGACTTCATATCCGGGGTAGTACACCATTTTGGCGTCCCCCACAGCATCATCACTGATAACGGCACGAATTTCACGGCCGATGAGGTTAAACTCTGGTGCAAAAACATGGGCATCAAGCTCGACTACGCTTCGGTCTACCACCCTCAAACTAACGGTCAAGTGGAACGAGCAAATGGTCTAATCATGAGCGGCATCAAACCCAGATTAGTGCGGTCCCTCACGGAATCTAACACGCACTGGGTAGAGGAGCTCGACTCCGTACTCTGGGGGCTGCGGACCACGCCAAACCGCACAACCGGATTCACACCATTTTTTATGGTATACGGTGCTGAGGCAATTTTGCCCTGCGATATAATTCATGACTCACCTCGCGTGCGCATGTATAAGGAAAAAGAAGCCGAGTTGGATCGGCAGGACAGTTTGGACGCTTTAGAGGAGGAGCGCGACGTGGCAAAATCCCGTTCCGCATTCTATCAACAGCAGGCTCGAAGATATCAAAGCAGAGAGGTACAGGCCAAAACTTACAATGTTGGCGAGCTAGTTCTACGCCTGCCGGACAAGAAAAAGGACAAACTTAAGCCTAAATGGGAAGGTCCCTTCATCATCGACCAAGTCCTTACCGGCGGTGCATACCGTCTACGCAACGCATCTGACAACCGACTCGAGCCAAACCCATGGAACGCAGCCCGTCTCCGAAGATTTTACGCCTAGCGCCGGACTTAGGGTTCGTCTCCTTCCTCCGTCCACCTTTCATATTTTTTCGATGTCTTTGTTTTCCCTCTTTTTTCACCCCACCTTTTTTCAGTACAAACCTCTTGAGGGCTAATCTGCGCTTTGTTTGCACTCACTCGATGTGCTACTCGCACTCGTTACACCTGGGGGCTTCTTTAACAGAAGCTTATTTATATGGGCTTCATTCCCAACACATGTGTCACACTTCCGCATGTACCTTTTGATCACCATTATATGCATCGATATGACTTAAGTTTTGGCCAAGCCGGGTTGCCTAGCTCCTGTGGTTACCCCTACGTTCCCGATTGTTCGACTAGGAGGTAAAGGGAGCACCTCTGCGATTGTTACTGCCAGGTTAGCCGGATGTGTACCTCAGACTGGGTGAAGCCGAAGGCTAGCATTCTTAAGGGAATATTCGGTTAGTGACCTGAAAGATGATTTATTACTTACTTATTTATCTGCCCCCAGATGCTTTTCTGCTATTTTCGCAGTCCGGACATGCACTTTAGGGCATGCCTCCCAGGGAAAGGAACCCTTAACGGAACTATTCTCCCTGGAAGATGTTTCTTACTAACCATGTAATATAACATAGCTAGTTGGGTACTTGTCTGATAAAGCAATTATGACCCCTACGCCTTGTCTCCATGCATGCCCCGGTTCTTTCATAACCGTAAGGGTATTCGGACACACTTCGGACTGTTGGGTCCCGAGGTTGAAGCGAAAAGGTCCGCAAAGACAAACGATCTACAATCCGGCTAGAAGGAATTTTACATGTCATTTTAACATTACATCGTCAAACTGACTGATTGTACTCCTCTTCAATCCCATCTAACAGGCTGTCTAATTTACAGTCCTGTTGGGAATATTTTGCGGCCAACTCTACTTGGCCTTACATCAGGCTCATAGGGATCTCCTTCCCATCGGGCCCCACAGGTCCGACCTCGGCCATGTGGTTTGGGTCAGCCTTCGGGTACCGCGTCTTCACCATGGCCCAGGCCTCCCTGGCGCCTTGACGGCAGGCCGATATCTTCCACAGACGGAGACGCCGCCGTACTCCCTGAAGCTTCTCAGCAAGCCCTCCAAGACCCTCGGGTAGGGGGACGGAAGGCCATAAGGCCTGAACGACGCCGCTAATCGCCTGCCGAACACGTTCGTGCAGTTGCAGCAGCTCGGGAAGAGGGTCTCCCGTGGAACCAGGCATCTCCTCCGCCGGACGACCCGTGAGCACACCTACAGACACATTTCTGTCAATCGACTTCCTCGCCGAACTCTTCTTTTCAAAAGAGTTTGCTCAAGCACTTACTATAAATGCCGCGACGAAGCCGCCGATTCTCCTTTACGGAGTTAGACAGCTGGACCCGAACATCTTTTAGTTCTTCGCCCAGCTGGGTGTTGGCATCTTGGAGTTTGTTCCTCTCCTGCTGCACCCTCATAAGCACCCTCTCGCCGGCCTTCAACTGGCGCAGCAGCTGTTGCTTGTCCGGATCTAGTCCGGCACCCTGTGCAATATTATTGTCAGACTATACACACACTCCGCACTTCATAAACTACTTCTCTTTTCAAAAATATGAATTACCAGAGGGGGTCTCCGTGGCTCCCCCGGCAGCGGCTAGTGCGGCCTCAAGTTGGGCCTTGCATTCTTGAAGTTCCTGAGACAGGTGGGTATTCTTCTCAGTAAGATCCTGCATAACAAATGATCCTTAAATCAGTTAGTTTAACTATTTTAAGTCTCGGGGGCTACTGGCATATATAACTATTAAAATTCCTTACCCGTATGTCCTTTACATACTGCTCCGTGGCTCTGGTTAAACCATCTTGAGCAGCACGGAGGTGCGCGTCTCCCGCATTAAAGGCATTTAACGCCTCAAGGGAGAAACACGCGTCACGAAGAACTGTCCGACGGCGCCTGTGATTCATGGCGCTCTCCACCTCAGACCTGGTGGCGGACAACCTGTCGGCATCCTCCGTTGGAGGAGCATCCGGCTCGCGCCTTGCGCTCGCCTCCCCCTCCGGACCAGGCGTTGGAGCCTAGCTGGCGGAGGCTTGGTGGGCACCCTCTCCGGACTCAGTCCGGCGAGTGCTCTTTCTCTTGGAAGAATTATGAGCATTAATATGCCTCCCAGGAGTCTTTCCCTTAAAAGACAATGGTGCACCATACCTTTGCGGCGATGTTTCGATTCGCGCCGCACTCCTCTTCTGCCTGCTAGGCCGCACTGACCTCGTTTGGTCAGTCGCCGCGGGCTCGGCTTCCCGCCGTAAAGGCACCTCCTGCCAAGCACCATTGGTACATGGTGGGCAGAAGTAAGCATTAAAAAGTAACAGTGTCAGGACTTCGGTCGTACTCACCTGGGAAGCCACACATAAACCAGGGTAGTCAGCCGTAATGGCGACTAAAGCATTGTCTATGCTGAGCTGGTGGAACACCCCGTCAATCAAATCCACCTTTATGTCCGGATCCTCTTCGGAGGCCGGATCAAGGGATCTTCCTGGATCCTCGGGTTGTGGAGTTGGGCTTTTTATGCCCTCCACATCACGGCGCAGTTCCTGCGTCGAAATCATAAGGTAAGACACTTATCTTTGAAAGCGCGGATCAGATATATAAACGTCCGCTTACCCTGCTTCGAGGGTTATTCATGGAGAATCCATTCAATGGACTCGTGCGGAGAAAGTCCTCCTCCTCCCCCTTGTACAAGCCGGACAGGATCTTCACCAGATCGGCGGCCGATCCTGGTCCCGTGCGGCCATGACGGGTGGCGTCATTCTCCCCGTTAAAATCCCACATGGGGTGGCCCCTATATTGGAGCGGCTGCACCCCTCGCATAATGCATGTGGCCATGACTCCAATCATGGTTAATCCGGAATGGGCTAGTAGATGTATCCGGCCCATCAGATAGTGGACGCTCCTATCATCTTCCCGTTGAGGGCTCCGCGGGCGCCAACTCAGGCGTTTCTTCAGAGGAGGGTTGCTAAACTCCGGGAGGCCGATCGAAACTGGATCCGGCAGCGGGGCGTCTTCCATATAGAACCACTCCAAAGGCCAGTCTTCGGACGCCTTCTTCGGGGTTCCGGATAGATATCCGGTCCCGGCGATGCGCCATATTTCAGCTCCGCCCACTTGATATATCGATCCATCGTGAGAACGGGGTATGAGGCAAAACAGCCTCTTCCACAGCGCAAAATGGGGCTCGATGCCCAAGAACAGCTCGCAAAGAGCTACAAAGCCCGCGATGTGCAAAATGGAGGCAGGCGTGAGGTGGTGAAGTTGGAGTCCATAGAACTCCAGGAGCCCCCGGAGAAACGGATGTATAGGAAATCTGAGTCCCCTTATTAAGTAGGGGACGAAGCATACCTGCTCTCCTTTGGAGGGATTGGGGATGCTCTCCGCCTGCTTCCCACCCTTGTAGGTGGCCAGTCCGGCTCGAACCAGAACCATAAAGGTCGGGGGAAGGTATCCCTCTGCTTGGAGCGTCACTAACTCGCTATGCGGGACTGAGCATCTCCTCCAATCTCCTGGCTAAGGAGTGGGAGTGCGAGAAGAGGAGCCGCGTCGACTGTCCATGTTGGAATGGATTTTTGGTCAGATGCGCCTCGATGAGTACTTGCGGAAGGAGGATGGTGTGATTTGGATCTGGATCCTCGCCTCTCTTATAGGCAGCTTATTCGCGCGGCTAGGGGGTAAAACGTAAGAATACCCTGGCTTTTCGCATTCGTACGACACGTGGAAGAAGGCCATTATTGGACGTACAAGCCAAGGAGCGCAGCATTTATGAAGCAACCGGACACTATCCGGCAAACACATGAAACATGAAGGAGAACCCGCCTTGCAAACGCCAAAGACAACATATGCGCCGGACTCGTCGTCATTGAAGCCTGGTTCGGGGGCTACTGAGGGAGTCCCAGACTAGGGGTTGTCTGGACAGCCGAACTATCATGATCAGCCGGACTCCAAGACTATGAAGATACAAGATTGAAGACTTCGTCTCGTGTCCGGATGGGACTTTCCTTGGCGTGGAAGGCAAGCTTGGCGATACGGATATGTAGATCTCCTACCATTGTAACCGACTCTGTGTAACCCTAGCCCTCTCCGGTGTCTATATAAACCAGATGGCTTTAGTCCATAGGACGAACAACAATCATACCATAGGCTAGCTTCTAGGGTTTAGCCTCCTTGATCTCGTGGTAGATCTACTCTTGTAACACACATTATCAATATTAATCAAGCAGGACGTAGGGTTTTACCTCCATCAAGAGGGCCCGAACCTGGGTAAAACATCGTGTCCCTTGTCTCCTGTTACCATCCGCCTAGACGCACAGTTCGGGACCCCCTACCCGAGATCCGCCGGTTTTGACACCGACACCTATTTTCTAGCCAACCCGAATCTCGAGGGCGAGATTCATCTTAAGGGGGGTAGGTTTGTAACATCCCAAATTTTTAATTTGGAATGTTATACATAGATCATCAGTGCATATCATATTTTATTGCATTTTGGCATGATCCTAGAAATTCTACGCAACTCAAGGACCCACGGAGAGAGTTGGGGATTTCGTTATTTTCATATTTGAATTTTCTCAAATTTTGAAAATAGGATCATTTGATTTTAATTATTTTATCTTAAATTATTTCTATCATAAAAATATGAGAGAGGGAATAAAATGACTTTCCCAAAATAAAGAAATATTGAGGATTTAATAATAAAATCAAACAAGATTTTATTTCGGAGTTTTATTGCTATTTTATTTGAATTAGGAAAAATGTGCGTTTTTCAAAATTGCATTTAGGCCCCGAATAAATGTCCATCTTGTCGGGCTTGATTTTATAAGTCGGGGAAAATTTATTTCGGGATTTTTGGAGTCCGTTTCGTATTTCTCTTATTTGTTTTTCTGTGCGAAACTATTTAAAGAAAATACTAAAGCGACTTAATGGGCCGTGGGCGACCCGGACTCCCCGTCGCCCCGGGCTTTATAAGCCGCCGCGGCGACCCCGCAGCCCAGCCCACCCGAGCCGCCGAAACCCTAACCCACTGCCGCTACCGCCGCCGTCGCCGCGACCCCGCCGCCGACCGTGCCGACCGCCGCCGCCCAACAGGATCCCGCCGCCGGAGTTGCCCGCCGCCTTGCCAGAGTAGCCCGCCGCCGCCGCCGCCATCACGCATCCTGAGGTAGCCGCCGGTTTTTCTGATAAAACCGTTCGGGTTTTTCTCGAAACCCTAGATCCGTTTTTTTAGATCCGGTTCGGTTTATTTTTTTACGGTTTTGTCTATTTAGCGAACGTTCGTCCGTACATTTGTTTTAACGAACAGTTTTCGTCGTTTAGCCGCAGACAGCGAACGTTCATTCGTTACCCTGTTCGTCCATTTTTCTTTTTCTTGGATTTTCCGCGATTATTTCTGATCGAGATTTCTGCTCCGATTTTCATTTTAGTATAACTTTTCGCTCATTTATTGGAATCAGGTGATTCAAACGCCTAGAGTTTCATCTTGAAACCCTCTTTCCGTTTAACCAACTCAAACAAGTTTTTGCTACTGTGAAATTTGACTTAGATCCAGATTAGTAAAACAAAGCTTGTTTCTTTCACCGTTTGACTTTCGTTGCTTCATTTGATTTGATTCTTTTTGCAAACCGGAGTTCTTAAGTTGAACTTTCTGGTTAGATATCTTATTTGAGTTTTACCTATGAATTAGATGAGAGCTTATTGTATGCTTTTTTGTTTGCGATAGAGTACCCGGAGTGGGCCGCTTGCTACTTCGAATCTCTAGGTTGCACGGATCATCAGCAAGGCAAGTAACACTTTGATCATACCTCTTTACTACCCAGTTTTATTGCATTAGATCAATCGTCAAACAATTGCATGATTAGGATCTGATTAATATGTGGGTTTTGGGAAGTAGTTGAGGTAGTACCTATATCCTGTTTACTTTCCAACCTTTGCGAGTTACTTCTACGTTTGCTATATTGTTATGCTATGCTAGTAGACGTGGATTGGGTGAGTGTATCCATGAAAGATGTGAGATTGTTAATTTATGGTTTACTTAAGGTGGAAACTTTAATACACATCTGGGTGGATTGAGGCACCTGGGATTCCAGTGATTGCCTGTTGTTTTTCTTTATGGGCCGCCACCCAGGCTCAAAGGGATCATGAGATTATTCATGCTAGAAACTTCCGTGTGCAGCCGCAAGCTACTATGGGCTCTAGCATAGTTGATTAAGTCGTGTGAAATCTTACAGTGGTAGACTATCATATGTAGGGGAAAGTAGGTGTAGATGTCTACCCATCGTAAGGTGTAAACGCTTCTGAAAGACTATGTCTCAGTCATCCGTTTCTCAAACACCATGTAGTGTGAGAATTCCAACGGAGGAGATCGAGTCTTGCGGGGAAAAGTGCGCAAACCTCTGCAAAGTGTACAAACTAATCATGGTTAGCCGTGTCCCCGGTTATGGACGTTTTGAGTATCTAGTACTTGGATTATTATGTTAATCTCATCATGCTACTTTAATTAATTTTGTTGGGTTTAATGATGTTGCTTAATTGGGATTGAGTTGGGTGAACCTTCTCAATGTTTAACAACCACCATGATAGTTAAATAAAAATTTATTCCTTTGCAGTAGGGAAAATTGGCTTTATGCAAAACTGTAACCATAGAGCTTTCCATCAGCCATATATGCATGTAGTATATCATTGTTCTGTTCATTACTCTCTATGTGTTACAATGCCAGCATATTCCATGTGCTGACCCGTTTTCGGGCTGCAACGTTCATGTTGCAGACTTTTCAGACGACGAGTAAGGTGCCTTAGGTCGTGGTCTTATACTCACTAATGCCGTTGGAGTTGATGTACTCGCTTATCTTGCAAGCCTTCCGCTATTATCGTTATTAGATGGCCTTAAGCCACATTTATTGTAATAAGCTCTCTTTTGAGACATTCGATGTAATAAGTGTGTGATTGCTACTCTGTTATAAATCCTTCAAGTATTGTGCGTGTCAGCATTACTGATCCAGGGATGACACTGATGCACAGAGATCAGACTGTTTGAGGTCTGGTCGCTACATCATCTATAATATATTCCATTGGACATGTTTGGGCGATTTCATTGTTAGCCTTGCCTTCAAAGTGACTTTTTCTAAGGTGCTACCGATACTATCGCAGAGCAGACTGAAAAACATGAGTGCATGCTTGTTTAGTTGCATCATCTTTCGAATCCAACTTGAACCTCATTTGTTGAAAAAAGAATGTGAGTCTTATTAGGAGGAAGCTAGAAAGTATGGGATAGAGAAAGACAATATTACAAATTGCTATGAATAACATTACTTACGGATAAATGGTTAAGGAAGGTGTTCAACTCGGTATCGTCTTTCTCATTCCTATACTGGATCCATGTTGGGAGGATACGTGCATGACACCTAACGGCAACGGTTGCCTCTGATACTAACATGGCTAACTCTGTAGCATCACGTGGCCTTTTTAAACCTGCCTCAAAATGGATCTCCATTCTTCCTCCTTTAGATTTTTTTAATCTGTCAAGCATTATCCCTGATGTCTGTTTCCGCTTGCGCCGTGGTGCTAGTTCAACAACGAATATGGAAAGTGTTAGTGCACAAAACTATGAGAGTACATATAAAGGAGCATGCAACTACAACTTGACTCAGTCAGGTACCATCTTGGTGTTCATGCTCAAGAGGTTCATCTGATCTTGCCAAGTCCTTTTGTGTCAGCAGTGCTTCGGAAGTAGTGTTAGGTGTGAAGGCAACTTGGGAGCTGGCTAGTTGAGGAGCAAACGGACGAGTAACTAGTTGAGAAGCCGGTACAGTTGAAGTGGATGTTGCAGCTGGTGGAGCAGGTGATACTATGTTTGTAGATTTAGCCGATGGACTTGGACCTTCCACTGCACTATAAGTACCAGCAGAATCTCGAGGGCAAATCATTTTCTGTTGCACCCAACGAGTAACACCATTCCCTACTATATTCTTTTCCTTGCTCTTTATTGACTTTGCCATGTCAAGACGTACCCACAACACAAAAGAATAAAATCGCTCTTCAGAACTCATCGATGCATGATACAGACAAGCAATACTTTGATGTAAGACAACCGTATGAGGATGGAATATGTAGAAAAACAGGATGGGTGACATATTCACAGCTAAGATGTGTAAACTAAGCAGAAGGATTTTCAAGAAAATAGAAGTAATGCAAGCAAGACACCATATGAAAGATGCAACCAATATCACTCTACCAAGTTAAATGTGTCTTGTCATAAGTGGCATTTTGAAAAATTAGAAGCAGTACAACCTAGAAATCAATGCAAGATGCAACCACTATCAAACTTCCATGTTAAAAGCATCCAATCATGAGTGACTAATGCGGGATACACAACAGCAGTACTTTGATGTAAGAACATGGTATGATAGATAGATGTAGTGTATTCTAGACACAGAAAGGCATGTCATATGCACATGTATAACATATATACTCAACAGGTGCAATTTAATAAAAATAGAAGAAATACAGGCTAGGCAACATATGCAACACGAAACCAATTATCACACTGTCAACTTAGAGCAAGCACCTGCGATGGTGGAGTACGGGAGATGAACTCATCATATAGACGTGGGACTTCAACTACATTAGCAGTTGCAGTGGAAAATCTAAAGAGGATCTGTTTGTGTCGGTCCAGAGGACCACCTAAATCCCCTAACTTACTCTTTTCCTTCCTCTTTTTTGATATTGCCTTATGAAGTCAATACCACAAGAACATGAATAAAATTAGCTCTGCATAACTGGTTGATGCATGATATAGACGAACACTACTTTGATGTAAGGCAAGCCCGGGATAGGAGGATGGAATATATACAAAATAAGATAGCATTGCATATTTACATGTACGATCGGAGGATGGAATATGTATGAAACAGTAAGCAGAAGGCATTTTAACAAAATTAGAAGAAATGAAAGCTAAGCACCATATGAACATACACCCAATATCACTCTATCAGGTAAAAAGTGTCTCATCGTAAGTGTCATTTCAAGAAATTAGAAGCAGTACAAGCTAGAAGACAATGCAAGATGCAACCTACATCACACTCCCAAGTTAAATGTGTCTTATGGGTAAGTGATCGTTGCGGGTATAAGTTGTAAGTTATGCAGATGTGAGCACCTGTGATGGTGGAGTAGGGGAGATGTGCTCATCATCTACACAGCTATGTTGATTGTCCAGCCTTGTGTTGTTTTGTGAATCTTGTTGGGAGGATGGCGGAGTAGAATCTATAGAGACCCTTTGTTTGAGTTGCTCCGAAGGACCACCATCATCCACTACCATACTAATTTCCTTCAGTTGTTTTGATTTTGCATTGTGAAGTCAAACCGGTAAGAAAAAGGAATACAATTCGCTCTTCAGAAGTCATTCATGCATGACACTCACGAACACTACTCGGATGAAAGGCAAACACATGATACGAGGATGGAATATGTACGAAAAACAGGATGGCGTGACATATTCACACCTATGATGTGATAACTAAGCAGAAGGCATTTCAACAAACCAGGAGCACTACAGGCTAGACACCATATGAAAGATGCAACCAATATCACTCTGCCAAGTTCAAACTGTCTGGCGTTTCAACAAATTAGAAGCAGTACATGCTAGAAATCATATGCAAGACGCAACCAATATCATAGTGACGACTTAAAGGTGCCTTATCATAAGTGACCGATGCGGGATATGCAATAACAGTAGTCTGATGTAAGAACATGGTGTGATCAGATATAGTATGTTCTAGAAACAGGAACACGTGTCATATTCACAGGCATTATGTGTAAAGTAAGCAGATGCAATTCAACAAAGTTAGAACCAATACAAGCTAGACATCATACGCAACATGCAACCACGTATAATAGTGCCAAGTTAGAGCAAACACCTGTGATGGTGGAGTAGGGGAGATGTGCTCATCATCTACACAACTACGTTGACTGTCTAACCTATCAAGTTAGAGCAAACACCTGCGTTGTCATGCGAATCTTGTTGGGAGGATGGCGGAGTAGAATCTGTAGAGACCCACCGTTTCAGTTGCTCGGAAGGACCACCATCATCCAATGCCTTATCAATTTCCTTCCGCTTTATTGATTTTGCATTGTGAGGTCAAACCGACAAGAAAAAGGAATAAAGTTCGCTCATCAGAACTCATTCATGCATGATACTGATGAACACTACTCTGATGAAAGGCAAAGTCGTGATACGAGGATGGAATATGTACGAAAAACTGAATGGCTTGACATATTCACACCTATGATTGGTAACTAAGCAGAAGGCACTTCAAAAAATTAGAAGCATTGCAAGCTAGACACCATATGGAAGGTGCAATCAATATCACTCCGCCAAGTTAAAATTGTCTCGTCATAGGTGGCGTTCATCAAACTAGAAGCACTACATGCTAGAAATCATATTCAAGACGCAAACCAATATCACACTGCCAACTTAAAGGTGTCATATCATAAGTGACTGATGCAGGATACACAAGAAGAGTAGTTTCATGTAAGAACATGGTGTGATAGATAGATATAGTATGTACCAAAAACAGGAAGGTGTGTCATATTCACACGTATCATGTGTAAGCTAAGCAGATACAGTTTACACTAATTAGAAGCAATACAAGCTAGACACCATATGCAACATGCAACTAGATATCACACTGCCAAGTTAGAGCAAGCACCTTGGATGGTGGAGTAGGGGAGCGGAGACTTGGAACTTGTAATGCACTAGTAGTATGAGGAGAATTCGTACAGATGCTTGATACGTCCATTTTGCATCATGCTTTTATATCGATATTTATTGCATTATGGGCTGTTATTAAATGTTATGTACAATACTTATGGCTATTCTCTCTTATTTTACAAGGATTATCATGAAGAGAGAGAATGCCGGCAGCTGGAATTCTGGCTAGAAAAGGAGCAAATATTGGAAACCTATTCTGCACAGCTCCAAAAATCCTGAAACTCCATGAAAGTCACTTTTGGAATTAATAAGAATTATTGAGCGAAGAAAATACCAGAGGGGGCCCACACCCTAGCCAGGAGGGTGGGGGCGTGCCCCTGTCTCCTAGGCCCCCTGGTGTCCCTCCAGTGCCCATCTTCTACTATATGAAGGCTTTTACCGTGGAAAAAATCATAAGCAATCTTACGGGACGAAACTCCGCCGCCACGAAGCGGAACCTTGGCGGAACTAATCTAGGGCTCCGGCGGAGCTGTTCTGCCAGGGAAACTTCCCTCCAGGAGAGGGAAATCATCACCATCGTCATCACCAACGATCCTCTCACCGGGAGGGGGTCAATCTCCATCAAGATCTTCACCAGCACCATCTCCTCTCAAAACCCTAGTTCATCTCTTGTATCCAATCTTGTATCAAAACCACAAAATTGGTACCTAGAGATGCTAAGCCTAGACTTATTAGACGGGTTCTCTTGCTCCAAGAATTTGATTTGCATATTATTGATAGAAAGGGAGCTGAGAACCCCGTTGCAGCAACTTGTCTAGGTTGGAGAATGTTCTTGATGACCCACTACCTATTGATGATAGCTTTCCTGATGAACAATTAGCGGTCATTAATGCTTCTCGTACTGCTCCATGGTATGCTGATTATGCTAATTACATTGTTGCTAAATTTATACCACCTAGGTTCACATACCGGCAAAAGAAAAGGTTCTTTTTATGATTTAAGACCTTACTTCTGGGATGACCCACACCTTTATAAAGGAGTAGATGGTGTTATTAGACGTTGTGTACCTAAGCATGAACAGGAATAGATTCTACGCAAGTGTCACTCCGAACCATATGGAGGACACCACCCTGGAGATAGAACTGCACATAAGGTATTGCAATCCGGTTTTTATTGGCCTACTCTCTTCAAAGATGCTCATAAGTTTGTCTTGTCTTGTGATGAATGTCAAAGAATTGGTAATATTAGTAGACGTCAAGAAATGCCTATGAATTATTCTCTTGTTATTGAACCATTTGATGTTTGGGGCTTTGATTATATGGGACCTTTTCCTGCCTCTAATGGATATACACATATTTTAGTTGCTATTGATTAGGTTACTAAGTGGGTAGAAGCTATTCCAACTAGTAGTGCTGATCATAACACTTCTATTAAGATGCTTAAAGAAGTTGTTTTTCCGAGGTTTGGAGTCCCTAGATACTTAATGACTGATGGTGGTTCACATTTTATTCATGGTGATTTTCGTAAAATGCTTGCTAAGTATGATGTTAATCATAGAATTGCATCTCCTTATCACCCACAGTCTAGCGGTCAAGTAGAGTTGAGTAATAGAGAGATCAAATTAATTTTGCAAAAGACTGTCAATAGATCTAGAAAGAATTGGTCCAAGAAACTTGATGATGCATTATGGGCCTATAGAACTGCATACAAAAATCGTATGGGTGTGTCTCCGTATAAGATGGTTTATGGAAAAGCATGTCACTTACCTCTTCAACTTGAACATAAGGCATATTGGGCTAAAGAGCTCAAGTATGACTTCAAACTTGCCGATGAGAAGAGGTTATTTGATATTAGCTCACTTGATGAATGGAGAACCCAGGCCTACGAGAATGCCAAGTTGTTCAAAGAAAAAGTTAAAAGATGGCATGACAAAAGAATACAAAAGCGAGAATTTAACGTAGGTGATTATGTGTTGCTATTCAACTTTCGTTTAAGATTTTTTGCAGGAAAACTTCTCTCTAAATGGGAAGGTCCTTACGTTATCGAGGAGGTCTATCGTTCAGGTGCCATAAAAATCAACAACTTCGAAGGCACAAGTCCGAGGGTGGTGAACGGTCAAAGAATCAAACATTATATCTCAGGTAATCCTATCAATGTTGAAACTAATATTGTTGAGACCGTAACCCCGGTGGAATACATAAGGGACACTTTCCAGAACGTTTGAGACTCGAAAAGGAATAGGTATGTGGTACGGTAAGTAAACCGACTCCAAAACAATTATAATGGCAATTTTTCTTTGTTTTGAAATATTTAAGAATTTTAGGAAGCAAGAAGTAATCCGGGAAGGACACGAGGCCTCCACGAGGGTGGAGGGTGCGCCCACCCTTACTGGGCGCGCCCCCCTGTCTCGTGGGCACCTCGTGTGCCTCCCGGACTTTGTTTTCTTGCACGTTACTTCTTTTGGTCGGTAAAAATTCATTATATAATCTCCCGAAGGTTTTGACCACCGTATCACGCAAATATCCTCTGTTTTCGTTTCGAGCTGTTTTTCTGACAGATCTAGAGCATCATGACGTCTCCAAGTGCTCCCAAGGACAAGTTTTCGAGAGGGTCATCAACCCCTATCTTGCGGAGGTGCTGCAACACCCTCAAACCATTGAGATGCGTGAGGGGGTGCTGCACATCCGCGATGTGGAGGGACCAAGGCATACCGAAAGCATGGAGACAAAGCTCGAAGCTATGGAGCAACAAGTTTTCAAGTGCCAAGGGATGATGGAGCGTGGACTCATTGCCAACTAGATGATGATCGTGGAGTTCACCAACAACCACAAGCTAGATGCCAAGATCATTGGGGAGACCATCTTTAAGCTTCAAGAGAAAATCGAGCACCTCCAAGCCCAGATTTATGACCTGCAAAACCAAAACTGTGAGTATGAATATAGATTCAAGAGGATGAGTTTGGCTGTAGATTTGAGGATTCCGGAGACTCGATCATCCTTTTATGATGGTGAGCCTATGCCTTGGAAGATGGACGACAAGCCTACATCATCAACAACTCCTACTTCACCACCTCCGAGGACATAATCACATGGGTATGGGCACTCCCCTTGGCAACTGCCAAGCTTGGGGGAGGTGCCCCGGTATTGTATCACCATCACACTCCTATCTTTACCGTTTTACTTAGTTCGATCCCTTTAGTAATATCTTGATCTAGTAGAATAAAGTTTTGGTATGAAGTAGTTTTGAGTTTTGCTTTGTGATCTCTTTATGTAATCAAGTACGTGAGCTATCTATAATAAAGATTAGTGTTGAGTCAAGGGCTTTGCTATCTTGCTATGATCTTGAAAAAATAGAAAGAACAAAAAGAATAAAAGAAGTTCATATTGATCTTATGGATAGAAATGACTTCACATATAAATAGTATGAGGCATAAAAGTTGTTGAGAGTTGACAAACGTAATTTTGGCCATCGTTGCAATTAATAGGAAGTAATAAAGAAAGAGAGGTTTTCACATATAAATATACTATCTTGGAAATCTTTTATGATTGTTAGCACTCATTAAGTATGACATGCTAAAGAGTTGATGTTGGACAAGGAATACAACGTAATGGTTTTTGTTTTCTCACATCTCAGCTAAAGTATATTGTCATGGATCTTCCGAACATGTTGAGCTTGCCTTTCCCCCTCATGCTAGCCAAATTCCATGCACCAAGTAAAGATACTACTTGTGCTTACAAATATCCTTAAACCTAGTTTTGCCATGAGAGTCCACCATACCTACCTATGGATTGAGAAAGATCCTTCAAGTAAGTTGTCTGTTGCAAGCAATAAAAATTGCTCTCCAAATATGTATGACTTATTAGTGCGGAGAAAATAAGCTTTATACGATCGTGTGATATGGAAGTAATAAAAGCGACGGACTGCATAATAAAGGTCCATATCACAAGTGGCAATATAAAGTGACATTCTTTCGCATTAAGATTCTGTTCATCCAACCCTAAAAGCACATGACAACCTCTGCTTCCCTCTGCGAAGGGCCTATCTTTTACTTTATGTCTTTTACTTTATGCAAGAGTCAAGGTGATTTTCACCTTTCCCTTTTTTTCATTTTATCCTTTGGCAAGAACCTCGTGTTGGAAAGATCCTGATACATATATCCAATTGGATGTAAGTTAGCATGAGTTATTATTGTTGACATCACCCAAAGGTGAATACGTTGGGAGGTGGAACTATAAGCCCCTATCTTTCTTAGTGTCTGATTAAAACTCCATAACCATAAGTATTGTGTGAGTGTTAGCAATTGTAGAAGACTATATGATAGTTGAGTATGTGGACTTGCTAAAAAGCTCTATTCTTGACTCTTTCTGATATTATGATAAATTGCAATTGCCTCAATGACTGAGATTATAGTTTGTTAGTTCTCAATGAAGTTTATGTTCCATACTTGACATTGTGAATAGATTGTTACTTGAGTATAAGAAATCATATGATAAAATCCTTATATGTTGCTGTTATAAGAATGATCATGATGCCCTCATGTCTGTATTTTATTTTTATCGACACCTCGATCTCTAAACATATGGACATATTTTTCGATTTCGGCTTCCGCTTGAGGACAAGTGAGGTCTAAGCTTGGGGGAGTTGATACGTCCATTTTGCATCATGCTTTTATATCGATATTTATTGCATTATGGGCTGTTATTAAACGTTATGTCACAATACTTATGGCTATTCTCTCTTATTTTACAAGGATAATCATGAAGAAGGAGAATGCCGGCAGCTGGAATTCTGGCTGGAAAAGGAGCAAATATTGGAAACCTATTCTGCACAGCTCCAAAAATCTTGAAACTCCACGGAAGTCACTTTTGGAATTAATAAGAATTATTGAGCGAAGAAAATACCAGAGGGGGCCCACACCCTGTCCAGGAGGGTGGGGGCGCCCCCCCCCCTACTGGGCGCGCCCCCTGTCTCCTGGGCCCCCTGGTGGCCCTCCGGTGCCCATCTTCTACTATATGAAGGCTTTTACCCTGGAAAAAACCATAAGCAAGCTTACGGGACGAAACTCCGCCGCCATGAGGCGGAACCTTGGCGGAACCAATCTAGGGCTCCGGCAGAGCTGTTCTGTCGGGGAAACTTCCCTCCGGGAGGGGGAAATCATCACCATCATCATCACCAACGATCCTCTCATCAGGAGGGGGTCAATCTCCATCAACATCTTCACCAGCACCATCTCCTCTCAAAACCCTAGTTCATCTCTTGTATCCAATCTTGTATCAAAACCACAAATTGGTACCCATGGGTTGCTAGTAGTGTTGATTACTCCTTGTAGTTGATGCTAATTGATTTACTTGGTGGAAGATCATATGTTCAGATCCTTAATGCATATTAATATTCCTCTGATTATGAACATGAATATGCTTTGTGAGTAGTTACGTTTGTTCCTGAGGACATGGGTGAAGTCTTGCTATTAGTAGTCATGTGAATTTGGTATTCGTTCGATATTTTGATGAGATGTATGTTGTCTCTCCTCTAGTGGTGTTATGTGAACGTCGACTACATGACACTTCACCATTATTTGGGCCTTGAGGAAGGCATTGGGAAGTAATAAGTAGATGATGAGTTGCTACAGTGACAGAAGCTTAAACCCTAGTTTATGTGTTGCTTTGTAAGGGGCTGATTTGGATCCACTAGTTTCATGCTATGGTTAGGTTTACCTTAATACTTCTTTTGTAGTAGCGGATGCTTGCAATAGGGGTTAATCATAAGTGGGATGCTTGTACAAGAAAGGGCAGTACCCAAGCACCGGTCCGCCCACATACCAATTATCAAAGTACCGAACGCGAATCATATGAGCGTGATGAAACTAGCTTGACGATAATTCCCATGTGTCCTCGGGAGCGCTTTTCTCATTATAAGAAATTGTCCAGGCTTGTCCTTTGATACAAAAAGGATTGGGCCACCTTGCTGAACTATATTTACTTTCATTGCTTGTTACCCGTTACAAATTATCTTATCACAAAACTATCTGTTACCTACAATTTCAGTGCTTGCAGAGAATACCTTACTGAAAACCGCTTGTCATTTCCTTCTGCTCCTCGTTGGGTTCGACACTCTTACTTATCGAAAGGACTACGATAGATCCCCTATACTTGTGGGTCATCAATGCTCCATTTATGTTGCTATAGAGGACCACCATCATCGCCTTCCTTACTCTTTTCCTTCCTCTTTTTTGATTTTGACTTGTCAAATCAAACCCATAAGAAAAAGGAATAAAATTTGCTCTTCAGAACTCATTGATGCATGATATCGACGAACACTACTTTCATGTAAGGCAACCGCATGATAGGAGGATGGAATATGTATGAAAAACAGGACGGCATGACATATTGATATGTATGATGTATAAAGTGTAAACTAAGCACAAGGTGTTTGAACTAGTTAGAAGCAATGCAAGCTAGAAACCATATGAAAGATGAAACCAATATCACTCTGCCAAATTAAAAGGGTGGCCTCATAAATGTATTTGACCAAATTAGAAGCAATACATGGCAACAAGCTAGAAATCATATGCAATATGCAACGAATAAAGGTGTCTCATTCTAAGTGATTGATGCAGGATACAGAAGAGAGGTAGTTTCATGTAAGAACATGGTTAACATATAGATGTATTATGTACCAAAAATAGGAAGGCATGTCATATTCACAGGTATAATGTGTAAACTAAGAAGATGCAATTTACCCTAATTAGAAGCATTACAAGTTAGACACCTTATGCAACATGCACCCACATATTACACTGCGAAGTCAGAGCAAGCACCTGCGATGTTGGTGTAGGGTAAATGCGGTCTTCAAGTATAGAGCTACGTTCAATATCTTCATTTAGGCTTGTTGTTTCTTGAGAATCATGTGGGGAGGATGAAACTACACTCTTTATAAGAGTAGTGCATCTCATACTAACCCACGGGCGTGACTGTCTCATCATAAGTGATAGATGCAGGATACACAAGAACAGTAGTTTGATGTAAGAACATGGTGTGATAGGCAGATGTAGTATGTACCAAAAACAGGAAGGCGTGTCATATTCACATGTATAATGTGTAAGCTAAGGAGATGCAATTTAACAAACTAGGAGCAATACAAGCTAGGCACCATATGCAACATGCTACTAGATATCACTGCCATGTTAGAGCAAGCACCTCGGGCTCTGGAGTAGGGGAGATGAGTTTTGGAACTTGCACTGCAGTCGGAGTAGCAGGAGAATCTATAGAGATCATCTGTTTCGGTTGCTCCAGAGGACCACCATCATTTTGTGCCTTCGTCCTTTTAGGTTTTGCCTTGTCAAGTAAACACACAAGAAAAAGGAATGAAATTTGCACTTGCAAATTTGTTGATGCATGATACTGACGAACACAACTTTTATGTAAAGCAACCACACTGTAGGAGGATGGAATATGTACGAAAAATGCTAAGCAAAAGGCATTTCAACAAATTGGAAGCAATGCAATCTAGACACCATATGAAAGATCCAACCAAAATCACTCTACCAAGTTAGATGTGTCTCATTGTAAGTGGCACTTCAACAAATTAGAGGCAATACATGTTTGAAATGAGATGCAAGATTCAACCAATATTACACTATCAACTTGAAGGTGTCTCGTCAGAAGTGATTGATGAGGGATACACAAGAAAAGTAGTATGATGTAAGAACATGGTTAATAGAAAGACGTAGTATGTACCAAAAATAGGAAGGCATATCATATTCACAGGTATAATGTGTTAAATAAGCAAATGAAATTTACCCTAATTAGACTCATTACAAGGTAGACACCATATGCAACATGCAACCACATATCACATTGGCAAGTAAGAGCAAGCACCTTCGATGGTGGTGTAGGAGAATTGCGGTCATCAACTAGAGAGCTACGTTGACTATTTTCATTTAGTGTTGTTGTTTCTTGAGAATCATGTGGGGAGGATGACCCTGCACTCTTTAAACGAGTAGGCGTCTCATAGTAACCCACCGGGGTGACTGTCTCATCATAAGTGATTGCCGAGGGATCAAAAGAGCATTAGTTTGATGGATGAACATGGTTAATAGACATATGTAGTATGTATCAAAAACAGGAAGGCATGTCATTATCAAAGGTATAATGTGTAAAGTAATAAGATGCAATTTAACCAAATAGGAAGCAATACAAGCTAGACACCATATGCAACATGCAACCACATTTGACAGCGTGAAGTTAAAGCAAGCATATGGGATGGTTGTGTGTGGCAATTGAGATCATCAACTACAGAGCTACATTTACTGTCTCCATCTGCTAACACTACACCCTTTAGAGCGATGAAATGCTTAGTGCTTACCTTCGAATTACACTGGAGCAACTTCTGTCTTTTCTTTTGTGTACTCATCAACACTGCATCACAATCTGAAATACCCATGCATAAAAATAATAATGTGAGTACGGGTGAAGTGTGTGCACAAGTAGTACAGTGTAAAAGTAGCAGATAGCAGGTCAGTGAGAAATAAATGACGGGAGACATATGATAAGTCTACAACATGCATGGCACATGAAATTACTAGATCCTAGGATTTTGAAATATGAGCACAGGGATGGCTGGGAAATGCAGATGCTCCTCCAGCACACCACAAGGTGTGGTCCTATGAAAATAACAGTCGACTGAAAACAAATAGGCCAGTCCATTTTTCTGCACCATTCGATGTACAAAGAATGGGCAGATCGCCTTCATGTACCTCCATCCAGTCAGTGTTGACAATCTCCCTCGAAATGCCAGCGACCACCGGCCCAGTCCCCTGCCTCCCCTCGACCTCACCGCACCGCCGTGCTTGGCACCACTCCCCAGTCATCCCTTCAAGCCCCGCCGACCTCTAGATCGGGCGCAAGCAGCTCCTGTGCCCCACACCCCTATGATAGACATCGATGTGCCACTTCCCCGGTGAATAGGTGGACTAGGTGCTATGTGCACCTAAGCGGGTGCTGCTTCTTTTAATTATGAATCAACTGACCGTGAATTGAAATCTAGGCGGGCTACTGACCTCTAGCCAAGGTGAAATAGTAAATGGGAGGAAACCTTGTGCATTTAGTATCATGGAGAAGATGTAGTAAGAAGCGCTCAACTAGTTTCTTTCGTGGGATGAATATGGTGTGAGCAGAGACGTAAGATTTGCATGAATAAGGGAAGTACCTCTTTCTGTTGGCAGTGTTGTGTCCTCCTTCTGTTTTTCCAATGATCTTTTTGTGGTTCGCTGGAAATGAGAAGTTGTGGAGGACGATGGAGCCTTGGACGAACCCATGGCCAAGTTGTTGAGTGTGGTGCGGTGGCCGTCTGTCGGTGGCGGGGAACCAGATCCGAGACGGCAGCGTAGCGGGAATAGCTCTGATGCGATGGACGGTTGCGACAATGGAGCGGCAGTGGTGAGGCACAGGACGGTGTGGTCAAAGTGGTTCTGGTACGGCGCACGTCGGCATCGGTGTCGTGCAGGCAGCTCTGCCTTGGCTTGAGCTGCTAAGTCCTTGAGGGTGTTGCGGTTGCTGTTGCATTGGACGACAATGTTGGGGTACTGGCTCTGGCATGATGGAGGAGGGTGGCGGTGGATTGGGCGCGATGGGGTGGAGGATGGAGGAGGCTCGGGTTTCGCGGCTGGTGTAGAGGGCGTTTTGGTGCCCACGGAGTATGAAATGGGGAAACAGAGGGAGGGGGAACTAAGGGGGAACAAGTTTCGGTTTGGGACGCGCTTTTTTGAAATTTGGGGAAGTTACAAACTTTGCCTCCATCTAAAATTTCAGACATATTGCGGGTCGGGGGTAGGATAGTAATATCAGGTGCCCCAAATGGTGGGCGAGATAGATTTTGGCCAAGCGCACCGGTGTTTAGGCGCCCACGGCGTATGAATGCTTCTCGGAGGCGGTTGAGATAGGCACCTTGGTGAAGGTACAAACCTACCCCGGTTTAGACATTTGGACATCGGGCCGATACGCTACACGGGCTAGAGTCAGGACAGTAATTTCCTACCACCAAACATTAGTCTCGCGCGGCTTCGTGTGACCAGAGGCTTATTTGGCCCTTCGTTCAATATTTGGGAGCAGAAGCATTAACATTTTCAATTCTCTTGAATTGAACTTTCAGGATTTGTCAAACTTCACAAATCTTGACTCATGAAAATCCTAAAACTACGATTATTTTGGAAAGGACGGGGTACATTTTAATATACATTGTACACTAGTATATATGGAAAAAATGCATCTTACCTCAGTTCATGCATGGTTCCGGATATAATCTCCTTGGTTGCAAAAAAAATAGTTAGACATGCGTATGAATATATAGCATGTTCAAACGCACAACAAAGATTGATGCCCCATTTTAGATCTGATTTACAAATGCCATTATCTCGGATTCAAATAGATGAATGCACTTCCTATGAAATCGAATCTTCGAAACCCCCTTTATGTTGAATTCAACATGTATTCTATTTTATAGCTAGCAATTTGGAATGTATCCATGTAAGTGACAAATGTATAAAGTGCTTCACACTAACAACATGGAGTGCACTAATTAATGTTTATATATGAATCGCAAAAGCAATGCATTGTCTGTATTTCAAACCACTCTCACTCTATGGATCGATAATATGAAATAAACACATGCACATGCTATAATTCAATAGAGTATGGGTGTCTGATAGACCGATGTTCGCTCATACGCAAATTGCAAAATTCGTGATCTCAACCAAAAATAATGATGCCATTTATATTCTAATCTAATGCGTAGAACCGCCTTTTACACGTAGATGCACTATGCCTCGGCCCGTTCTCACACATGCGCTATATATCTCTCTATCTAACGCATAAGTGCACACACATTGTATACATCGGCATTTCTCTCTCACGCATGCTCACAATCTCTCCCGGGGTGTCGGGGTGTCTCACGCACACACTCTATATATATATACCTCTCTCTTTCTTACTACTATGTACCACTCTTTTCACTAATCTCAGTTGGAAAACACTATTTCTCTCACATGCATATATACACATGCGCCGGTCTCTACTAGCCCTCTATAGGCACATATATGTTCCTACGTGTCTCCCGCATGCACATTATCTTTAGGCCTCTCTCGCAC
>NC_041393.1:366937342-366976154 GCF_002162155.2 Triticum dicoccoides | reverse complement strand
CTCTCTCTTGGTAGTTGGCAGATATGATTCCATCAGATCGTTCGGTAGGACATCCCTGATTGTTAGGCTGGATGGTAATACGAGGCAAAGTTTTACCCAAGTCCGGGCCCTTGCAGTTGAGGAAAAAGCCTACTCCTGGTACTTTATATTTGTGATAGGGGTGTGTACAAAGTACATGTGAATACCAGGCAATGTGCGTGTGTGTATACTATCGACGAACTAGCCCCCAGGCTTCTATAACATACTCGCGGCCTAGGGTTACAAATCATATATACTCAGGGCCTCCACATGGGTCTTTATATAATGTGTGTCGGTCCAACCTATGTGGCGCAGGATGGAACCGACCCATAGTCCTCACGTTGACCCACCACAACTAGAAATGGTGTGCCCACCACACCCCACATGCAATCGGCCACTAAGAAAATAAGCATATACAATAGTACAATATTGTACATGAAAGTTAATTGCATGGTGCATCCAATAATACTTGTTCTACATTGTGAATGTTTATATTTTCTCCTAAAATAATAGTCACTGGAAAGAGAAACAAAGGGCATATCTCTCCTTGTTTCCACCGGACACCTCCTATTTCTACACCACTTTCACGTATGCACACAAACTATCCCTTGGCCCTCTAAAAGTATGCATGCCCCTGACACATTCACGCGTGATGGTCACTGTATTTCAAGCGAAAGCACTATACGATCACTGGACTTCAGAATATGCTCATTACGGTCACCGTATACATTCTCGTGGTGATCATATTGTCGTGGAATTGTCATGGCAGATGTCCTAGTGTGAGGACTTAGTCA
Organism: Triticum dicoccoides; assembly: GCF_002162155.2. Taxonomy (NCBI): domain Eukaryota; kingdom Viridiplantae; phylum Streptophyta; class Magnoliopsida; order Poales; family Poaceae; genus Triticum; species Triticum dicoccoides. The sequence goes on along the minus strand of NC_041393.1, from coordinate 366,975,342 downwards.
TGAGGCCAACGCATCCATGTGGTAGCTTGAGAGGCGTTGATCGGAATCGAGATATGCAACACACAAGACAAGGATTTAGACAGCTTCGGGCCCCGGGAAACATCATCCGGTAAAAGCCCTACATGCTGTTTGTGGCTAGGTCTCATTATGCTCATGAGGGAGACGCTGCATAAGCTGGCTCCCCTTTGTTGTGTCTAGCCTTAACGATTATTTTCTGTCCTCTCTCTAGGGGTGCCCCGCCCCTCCTTATATAAGTTTAAGGGGCGGGTTACATGTAGAGTCAAACTCAGATTAGGACTTAACCTATTTTGACGTTGTCGGTGTCAAAACCGGCGGATCTCGGGTAGGGGGTCCTGAACTGTGTGTCTAAGGCTAATGGTAACAGGAGGCAAGTGACACGATGTTTTACCCAGGTTCGGGCCCTCTTGATGGAGGTAATACCCTACTTCATGCTTGATTGATCTTGATGATATGAGTCTTACAAGAGTTGATCTACCACGAGATCCTAGAGGCTAAACCCTAGAAGCTAGCCTATGATTATGATTGTTCTCCTCCTACGGACTAAACCCTCTGGTTTATATAGACACCGGAGAAGGCTAGGGTTACACAGAGTCGGTTACAAAGAAGGAGATCTAACATCCGAATCGCCAAGCTTGTCTTCCACGCAAAGGAGAGTCCCATCCGGACACGGGACAAAGTCTTGAGTCTTGTATCTTCATAGTCCAACAGTCCGGCCAAAGTATATAGTCCGGTTGTACGGATACCCCCTTATCCAGGACTCCCTCAGTAGCCCCTGAACCAGGCTTCAATGACGACGAGTCCGGCGCGCAGATTGTCTTTGGCATTGCAAGGCGGGTTCCATCTCCGAATACTCCCAGGTAGATAAAGGATCGTGTCCGGCTCCGCAAAATAATTTCCACACACCACCGTAGAGGACATAACACTTTACAAATCTAATCTGCTGACAATTTTTCATGGTGTGCCCTTACTCCACGGCCTGGCTCAATACGAACCGGTTTTTCTCGGCCTGCCACGACACACACTGCAAGGCGGTTTTATTGGCACGCCTCATCGAAGCAGAGATCGTGTCCCCCTTATTGCGGGATTCCCATCAATACGGGTGCGGGCAACCCCACTACGCCTGTTGGTATAACTCCGTGTTTTTAGGCAAGTCCCAAACAGTTACGCTAAGGACGCTTGATATTCACCCCCTTTATAGAGGGGTCGAGGCCTATCCCTCTCTCTTACCACGCTTGCGCCTTTCCGCATCTCGAGTTCCAACATCCGAAGCTCAAGCTTAGGCACTTCGGATCTTCAATCATGTCTGGATCCAACCTTCAAGGCTGGTGGATGGCCTCCTCTGTCACAGAGGAGGACATTGCGAAACTTAGGGAGGCCGACATCAAGCACAGGCTTCCTGCTCCAGAGTAGGTCATTCCTACTCCCGAGCCCAACGAGAGCGTCGTATTTGTTTCTCACTTCCTCTGTGGCTTAGGCTCCACCCTCGCCCCCTTCGTGAGAGAGCTCATGTTCTATTACGGGCTAGATTTTCATGATCTAGCTCCGGACTCCATCCTTCACATCTCATCATTTATCGCCGTGTGCGAATCCTTCCTCCACATCACCCCGCACTTCGGCTTATGGCTCAAGACCTTCAATGTAAAGCCGAAGGCGATCGAGGGGCGAAACACGGAGTGTGGAGGCGCTGCAATAAGCAGAAATGCCGATGCCCCATGGCCAGAGGGCTTCTTCCCGGAGGTGTCCGATCTATGGCAGCGGAGGTGGTTCTATGTCACGGCTCCTAGAGGCACAAAGTGGGCGGCTGCCCCCGACTTCCGCTCGGGCCCTCCGCCTCAACTGGCATCGTGGACCAACATGGGACTGGACTGGGAGCCTGCTAATGACGTACCGACACTGTAGAGCCGCATTCGGGAGTTTCTTGAGAGGGACATCAGTCTCGTCAGCATAATTCAGGTAATGCTAGTCCGGCGGATCTTGCCGTGCAAACGTCGACCTCTCCGGATGTGGGAGTTCAACCCAGAAGGTCCACAAACTATTCAGCACTTCTTTGTCCTGACGCTCGAAGGGATGTATAGGTTATTCTTCGGACCCCAAGTAAAGTGTCCGGACACCACCGAGGATGCGGGCCTGAGCTGCAACCGCCTAGATACCCAAGTAAGTAACCCTGAAACCGAACACTTCGTTTATATTTATCACAACATTATTCTGAAAACCATCGGCGGCCAGGGTTTGCTCAGCAAGGCAGAGAGAATCAGGTGTCCGACACCACTTCCCGAAGGCTTGCCTAGTCCTGCAATAGCCAGGATGCTTAGACGTGTGCTAAGTCAAGTGCCCTTGGGGAAAGACGAAGGGAAGAATAGAGAAGCTGAGCTTCACACATTGCACATCCAAACCGGGGGAAATACTATCTCCACGAAGGAGGATAGTCGGGGAGGGAAATCTAAGGTCTCCTCCCTCCGTGGGAAGAAGAGGGCCGCCTCCGAAGACTTGGAAACGGAGGTGCCTAGACAAGGGAAGAAAACTTCACCAGGGGGCCCTACCCCGGAGGGCGTCCTCACCGCGCCATGCCCGCAAACAGGCCAGCCCTCCACCGAGCTGTAAGTTAATCATAATACAAAGCTACTGCTTCCTCCTCCGAGAACAATAACTAGGATCCATCCTTTGCAGTCCGGCCAGTAGCTCTTCTCGACAAAGTTCGTCTTCGGGGGATCTTCTTCCGGAGATGATGGAGAGTGAAACCCCACCTGCCTCTCCGCCCCATGGGGCGAGCATCCCCGAGGTGTCGTCACGGAGGAGTCTAGATTCGCCAAGGCCTGAAGCTAACACTTCGGCCGCCCTGAGCCCGGAGCGTTCGGCTCCCACGGGGGGCAATAAGAAGGGTCCGGTACAGTCCGGCGACCGGCCGGACACGCTGACGGGCTGATACGGAGCATCCCACGTTCATCTCCATGTACACCTTCATAGCACATCAAGCCCCAAGTGGACCTACCGGAACTAAGGTGAACCCGCTCTTCTTCGAGAACATCATGAATATCCATTGGACTTGCTTGCTACCTCACCAATGTGCTCTATGTGTCCTTAGGTACGAAGACCGACGCCCACAAGCTGGTGAGGGATACCCCAAAGGAGTTGGAGAAGGACCACAAGGCCACGAGGAAGAAGATGGAACCCAACAGGAGCTGGACAGGAAGTCCCAGGCGACCCCGTGCGCACGGGCCCCCGAGACCCCGTGCGCACGGATTACTCAGGGAGCTGGCGCTGGAGCACCCCGTGCGCACGGGCCTGTACCGTGCCCACAAGACCCCCGTGCGCACGGGCCCAACTTACCCCGTGCGCACGGGCTCATCAGGATGGGCGGCTGTGATCCCCAATCCGAGCCCCTCTTCACCCACTTTGACCCCAAGACTATATATTCCGTACCTAGACCATTTGTTAGGGGGCAAAGTAGTTGATACACATTTGTGAGATTTGCTCCATGGATCCACTCCACTAGGAGATCAAGACCTCCTCTTGGAGTGACCAAACATCAAGACCTCCTTCTTGGGGAAGGATCCCAATCATATGATCATCAAGCCCTCATCTCCTTCATAGGATTTGGGATGAACTCTACCATGTATCTTATTTCCCTTTGTTGTTCATGTACCTTGTGGATCTTATGTGTTTGATTGTCTAGTGGATGTGTGATTTGACTTGTTCTTGAGTGCTCCTCTTGTTTTCCCTCTTTTGTTCATCTTGTTCTTGGGGATTACACCTCCAATTCGTGAAAGATCTTCTCTATAGGGTTCCACCCTACATCATATGGTATCATGAGCCATGGTTTCTCATGAAATTGGAGCCCCCCTCTTTGTTTTCTAGCTTGATTTTGTTGTTTTTGTCCTAAATCCGAAAATCCCCACCAAAAATAGTCCCAAATTTTTTTGTGATTTGTTGGTTTGATGAGATTTTGTTGGATTTGATCCATGGATTCGGTGTTTGGCAAGTAGATCCACCCCTCTACCACCTTCCACCCTTCGAATTTTACCTCAATTTCGAAATTCCCCACGGATCCGGAGCAGTTCGTCCGCTCTCAGAGGACCCCGTGCACACGGGCCCCCGTGCACATGGTCCAGCCAGACCCCGTGCGCACGACCCTTCCAGTGCGTCTCTTCCGCGGTGCCTTCCACTTCCCACCCCCCATACCACCCCCCTACTCCCCATCCACGAGATCCATCCATTTGGAGCCCAAATCGCCAAGAAATCAGCCAAACACGCGAGTCCCAGATGACCCCGTGCCCTCGGTACGTGTACCGTGCGCACGGGACCCCGTGCCCACGGCCCCTAGACCCCGTGCGCACGGCCCTCCCAGAAATAGCCGCGTGCAGTTCACCGTTTTGTCCATAACTTCCACATCCAGAGTCCGATTTTCGCGTTCTTTAGCTTGTTGATTAGCTATTGACATCCACCATCCACCTAGATAGGTTCCCACACCATTTGACTCCATCAAATTTTTGACATTTTGGCATCTTTGCCTAGGCCTTCCACCATATCATCCGCAAAACCACCATAGCCTTCCGCAACCTAACCCATTTTACTCCATTTAGCATTTGTGGTTGTTTGAGTGGCGACGTGAGTCTCCTAAGGTGTTTCGGCTACTTAGGGACATTTGCTTCTTCACAAACCACCACTACTTCCACATTGCCATTTCCACTTCCACCATTTGACATTTGTCATTTGAGATTTTGAGTTTGCGGGTTTTTACCGTTTCCTAACGTGTTTCGGCTACTTAGGGACGGGTCTACATCATCTTGGTATCTACATCAAGAACACCGCTACTCATCATCACAAAGGACGGTAACCTCGACGACACCATTGTATATTACCCTTGCAATTGCATTGTTATCCCCTAGCCCATTTTGCGTTACTTGCCTATCGAGACTAGCCATTTGAGTATTGCCGGCAACGTTACTTGTGCACATTAGTGATCCACCATTCCATTGCATACATACCATATCATATTGGTATCATATCATCCTTTGTGTCACAATATCGTTCCCGCATATACACAATAGCTATCTTGGTTTGTGCATTGTGCAAAGTGGCCATATAGAAAAAAAAGAGAAAAAGCTTTTAAGCAAAAAGAGAGCAAAGAGCTCGTGAGCAAGTGCCATAGCATCATAACCCATTGCACATAAGATTGTCATATCCGATCATCTTGGATCATATTGAGAGAAACACCGGGAACCATACATACATAGCATACTTGGGATAGAAGTTTATCCATTTTGCATCTTATAGGTTGTGCACAAGTGTCGTATCCGCCTATTGAGCAATCGTGCTAGCGTCTCTCTTGAGTTGTGCAACACGAGCGTTTTCCGTGGACTCCACATTTTGTGCTCATTCCTTGGTTGCACGACCCCATTTATCTATCCGTGTGTGTGTTTCCGTGTACCTCATTTTCTATTGGTCTACTTGTTTCACTTGCGAATTTGTGAATCTTTCCCAACATTATTGATTCTTGCTAACATTTTGCATCAAATTTTTGTGCCACTATCCTCACCGAGCTCTACCATAAGCCTTTACTTGTAGGTGTGAGTGAACAAGTCCGGTACCAATTCCACTATTCTTTCATTTCACATTGAGTGATACAAGATACATCCTCAACTTTGGGAAAAGGTAACTTGGTATTGTTTATCTCATTTCCTACTCACCTCTACTCGAGTCTTGTGATGGATAGGCAAGGCATTTCCTCTCCGGTCTACGACAACAACGACGGCGTGAACAACTACATCACAAAAGCGTCCATCTTTGATCTACAACGACAAATGCAAGGCGCACAATCAAGATTGCGAGAGCGCATCGAGAACCTCTCCATTGACATTCATCTCTCCGAAGCAAGGAAAAGGGACTACATCGACAACAAGCTTGCCGCACAAAAGGAGGATCAAGATGCGAGGATGGAAGAGATTAGAGCCTTGATCAAGTCTTCTTCCCCTTCGTCATCTTCAAAGCGACGACGTTCAAGCCACAAGTCTTCGGAGCGCGAAAAAGATGCAAGTGCAAATCGTCCTCGTCCACATCTACATGGCGACCACTATCACGCTCGTGATCAACATCGTCATGAAGGGCAAGTCGCCTCCAAGCATCATATGCATGACGACGACGAACGCCTACGAGCTCAAGCACGACAACAACATCATCATCATGAAGATGCTCCACAAGCGCAAGTGCACAAGTCCCAACAAGCCCTACTTCACGCCAAGCCGAAGCTTCATAAGCACAAGAGAAGACCGCGAGACGAGCACCACCAAGACGGCGCTACGGCTACACCATACACTTTGGCATCTTCGCCAAGTGCTATCGAGGCATCTTCGCCTTTGGACGTACGGCATCTTCGCCTACTTCCCACGAGTACACCTAGAACGACTTCATCAAGTCCAAGGCGACCACCTACGAGCGAGGGCGACACTTCCATCTTCGGAAGCCCCTCAAGGACGATGGCCGAGCATGAGAAACTCCCTTCGGTCATGGAGACGAGCTACGAGGTGCCACATCATATGGACCTCCAACACCAAGACGGCGACAAGATGGTCGAGCAAGGGCCATCCCCTTCGACTACGGCGACAAGCGCGAACCTCTTCAACAACATGAAGATGGTGCCCATATTGGACTCATCCTCCGAGTCAAGCTACGAGACCGCGCATGGAGACATTTGCACCTACATCTCTCCGACACCCACATATGTCGAGATGCCACATTTGCCATGTGAGGAGAGCCACCACCACATGAGTGACATGAGTGACTCCACCATACGTGACATTGAGAGCATTTCCTATGAGAGGATGAGTGTGACCACCACTAGCCCCAGACATGAGAGCATGCCACACATCCTATGTGAGGTTGAGCGCCATTTGAGTGACTCCACCAACAATATGAGTGAGTGCATCCTTGAGGGAGTGAGTGAGCCACAACACTTAGTGAGTGAGGTAGTTGACACGGCATGTGAGGCCACCATGATTTCTAATGATTTAACCTCTACTCCTAGTGTGTTTTCTTATTTGGTGCTAGGACCCATATATGATGACGCGCCGATTCGCGATGACTACGTCCTCCCTTTGGACACGAAGATGGCCATGGTGGAACATGATGCACCCCCCACATGGTTCCATCAAGATGAAGATGACCACCATTTGGTCTTTCCCACCTCACCTACACCACTTGAGTGGAATGACAAAGGTAACAAAGGTGACGGTGATGCTCTAGTCCCACTAGTGGACATTCTTGAGATTGATTGCTTGCATGATGTTGACCCACCTATTACCATGCTTCATGCTAGTGAAACTTCTTCATGCCTTGACTTACCTATTTACGATGAATATGATGATGAGCATGTTGAGTTGCCTAGTTGTGATGCTATGATTCATAGGATATCATGTGAAAATTCTATTGGTCACATCATGTTTGATAATCCACTTGACTTGTCATATGCTATGCATGAGATCTCCCGTATGTCATATTTGCAATCTCATCGTAGTGACTATGCATATGCCATTAAAATAAACCCAATTTGCACATATGGCATAGATGACAAGCCCATGGTTATTGGCATTTGTTTCTCTTGTGATGATATTGATATGCTCCCTTTGCATCATTTATCTCATATGCCATGCCATGATCACATTGCTCCAAATATGCATTGTTTTGGATGTTGTCAATACTCTCCATGTGATGTTTCCATTAATGCTCATGAGGAGACCCCCATAGTTTCCTCGTACATATTAGGAGATCTTGATACATTTCATACTTTGCATGATTTCCATGATTGCTTGCACCATATGCATTCCATGAATAACAATGCTCTAGATATTTCCCATGATGCATTACACAATTTGAGTCTCCATTATGCTATACATAATAACAAACCTCTCATGATGGATGACATGTTTCTATATCACGCATCTCATTTATTTGAGCATTGGCTATTTTGTGCTCACCGACACATGCATGTATGCATCATGATGGATGATGTGTACATCTACCACGCACACACAATTTTTTCTTTGTCTTTGTTTTGTGTAGGTACTCATGTATACTCGTCAACCTCTCAATCCCAAGAGTTGACGAAACGAGCTCTTGAGAGCAATGATGACTTGGGATCCCGTGGACTATCCTCACCAACGTCCCCTTCGCGCAAGGACTACGCGCAACTCCTCTACTTGGCTCTCACACGGCTATGGGCCATTTACCACTTCTCACATTATGCTCATTTTACCGTGTTCACTTTGCATGCTATGCTTGCTTCTATGCCTTTGCCATGCAATTGTGACCCTTGCTTGCATATACCCATGTTTCATCATTATGCTACTTCTATGTGTATTTGCATGCTTGGTGGAGATCCTTGTTGCTATTGCCATGTTTATCATGTGCCCCATGATATTGACACTATTGTCCTCATATCTTGCTTTCATGCTTGTGCTATGACATGTGAATTATTCATGCCCACTATTTGCACCAATGACATGTTTGCCATGATTCCTTCTAGTATGTTGCATCTTCGCACTACTAGCATACTTGACTTGATTGCTATGATTGCTTGCTATGTTGCATCACCCATGTTCCACTATCACTTGCTTTCTTGGGTTTATGACACATATGTTCATGCCTCTCACATGATATATCTTGATCATTGTCTCTTGTGTCCATTAGTTGCCTCTTTCATATCCACTTGTATTGAGTGCAACCGTACTATGCTTATTGATCTTGGAGACTTGGACACTTTACTTGTGATGCATAATTCTTTCCTTGAGCCTATTGTATTTGGTTGTTCTCGCATCATATGCCTACATACTATGAAATGCTCCATTGTCCTTTCTTATGATGAGCATGATACATACACTTGTTGGGTATCTTGCCCCTCGAATGATAGGTCTTGCTTTTGCACTAACCTCATTTGTTTTTCCAAGTGTTTCTCATGTTCTTTAATCTTGAAGGATTCACAAGGCGGTACCATAAAGACACATTTTGGTTATGTGAAGGCGTACATGATGTGCAACACCAACATTTGTGAGAATCTCCTAAAGGTGAACTCCTTCCCTTTGAGCCATCTTCAAATATGCATATTGGATGGGCCATTCTTTCATTGTTGTTTCCTTCTTGTTGTCTACATGATACATCTATTGGATGGAGGACCGGCATTGGAGATGGACCCTATGGACCTTCAAGTTGAGGTGTGCCACGACATCGACCTATGGTACAACCATGCCTACCGTGTACATGGCGATACGGTTTACGATCCGAGGTAGGATCTTTCCAAAGGGGGAGGAGATGATACGGAGCATCCCACATTCATCTCCATGTACACCTTCATAGCACATCAAGCCCCAAGTGGACCTACCGAAACTAAGGTCAACCCGCTCTTCTTCGAGAACATCATGAATATCCATTGGACTTGCTTGCTACCTCACCAATGTGCTCTATGTGTCCTTAGGTACGAAGACCGATGCCCACAAGCTGGTGAGGGATACCCCAAAGGAGTTGGAGAAGGACCACAAGGCCACGAGGAAGAAGATGGAACCCAACAGGAGCTGGACAGGAAGTCCCAGGCGACCCCGTGCGCACGGGCCCCTAAGACCCCGTGCGCACGGACTACTCAGGGAGCTGGCGCTGGAGCACCCCGTGCGCACGGGCTTGTACCGTGCCCATGGGACCCCCGTGCGCACGGGCCCAACTTACCCCGTGTGCACGGGCTCATCAGGATGGGCGGCTGTGATCCCCAATCTGAGCCCCTCATCACCCACTTCGACCCCAAGACTATATATTCCGTACCTAGACCATTTGTTAGGGGGCAAAGTAGTTGATACACATTTGTGAGCTTTGCTCCATGGACCACTCCACTAGGAGATCAAGACCTCCTCTTGGAGTGACCAAACATCAAGACCTCCTTCTTGGGGAAGGATCCCAATCATAGGATCATCAAGCCCTCATCTCCTTCATAGGATTTGGGATGAACTCTACCATGTATCTTATTTCCCTTTGTTGTTCATGTACCTTGTGGATCTTATGTATTTGATTGTCTAGTGGATGTGTGATTTGACTTGTTCTTGAGTGCTCCTCTTGTTTTCCCTCCTTTGTTCATCTTGTTCTTGGGGATTCCACCTCCAATTCGTGAAAGATCTTCTCTATAGGGTTCCACCCTACATCACGGGCCTTCTGGAGCAAGCTGCTCTCTCGGTGGATCACCGTGCGTTAATGGGCATGGTGTTTGAGAAGATTTCATCCGCCACAAGCGGGTTGAATGAAGCTTTTACGATCCTGCTCAAAGGCTTTGAGGTACATAATGAAGTAAGTAATTTTTTGGTTGTACCGCATGCGCTAGGTGTGCTCCATATAGGTAGTATCCCCTGAGACTCTAGTTGCCAACCCTAGGCGGCAAACAGAGGATCACACTCTCAAGTAATGATAGCACTGTAGTCATGCACAGGTGGCTAAGGGTCCGACAATAGACCGGACCTCTAAATTCGCCGAACTGAGGCGACAGATTGATGTGGTGGACGCCGACATCATGCTTGTAAACGAGCGGCTTGATGAGTCACAGAGTGTGTGCTCTTTTTTCCTCATTTGTTATACGAAATATTAAGAGGAGCATAATGTTAATAATATATGCTTTGGCTGTAGGCGGAGCTGCTGCCGTGGAGGCCCTGAGGGCGGAACTTTCCCTATCCAAGGAACAAGCCCGGGCTAGCAATGCGGCTGCCCTAAAGGTGGCCGAAGATTTGAGAGCCGAATAGGCTGCTCATCGCCGAAGCAAAGATAAAATAGCCGAGATGGCTGTGGAGCTGAGAGATGCCGCCGGCCGGTATGAGCTCCTTGAAAAGGAGAATCATGCGAAGTCGATTGACCTGAAGAAGGCCCTTGATGCGGCCAAGGAGACGCGTTCCGAAATTAGGGATGCACAGGAGGAGCTTCGACAGGCCGGAGAAATCACGGCTGGAAGCCCCTATTTGTTGCGGATGAAGTTCTTAGATCCAAAGTACGCTCCTCTGGATCGGCTCTGGAGCGCTGCAGACGCGTATGCGGATCTGGCAAAAAGTACGGCTGATGCGACCAAGTTTTTCAAGAATAAAAAAGATAGTGAAGTAGAAAGGCTGTTCTGGTCGCAATTCTGTGCTCCAACGCACCCGTTGCCATTGAGTGAAAGGATGGCCGCTGTGGCCGAGCTCCATAGGTTGTGCGATCTTGCAATGAGGTCTGTAATAGACCATCTATGGCCTAAGGGACCAAGGCCGGACAGTTATTTTGGTTTAGTGCAACAATTCCTTGGCATCGTATCACGAATCGATGCCATGAAGAGGTCGGCATGCATAGAGGGTGCGCGGATGGCTCTTGCCCGTGTTAAAACATATTGGGCGGATATGGAGGCCACCATCATTGCAACCCAGAATCCGGCAGGAAGCCAGGATCCAACCGAGCACTATTTTGAGCAGGTAACAGAAGGTGCTCGTTTAATAGAGGCTCAGTGCTCGAAGAATGTCATGTTCGAGTGACAAGTTGTTCCATTGTAAAAACAATTCTATTTGAATTAGATAGGATATGTTTATACTTTCGCCCAAAAGTGTTATTGTGCCTCCTGTGCGGCCGTTTGATGTATATATATATCCTGAAAGTTAGTAGTCGTTGGCTTCAGCCCCCACGCATACAATGCGGGGGTGTTCGCAAAAATGTGCGTAATCACACTTGATCCAAAGTTTTGGTCCATTAAGGAGGTGATCGCACGTCGAACTAGGCAACCAGACTATATAGCTTTAACACTTTCACTTAGCCATAAGAGTTTGACGGTGGGGCTACTATGTAGCCCCTGGTACCCTCGCATGCATCCGGATATGGGCGCGTATGTACATGACCGGGAAACGGCCCTTTGTTAATGCGGAGGAATCCCAAAGATTCCGATGAGTCCTCGAGTGGTTGACCAGTCTCTCGCTATATCATGACAGTCAGTTTTCGGCTTTCTCTACAGAGGTGCTCGTCTGGAATAACCAGGGTACAATCGAGTAGTTCTCCTTTGGCCGCCTTAGCCGATAGAAGCGGAACGTAAGGCAGCAAACCCAGGAGCCGGGCAAACCCAACATTTGACCAAAGACATGATTCGGCACTGATGCATATAAGGCCAAACTCGAGACGCCGAACACTCCCGAAGGTATTTGGACTTTATAACATATACTGGGCTGAGCAGCGCCCTTGATTATGAACCCTGTATTTCCAGGTACGTGCATTAGTCTGTCGTGGCGAAATGCCAATAACGCCAGTATCCCCTGTGGGTGTATTGAGTACCCATGGGATGTCAAGCAACAAGAGACAATAAAGAAGGTTTACACAGGGGCTTAATCTAAAGAGAAACCTTTGAGCGGGGCCCTGTTGCACGTCTGCGCCTTTGTCTCTGTTGTGCCGTGTCCTGGGAGGGTGTTACACGAATGGTGTCTGTAAAAAGGAAAACTCATGTAAAAGAGTATGGCGTAAGCATGCGAGAGTTGGTTATTATCAATGGATAGTAGAAGTATAAGACATTGGCATGTTAATAAGGTCAAGCCAAGGGGTGGGCTTTATTGCATGTTTGCAGCCAATGATGCCTCTATGGGCTTACGTGTATAGCACCCAGCTCAGGTTTATCTAGGATGTTACCGACGGTGGTGCGCTGGACTCGCCTAACCGTGTCCGTGGTCTTAACGACCGATCATGCGTTCTGATAGGAGATGCCACTTAGTGTCCGGCTGCTAGAACCGCCACATACTCTTCTGCACGTAAGGAATGCTCTGTGTTTCCACTAACGGTGATGACGCCACGTGGACCGGGCATCTTGAGTTTAAGGTAGGCGTAGTGCGGTACTGCATTGAAGTGAGCGAAGGCCGTTCTTTTGAGCAATGCATGATAACCGCTTCGGAGGGGAGCGATGGCGAAGAGTAATTCTTCGCTTCTGAAGTTGTCGGGACAACCGGATGTCACCTCTAATACGAGGGAGCCCCTGCAGCGGGCCTCAACGCCTGGTATCACCCCTTTAAAGGTGGTGTTATTTTGGCTGATTCTGGATGGGTCTATCCCCATCTTGCGGACAGTGTCCTCATATATTAGATTGAAACTACTGCCGCCGTCCATGAAGACACGAGTGAGATGGTATCCATCGATTATTGGGTCGAGCACCAAGGCAGCCGATCCTCCATGTCGGATACTAGTCGGGTGGTCCCTGTGATCAAAGGTGATCGGGCAGGCCGACCAGGGGTTGAGTTTGTGGGCAACGGGCTCTACAGCGTATACGTCTCTGAGCGCGCGCCTGCGCCTTCTCTTTGGTATATGAGTCGCGTAGATCATGTTTACTATTTTTACCTCTGGTGGGAATTTTTTTTGTCCCCCAGTGTTCGGCTGGCGAGGCTCATCCTCGTCTTCACTTGGTGTTTCCCTTCCCTTGTGTTCGGCATTTAACTTGCCGGCCTGCTTAAAGACCCAGCATTCTCTATGAGTGTGGTTTGCAGGTTTTTTGGGGGTTCCATGAATTAGGCACAATCTGTCCAGGACTTTGTTTAGGCCGGACGGTCCCTCTTTGTTGCCTTTAAATGGCTTCTTTTGTTGACCGGGTCGAGAGCCCCTAAAGCCGGCGTTGACCGCCGTGTTGTCCGGACTTTCTTCCTTGTTTCGACGCTTGTTTTTATTGCGCCATGGCTTCCCGTTGCCATCCCTAATTTCGAATGTGCCCGGGTCGCTGGTGCCTCTACGGGCCAACCAACTGTCCTCACCCACGCAGAATCGGGTCATAAGTCTTGTTAAGGCTACCATTGTCATCAACTTTTCTTGGCCGAGGTGTCTGGCGAGCCACTCGTCTCGGATACTGTGCTTGAAGGCCGCTAGGGCTTCGGCATCCGGACAATCGACAATTTGATTCTTCTTAGTGAGAAATCTGTTCCAAAGCTTACGGACGGACTCTCCAGGCTGTTGTATTATGTGACTTAAATCGTCAGCGTCCGGAGGTCGGACATAGGTCCCTTGAAAATTGGCCCTGAAAGTGTCCTCAAGTTCTTCCCAACTTCCGATTGGATTTTTGGGGAGGCTTTTCAACCAGTGCCGAGTTGGCCCCTTCAACTTGAGGGGAAGGTATTTGATGGCGTGGAGGTCGTCCCCACGAGCCATGTGGATATGAAGGATAAAATCCTCAATCCAGACCCCAGGGTATGTCGTTCCATTGTATGCCTCTATATTCACGGGTTTGAATCACTATGGAAATTCGTGATCCAGTACCTCTTCGGTGAAGCACAGAGGGTGCACAGCCCCTCTGTATCTGGACATGTTGTGGCATGTTGTCCATTGTTGTTGTGTCCGGTGTTGATCCGAACTGGTATTCGATCAGTCTGATCATTTTGGTGACCGTAATCCTGCGCCGGAGCATGTCCTCTAGATCCATAGATGGACCTGGTCGCGCCGGCCTTTTTGTCCAGGAGCTCACGTAAATCGTGTGCGGCGTCAGTAGTTGCTATATCACGGTCATGAAGTGGTTGGTCCGGCCTATTGGCCGTATTGTTCTTCGGCAGAATGGCCTCATCATCGAATTCTGGCAGCAGCTTGCGCTTTGGGTAGCTCTTTGTGTGGCGATCATCGCCATATTTTTCTTTAGTTCTAGCACTTTATTCCATCTGCGGTTGAGCATTTCCTGTGCGGCCTTAAGCATTTGCTTCTGCTTCTTTAGGCTTCTCGCAGTGGCCATAAGCCTTCTGTGGAGGTTATCTCGTTCCAAACGTTTTTCCGGGATGATGAATGCATTGTCATTTGGACTGTACTCTTCTCCGGAGGCAGGTTGATGAGTTCGGCCCTCGGGATCGTTGTGATCGGGCGTCTGCTCTGGGCTGCGTTCGGCGTGACCTGGCTCATCCTGCTCCATCGCTGGGTCCATATGGTCGTTGTTGCCTTTGGAGTTGACTGGGGTGTCGATTTTTCCAGCGCTGTTAATGCTATTTTTACTGTGGCTGGACTTAGAGCGGCGTCTGCGCCGTCGTATTGGCTTTTGTCCGAGGGTTTTATCCTCCGTTGTGTCATTTTTGTCGCCATTGTCCTCCTTAGGCGTGTTCACCATGTATATATCATAAGATGAGGTGGCAGTCCAGCGCCCCGTGGGCGGTGGTTCCAAATCGTCCCCTTGGCTGATGTGCATACCGTCGGTGTCGTCGGAGTCGAAGTCAAGCATGTCTGTTATGTCATCGACAGTGGCTATTAAGTGGGTGGTGGGTGGGCGGAGATTTTCTTCGTCGTCCGAATCCCCCTCGAGCCGGACATAGTTCGGTCAAGAGTCCTCTGACAAAGGGAGAGACCTTAAAGAGTTTAGCACGTCGCCAAAGGGTGGGTGCTGAAAGATATCCACAGTGGTGAACTCCATTACTGGAGCCCAATCGGATTCGATGGGCCCGGGTGCGTACGGTCTGGAACCTACAGCCGGACACAAGTCTGCGGGTCCTGTGACACAGACTTCCTTAGAGGTGGAGTCTGTGTTCGGCTTTACCACTGATGAATATGCGGCCTCCGGGGCGGGGTCCATCCACCCGTCCTCGGACGACGCGATCTGCCCCGGATTTAGGTCCAGAGCTACTGCAAGTGTGATATCCCAAATATTGTCTGATAGCAGATCTAAACCGTGCTCGTCATGACTGTTTGGCGCTCCTGGCGTAGGCCTGAATCCGTTGAAGATCAAGTCTGCGGATATCGGCCATGTAGTTCAAGTTTCCGAACCTGACCTGATGACCAGGGGCGTAGCTGTCGATCTGCTCCAGATGGCCAAGCGAATTGGCCCGCAGTGCGAAGCCGCTGAACACGAAGATCTATCCGGGGAGAAAAGTCTCACCCAGACCGCATTGTTGTTGATGATTGAAGAAGCCATTGAGCCTTGCTGCGACAACACAGAGGAACTCTCAATGAAAGCACCAATGTCAGTGTCAAAACCGGCGGATCTCGGGTAGGGGGTCCCGAACTATGCGTCTAAGGCTAATGGTAACAAGAGGTAGGGGACACGATGTTTTACCCAGGTTCGGGCCCTCTTGATGGAGGTAATACCCTACTGTCGGTGTCAAAACCGACGGATCTCGGGTAGGGGGTCCCGATCTGTGCGTCTTAGGCTGATGGTAACAGGAAGCAAGGGACACAATGTTTACCCAAGTTCGGGCCCTCTCGATGGAGGTAAAACCCTACTTCCTGCTTGATTAATATTGAAGATATGAGTAGTACAAGAGTAGATCTACCACGAGATCGTAAAGGCTAAACGCTAAGAGCTAGCCTATGATGGTATGATTGTAATTGTGATCGGCCTTCTAAGGACCATCCTATCCGGTTTATATAAACACCCGAGAGCTAGGGTTTACATGGAGTCGGTTACAAGGAAGGAAATATAATATCCGGATTGCCAAGCTTGTCTTCCACGCAAAGGAGAGTCCCATCCAGACACGAGCCGAAGTCTTGAGTCTTGTATCTTGACGCTTCTATAGTCCGGACGATGTGTACTGTACGGCTGTCCAGATACCCCCTTATCCAGGACTCCCTCAGTAGCTCCTGAACCAGGCTTCAATGACGATGAGTCCCGCGCGCAGTCTTGTCTTCGGCATTGCAAGGCGGGTTCCTCCTTCCGAATACTCCAAGGTTATTATCGAACATGTAGGCCGTGTCCGGATCTGCAAAATGATCTTCACATATCACCGTAGAGAGAATGATACCGCAGCTGACAACCTTTCAGACGACGTGATATGTCATTACGGTCAGGTTATTATTCAAACCGTTTTTCTTTTCACAACCAGCCAGAGCGCGTATTGCGAGGCGGTTTCCTCGACACGTCTTGTCAAAGCAGAGATCATGTCCCCTTATCATGGGATTCTCATCAATACGGGTATGGGTAATCCCCCGTGCCATCAATCGTGGCGCTTGGCAAGTAAGCGATTCTCAACGGGCTAGTGGGGAGGCGCACCGCTTTTGTTGCCTCTATAAAGGGATAAGAATTCCCCATTCTTACCCACGCCTTCTTCCTCCTCTGCCCACTCTTCCCTCCTCGAGCTCAACCGCCCTAGTCCAAGTCTTCTCCGCACAGCTAAACATGTCCGGAGTAGGAGGCAAATGGGTGGCTTCCACCGTGAAGGAGAAGAACATCACAAGTCTTCGGGCGGCCGGATACTTGGCGGTAGACATAGCGCACCACCTACCAGACGGCGGGCAGGTCATTCCAACTCCAGGACCCCGCGAGAGGGTCGTGTTCCTTGCCCACTTCGTCCGTGGACTGGGGTTTCCACTCCACCCCTTTGTCCGCGGGCTCATGTTCTACTACGGGCTAGACTTCCACGATCTAGCCCCGAACTTCGTCCTCAACATCTCGGTGTTCATCATCGTATGCGAGGCTTTCCTCCGCATCAAGCCTCATTTCGGCTTATGGCTGCAAACCTTCTGCGTCAAGCCGAAGATCGTGAGTGGCCAGCAAGCAGAGTGCGGAGGAGCCATGGTGGGCAAAATGCCTAACGTCACCTGGCTTGATGGCTCCTTTGCAGAAATCGTGAAGGGGTGGCAGTCGAGGTGGTTCTACATCACCGAGCCGCGCGACGCCAACTGGGTGGCGGCCCCCGAGTTCCGATCTGGAACCCCTATGCGGCTCACCTCCTCGGAACAGACGGGCCTATTATGGGGTGAATCTGCAGAGCTGATCGGACTCATCAACTGCATCAAGGGCATGAAGGACAAGAACATCAAGCTTGTCAACGTGATCCAGGTCATGCTCGTTTGCCGGATTCTGCCTTGCCAAAGGCGGGCATTTAATCTGTGGGAGTTCGTCCCGGCCGAACACCAGACGCTCCAGAGGCTCTACGGCATGAAGCACAAAAACGCGTGGAAGGTGTTGTTCAAGGCCTCTGAGATACCTCCTCTCATATCCGAGGACTGTGGGCTCCACACCGCGTGGCACCCTATCCAGCTGAGTTCTCAAGCTGCCACCGGGTTCGGTTCTTCCCAATATATTCATGGAGAATTCTAAGTGATTGTGTATATTTGTTCAGGAGTATGTGGAGACAGCGGAGTAGATACACTGTCCGGCTCCTTTGCCGGAAAACCCAGCTACTGATCTCCTAACGAAGATGTTGGTCTCGGCACCCTACAAGGGGCCGGAGAAGAAGGCCGATAAGAAGGCCCCAGGGACCCGAAAGGGTCTCCGGCGTAAGGCTGCACCGAAAGCCTCGTCCGAAGAGGACGAGGAAGACTCCTCCCCCAAAGGGGAAGAAGGAGAATAAGAGAAGGCTGCCCCATCCGGAAAGGATGGGAGGCCTGAGACGGCGGACCAGGGGGCCAGGAGAGGCCCCCCGGCGCAAGGCCGTCATACCCCTGTCGTGTGATGACGACGAGGCAGATTCCTCCTATGGAGGCGGGGAGGAACAAGAAGAAACTCCACCTCCCCGTGTTGGGGGGGGGGGAAGAAGAGGAAGGTCGCCCCGGTGGGAGAGACTGGGACGTCCAAGAATGGAAAGGTGTCCCTTCCGGACTACTCCGCCACCGCCGTCGATAGTGAGGAAGGGTGGCTGCCCAGGAAGAAGCCCCTAGTGCGATCGTAAGTATCCGCACTCAATCGTAATTTTGCTTCATAGTTTTGTTATAACGCCAAACTTGTATGCAGTCCGGCAAGGGCCCATACCGAGGTGTCGTCTTCGGATGGGTCCTTGAGTGAGTCAGCAATGAACTCACTCCCGACGGCCACTTCTCCTCGGCCTGCGGATGACATGGAGGTGTTGTCCCAAAGGCTCCCAGAGATGGGGGAGGTGGCCCTGGAGGCGCCTCAAGGCGGCGTTCCAGACGTCGGACTCGCGGGGTTCAAAATCCCCGCGGATCGTGTTGGTGAGAGTTGAAGTAAGCCGGACTCTCAGCCGAACACTGTCCCGGAGCCTTCAGTGGTTCCGGATTCAGGCGGGCAGCCCCTCATTAGGGAGGGAGGGCCATCTGTATCGAGGACTTCTGTTGCGCCCATGGCACCGGATTGTCTGCTGGAAGCGCTTCGTGGCGCTTCCATAGGTGAAGAGCACCATACTCTGATGAGTGTCGTGATTCAGAAGGTTTCGTCCGCCAAGAGCGGACTAACCGAAGCCTGCACAAGCCTACTAACTAGCTTTGAGGTAAGTAGTAAAAATGTGTGAAATTACCGCCCGACAGGTAGTAGCCCCTGATACTCTGTTTGGTGTTCGGAAGGAAAAACCAAATGGAGGGTCAATTATAATTCGCAGGAGTCTAATAGTAAGTTTGAATGTGAATAAACAGGTTGTGCTGCTGGCCGCTGCCGCCCGTACAGCCGAAATCGCTGGCCTAAAGCAGGACTTGGAGCAGGCGCAGGGAGAGCTCGGCCTCACGAGGAGGCAACTCGAGGAGAGCAAAGGTGAATGATTCCCCTCTCTCATATAGTAAGGTATAAATAAAACTTGATTATGCTATCGACGAAACGTCGTGATGTGGTAACAGAGGCCACCATCGAAGTGGCGTCTCTCAAGAAGGCATTGTCCGAGGCCGAACACAAAGCGGCCTTGGAGCGCAAGGAGCGCAAAAAGTAAGAAGCCCGAGTGGGCGAAGTACAAGAAGAGATCCAGGAGCTCGGCAAGAAGCTCGAGTCCGCGGAGCATGAGCTTAAAGCAAAAGAGGCCGAGCTTGTGAAGGCCCTTACAAATATAAAAGATGCCAAGGCCGAAGCCGATAGGGCACAACAGGAGATCCAGGAGGCCAAAAAGATAACGGCGGGTAAGAAATTATTTATGCAAAGCAAACGTGTGGAGGAGGCGTTTCTTTTACTTACCCGAGTCCGGAGCTCTCCAAGGGCATTCACAGATCTGCCACGCAGCGTATCAGATGCCGCGGAGTTCTACCGTGCCCAGGAGGGGAGCTCAACAGAGAAGCTGTTTTGATCCCAGTATGCTGGGGCCGAACATTCAACGCCTCTCAGTGACCAACTGAAGGAGTTGGTCGAACTCCACAAGGCAGCCGAAGTGGCTATGAAGGATCTCATAGTCCGGATATGGCCTGGTGAGCTTCTGCCCACCAGCTACTTCGGCCTGATCAAGCGGACGGTGGATGCCTGTCCGTGACTGGAAGTCATCAAGCGATCTGTTTGCATTGAGGGTGCCCGTCGGGCCCTTGCCCGTGCAAAGGTGCATTGGGGCAAGCTGGATGCGGAGAAGCTGGTGAAGGACGGGCCGCCAGAGGGCAAGCCGCATCGCCTCCCCGAGAAGTATTATGATGGCGTTATGAAGGGTGCTTGCCTCGTGGCCGATGAATGTACCAAAGACATAATTTTTGAATGAATTCACCTCTGTCATGTTTGTAATTTAAAGACGAAGTTACTTGCACTATGTAGCGCTTTTGTCATTTAAAATATTACTGAAAGTGCTAGTTATCGACTAGAGGGGGGTGAATAGGCGATTTTTATCAAAGTCTTCAAAACGTGGAAGTTTCGAAGACAAACAATAGAAATGACCTAATTGATATGCAGCGGAAGATAAACTACAACGAGCAAGCCATAGTCAAGTATGCAATAGTGTTAACGTACAAAGACTAATAGCAGCTAGGTAGTAAGGATTAGGATGGAAGATAGTATGAAGCCAATCAACAATAGTAGTCAAACATTGAAGTCAAACAGATAAGACAGATGAGCAATGACTTCACGAAGACAAACTCAAAGTAAAGGAGGGAAGGGATAGAACCAGTCACTTGTTGAAGACACAGGATTTGTTGGACCAGTTCTAGTTGCTGTGACAACTGTACATCTGGTTAGGGAGGCTGAGATTCAACTCAGAAGACCGTGTCTTCACCTTATTCCCCTTGAGCTAAGGACACCTAGTCCTCTCCCAATCACTCTGGTAAGTCTTCAAGGTAGACTTCCGAACCTTCACAGACTTCGTTCACCCGGCAATCCACAATGACTCTTGGATGCTCAGAACGCGATGCCTAACCGGCTGGAGGATACACAGTCCTCAAGTGTAATAAGTCTTCAGGTCACACAGACAGAAAGACTTTAGTGATGCCTAACACTCTTTGGTCTGGGTGTTTGGGCTTTGTCCTCGCAAGGATTTCTCTCTCAAAGGCTTCGAGGTGGGTTGCTCTCAAAAAGACAAAAGCCGTAAACTAACTCTAAGCAGCCACCAATTTATGGTGTAGGGGGTGGGCTATTTATAGCCACAAGGCAACCCGACCTGATATGTCCGAAATGACCCTGGGTCACTAAGGAACTAACACGTGTTCCAACGGTCAGATTTCAAACACACACGGCAACTTTACTTGGGCTACAAGCAAAGTTGACTCGTCCAGCTCTGGATAAGATTTGCTCTCATTGTCTTCGCTCGAAGACATAGGATTTGGGTTGAGCATCACTTCAGTCACTCTGACTTAGTTCACTTGGACCCCACTTAACAGTACGGTGGTTCCTATGACTCAACACAGAAGAAAAGGAAACAACAAAACAACTCAGTCTTCGCGCTCCATAGTCTTCACTCAATGTCTTCTCATGTCATAGTCTTCAATGTGAACCTCTTCACACACCACCATTGTCTTCAATGTCTTCATACATTTTTAGGGGTCATCTCCGGTAGGTAAATCGAATCAATGAGGGACACTACCTGCATTATCCTGCAATTCTCACAAACGCATTAGTCCCTCAACCAACTTTGTCGTCAATACTCCAAAACCAACTAGGGGTGGCACTAGATGCACTTACAATCTCCCCCTTTTTGGTGATTGATGACAAACTGGTTGAAGTTTTCAACGGGAAAGAAGTATGTGAAATTGTAAAGGATAGTGCATTGACTTCATAAGTGGAAAGGGCTCCCCCTGAAGATGTGCATATAAATAATTTGCTTTTGGAATGCAAATGCACATGGCAGGTTGTACTTGTGGAGATCCACTTCAACTTATGAGGATAATTCATCATGCATGAAATGATATAGCTAAGAGAATGACATGCATAATGAAAAATGGACGTCTGCAGAATGATCTAAGTGCGGAAGTTATCATCGCACGTGGAAACGCAAATAAGTGGCAGACGACCATCAAGTTTAAGTGTTACAACTCAAAGAACGAAATGTATCAAAAGCAAGAGTTGTAAACACTAGACAAAATATAAAGCAACCGCCCTTATGAACCCGCTTGAAGACTATCAAACTCATACGCTTCTCCCCCTTTTGTCAGTAATGACCAAAAAGGTTTGAAGACATAGAGCATCTACTCGTCCGTAGAGTCCGCCTAATGATATGATATATAGTGCGCGGCAGATACTCAAGGTCATCAACAAAGAACTCCTTTGGATATTCAGCATCACGTGGCAAAGGCTTCATCATGCTCAACATCTGGCTCATATTGGGTTCAGGCTTATGGAAGATGCTTTCCAGTGCATTGCGGTGTTTTTGACAACTAGGTTCATATAGATCTCCGGGAGTGTATAGGCCTGTAAGCTCAATGATGTCAAGAGCTTTGGCTTCATGATGAACATTTCCTGTCATCCACTCGAGAACCCAGGTCTTGATATCTCTGTTGTAGCCGCGAATGTGGAGGGTAGCATAGAATTGAAGCAATAGCTCTTCATTCCAATGTTCTTTGTCTGTGAAAAAGCTAAGCAGACCAGCATCACGAAAACAATCAAGTGCTTCTTCTAAGCATGGCAGTCCAGCAATGGCTTCAGTGTCGAGGCGCATATGAGGGAAAATGCGCCCTTGATCATACAGAACATAGGAGTAATAGCTTCGCTGCTGATGACTCCAGAACCGATCTGATGATATTCTTGGCTTTGTGTAGGGGTTCTTTGAGCTGTCAAAGAATGTGTTGTGGCTTTTGAAGCCATTTGCATTGAAAGACCCGACAGATGTGGTAGTACCTGGAAATCTTGGCAGTCTTGGCTTTGGCTTCTGGACCTGAGGCCTATGCTCAACGTGATAGTCAAACTGAGGACCAGAGACAGTAGGCGGAGGGACCAGAACGGGCCATCTTACTGTGATTAGCTCGCCATGGTTGTATGCTTGCTCGATTGTATAGGGCCTTGGTGGCGGAACAGGAGCAGTGGCAGCAGCTGAGGCTTCAGGCTGCACAACAGGTGCTTTAGGAGCAGTTGCCTCATTGGTTTCAGGCACACTGTTTGGTTCAAGCTCCACATTAGCTTCAGTCATGACAACGTCATGAGCTTCACTTGCGTTGGTAGTGGCAGCTTCAGGATTTTCAACCTCCACTTGCTGAGCTGGAGGGTCAGGCACAGACACGTTCACTTCATGAACACTTTCTTCAGGAATGAGGGGAGTATGGACATGTTCTTCTTGACGTTCTTCATCGGCTGATGCAGCCGGATTGTCTTCGGCAGCTGGGGCTTCAGACTCAGAGACATTCACAGCATGAGTGGCTTCTGAAAACACTTGACGTGCAATAGGTTGATGATGCACTTCTCCTTCTGGAACGCTCGGAAGAGGGACTTGAGGCCTTGGTCCTTTGCGAAGCCTTTGTAGTACAGGCGACGCCTTTGAACATGGAGTGGGCAGGTCCTCATCCTCTTCAACTTGCACGGATGGTGTGGCTTGTTGTTGTTGGGGAGTACTGGGGGAGTCTTGGTGTTGCGGGCAATCAGCCCATGAAGCATCCTGAGCAATTGGCGTCAGAGGACGACCAATGCTGATGAGTTCGCTGTTCATGAGAACAGGCGATGATACCACATTGTATTCAATTTGAGGAAGAACTTCATCATTTTCAACATTGTCATCTTGACCAATGTCTTCAGCAGCGGTGGGTTCAGCTGCTGGAACATCTTCAGCTTCCGGAGCCTCTGTGGAAGCAGGCTCATGAACAGTCATGCGAAGTTCTTGGGATGCAGATGCAGGACGAACCACTTAGATGGGTTCAACAACAAGGGGCTCTGTGGGAGCATCCCGACTCTTCTTGATCTTGCGCTTCTTCATGGAGGGAGCAGCTTCAGAGGCTTCAGTATTCTTTCTCTTTCTAGCTTCAGCCTCGGCAGCCCTCGTCTTCTTCTGTTCTGAAGCGGTAGTAGTGACCTTTGGCTTCGAGCCAGTCATGCTGCTTGGGAAGATAATGCGAGGTGCTTCTTGACTTGAAGGTGCAGGTTGGGCAGTGGAGAGATTCTTCTTCTTTGCTGCCATCCTGGGGTCAATGCCAGGACGGCCAAGAGACTTGCGCTTCTCAGCCTCATTGTAGGCAAGCACACACTTGTCAGCCAGACTCTTCATACGCTCTCTAGAGCCTCGAGCTTCTTCACGCTTCTTGTGAAAGGCTTCTTTGAGCTCGTGCAGCATGATCTTGAAGTTCTTGACATCTTGCACGCTGAGCTTTGCCACATGCTTCTTGAACTGAGCCATTTCATAGTCAATTTTGTTTTTCAGCTCAACGATGCGCTGAGCAATAGCTAGCTCAGAAGCAATGGCGCCATTGAAGGCGACGCTGAGGCCAATTGGAAGTTGCGGATCATCAAAGCTGAGATTTGGTGTGTCAAACCACTCATCAATGAAGTTATGAATGACTGCCACGTCAAAGAGAGGCAAGTTGTTGAAGACCTCTGCTTCTTCCTTGCTCTTGATCAGTTGCTCAAGAGCATCATATGCAAGATCGTCATCGCTGGACAGATCAATGTGCTCTTCACGTAGAATAGCAGCTGGAGTCAAAGCCTGATCAGTACTCTTGACGATTTTCTTTTTCTTCTCCGTCTTCTTGGAGATGTGTGAAAGATCTTCAGATTGCACACTGGCTTCAGGAGGTGCAGTGGCCAGTGGCTTCACACGAGAAGCTTTTGGAGGTGCAGCTGATGTTGAAGCCTTAGTTTTCTTTGGCTTCTGTGGCCTTGGAGGAGGAGCTGGGGCTTCATCAGAATCTGCATCATCATCAGAATGATCTACTTCAGCACCATGGACCATGATGTAAGTGATGAGGCCATCAAGGTTGGAGAAGGGGCCGATGACATTGGGTTCTGCATCACGTGAGCCATCAGCACGGGGAGCAGAGGGACTAGGATTGAAGTCCAATCCCAATGACTTCTTGTTTTCTTTGTCCGATGCCTTTGCGTGCTGGAAGTTGCGCTTGAAGAGATTGCCGTCACGACACCAGAGAAATGATGTTGGGTCGGCATTTGTAGGCTGAGGTCCACGGACCATGCAGGGATAGAAACCCTGAGCAATAGCTTCAGCTCTATTCTTGGGTTGAAGGCCTTGATAGAGAATATCACCCCAAGGACTTTTGATGGCATTCTTCTCAGCATATTCCTGGGTCACGAACTTGTACTTGAACCATTGTTCAGCCCAATAGCGTCGAATCCATTGGATTCGGGTCTTGCGCTGATTATAATCTTCTTCAGGATTTGTTTTGTAGATTTCTGCAAGATCATCAGGAAAATCCCTTGATGTTCCTCCTCGACGCTGTCTGCCACCCTTCCTTACTGATTTCTCTGTAGCCATGAAGTTCAAACTAAATGACTTCAATATGTTCAAAGGCTTCAAAGGCTTTCGCTTGCTGGTCAGACAGGAACTGGCTTCGGGAGATTCAATGTATTGCTGTAAGAACTCTACAAATGAATGCGGACTATGAGAACCTAGGGATTCTCCCACGGACATGTACCTGTGACAGCATTAGAGATGCGAGGGAAGGGGAAGAGGTCATATGCATTCTCAGAAGATTTTAAAGATAAATCAGTTTGAAGACATTGACCTCATGTTGCGAAGACATTCACTTATATGTCGAGAGTCGGTTCCAGATTTGTACGAATCCGTGAATAAGTACAAGTGAGGAATCTAGCTAATGTGAATCTTAAGTGAATATACTAAGCAGTATGAGATGCAGACAGAATAGATCTAACTTTGTATAGACAGAAACCAATTTTGGTAAATTGGATGAATCACTGAGGATCAAAAAGCTGGTAAAAATAGAGTTATATTTACCACACGAAGAACTGCTAGATGGGAAGAATTTGGAGACCGAGTAGTTCAGTCCACCGTGCCTTAACTTGGCGACGGAGGACACCTACGGCGGCGGCGGGGAGGACGATGCCCGCGGCCGGCGTGAGGACGGCGTCGGAGAAGTCGCGGCAGCTAAGCGCTTCGTCGCCGGCATCGTCGAGAGCTAGCGGTGGTGCTAGGGTTTTGACGAGGTGGAGAGGTGGAAGAAGGTTTTCTTGACCGCAGGGGGCACGTATTTATAAGTAGGTGTGCAGCACAGCGCAATTACGCAGGTGCCCCTGTCTGTTCACATCCATGGGATACATGGCAAACATGCAACATATTTAGAGTTGTCCCACGTTCCCACGCCCGCCAAGTTTGTTGGATGGTTGTTCCGGCTTCTCCGGATATCGACAATAAAGATGAATCATTTAAAAAGGACTTGATGGTTGCCTCTGTGTCTTCTGCTGACAAGGATGCAGAGAAGACATTCGACAGTTTCAACAGAATGCATATGATTTGGACAGATAGAGTTTGAGATAGTAAGCATAGAGAGGTTAGGGTCCAATCACATCCACTTAGTTCAAAAGATTCAACAGTGAAGACATAGCCATAAGTGAATGCTGTAGAGGACAAAATACTAGTATATATATATGAAAAGGCAATCAACTCAACATAGTGAAGTAAATCATGAAGATAATTTGAAAGTTGAAGACAAATCAATATGCGAAGATATTCAACAATAACGCCATGAGTGAAACACTTCAAACCAAGAAATTTTGGTGGTGGCGTTACCCACCGTATAGGAAGTATTAGACCCAGACATGGCGCACAATTATCGTGGCGCTCCGAAGTCAAATTCCATGTTAATGTATTCACACTCAGAATGTAAGTCTTCATTGATTGAAGATATACTTTACTTCGTGTGTTGCACATCTAAGTCATCAACATGAATAAGTGTTAGGATGTGTGCCTAATCACAGGACATTTGAGGATTCCAAGATATTTAGCTCACACCGTAACTTGCAAAACCTTTTCTCATCCAATGGCTTTGTGAAGATATATGCCAGTTGCTCTTCAGTGTTGACGTGAATAATGTCAATATCTTTCTTCATGACATGATCTCTGAGAAAATGATGACGAATTTCAATGTGCTTTGTCTTTGAGTGCTGGACTGGATTGTTGGCGATCTTGATGGCGCTTTCATTGTCGCAGAAGAGAGGGACTTGCTTCAGATTGATGCCATAGTCCTTGAGAGTTTGCTTCATCCACAGAAGCTAAGCACAACAAGATCCAGCTGCAATGTATTCAGATTCAGCAGTTGAGAGTGATACACAGTTTTGCTTCTTTGAAGACCAACAGACAAGTGATCGTCCCAGAAAGTGACATGTTCCTGATGTTGACTTGCGATCCAACTTGTCACCAGCATAATCAGCATCCGAGAATCCAACCAGATCAAACCTTGAGCCCTTTGGATACCATAATCCGAGTGTTGGGGTGTAAGCCAAATATCTAAGAATTCGCTTCATAGCTAAGTGATGCGATTCCTTTGGTGCCGCTTGGAATCGAGCACACATGCAAACACTAAGCATAATATCTGGCCTAGATGCACATAGGTAAAGTAAAGAACCAATCATGGAGCGGTATACCTTTTGATTGAACTCTTTACCATTGTCGTCGGGACCAAGATGATGTTTGGCTGGCATTGGCGTCGTGTAACCTTTGCAATCTTGCATGCCGAACTTCTTCAGGCAGTCTTTGAGATATTTTTCTTGAGATATGAACATGCCATTCCTTTGCTGACGAATTTGAAGACCAAGAAAGAACTTCAGCTCACCCATCATGGACATCTGATATTGCTCTTGCATCATGTATCCAAACTCATCACTGTACTTCTGGTTGGTGCATCCGAAGATTATGTCATCCACATATATTTGGCACACAAATAGTTCACCATCATATGTCTTCGTGAAGAGTGTGGGATCTAGGGATCCTGGTTTGAAGCCTTTGCTCTTCAGGAGGTCTTTGATTGTATCATACCAAGCGCGAGGAGCTTGTTTGAGGCCATACAGTGCTTTGTTTAGTTTGTACACCATATCAGGATATTTTGGATCTTCAAAGCCAGGTGGTTGAGCAACATACACTTCTTCTTAAATTTTGCCATTGAGGAAAGCTCTTTTCACATCCATTTGATATAGCAAGATGTTGTGGTGATCCACATAGGCTTGTAGTATGCGAATAGCTTCAAGCCTAGCCACAGGAGCAAATGTTTCATCAAAGTCAATTCCTTCAACTTGAGTATATCCTTGTGCCACTAGACATGCTTTGTTTCTAATGACTTGACCATGCTCATCTTGCTTGTTCCGATATATCCATTTATTTCCAATAATGTTATGCTTGCGAGGGTCAGGGCGCTTGACAAGTTCCCAAACATTATTCAGCTTGAACTGTTGAAGTTCTTCTTGCATAGCTTGAATCCATTCAGGTTCCATAAAGGCTTCAGCAACTTTCTTGGGTTCAGATATTGATACAAATGAAAAATGCCCATAGAAATTTGCTAACTGTGTTGCTCTTGAGCGAGTAAGCGGACCAAGTGCGTTGATGCTATCAATTATCTTCTCAATTTGTACTTCATTTGCAACACGAGGATGAACTGGATGAAGCCCTTGCTCATGTTGATCATTGTCATCATTGGGAGGATTGTCTTCGGTCTGAGCATTGTCTTCAGGTTGGTTTGGTGCAGAAATGATAAGTTCCTCTTCAGGCTGTGCTTCAAAAGGCATGATTTCACCAGTTCCCATCAGCTTGATAGATTCACTAGAAGGAGCTTCATCTAGTGTGCTTGGCAGGAGCTCTCATTGTGAACCATTGGTTTCATCAAATCGCACATCCACTGTTTCAACGATTTTGTAGTGGAAGAGGTTGAAGACTCTGTAAGAGTGCGAATCCTTTCCATAGCCGAGAATGAAGCCTTCGTGAGCTTTGGGTTCAAATTTTGACTTGTGATGGGGATCCTTGATCCAGCACCTAGCACCAAAGACTCTGAAGTAGCTGACATTTGGCTTCTTGCTAGTAAGGAGCTCATAGGATGTTTTGCCCAGAAGCTTGTGGATGTAAACACGGTTGATGATGTGACATGCACTATCAATAGCTTCAGGCCAGTATTTTCTTGGTGTCTTGTACTCGTCGAGCATTGTTCGAGCCATCTCAATGAGGGTTCTGTTCTTGCGCTCAACAATGCCATTTTGCTGAGGTGTGTATGGAGCAGAAAATTCATGAGTGATTCCCATTGTATCCAGATAAAGATCAAGCCCGGTGTTCTTGAATTCAGTGTCGTTATCACTTCTGATATGCTTGATCTTGACGCCATAATTGTTCATTGCTCGATTGGCGAATCGTCTGAAAACATCTTGTACTTCAGTCTTGTAGAGAATTATGTGCACCCATGTGTATCTTGAGTAGTCATCAACAATAACGAAGCCATAAAGACACGCCACTGTTGTGAGGGTGGAGTAGTGAGTAGGACCAAATAAGTCCATGTGCAACAGCTCGAAGGGTTGAGATGTTGTCATGATAGTCTTCGAGGGGTGCTTGGCCCTCGTCATCTTTCCAGCTTTGCAGGCACCACACAAATGATCTTTCTTGAACTTGACACCTTTGATGCCTATGACATGCTTCTTCTTGACGAGAGTGTTTAAGTTCCTCATGCCAGCATGCCCCAGCCTTCGATGCCAGAGCCAGCATTCTGAAGCTTTTGCAAGAAGACATACGGCAAGTTGTGGACCTGCTGAGAAATCTACCATGTATAGATCACCTTTCCTATACCCTTCAAAGACTAGAGACTTGTCAGATTCCATTAGTACAAGGCAACGATATTTTCCAAATATCACAATCATGTTTAAGTCACAAAGCATTGAGACAGACATTAAGTTGAATCCAAGGGATTCAACAAGCATAACTTTATCCATGTGTTGATCCTTTGAGATTGCAACTCTACCTAGACCCAATACCTTGCCTTTACCAGTGTCAACAAATGTGATTTGACTCTTGTCGGATGGACGTAAGGTTGAGTCCATGAGAAGACTTCGATCACCAGTCATATGATTAGTGCATCCGCTGTCCATAATCCATTCTGAAGCACGAGGTGTCATACCCTACAGTGCAGTTAGGAGGATAGGCTTCACAAGGTATGTTGTGAAGCATAAGCATTTGATGCACACTTGGATTATCACAGCATAGATAAAAGTTAGCACACAGTATGACAGGTAAGCGATTCATATGTGGAATACATAGTAAGTCATTTTATCATGCGTCCCTTTCTGTTTTAGGTCCCAGGCAATTATATCGGACGCCTTTGATTGCTGGCTGGAGACCATGTTCTGCAAAAGAGAGTTAGTTCTTCTTCACCACCCACATCTTCAGGGGTGGCTTAGAAGCAATGAGTCTAAGTGCAGCATCAGAGAATTTCGGCTTTGAAGCCCTAGCAAATAGCCTTGCAGGAGATGAATGATACTCATATGAATAAGAAGAAAAGTTCTTAGTCCTATGAACATGGCGGTTTGAGGACACACGTTCATATTCATAAGTTTGAGCACGATTTCCCTGCAAAACATTGGCGTTAGGGTGACTCAAGTGAGTCCTGTATTCATATGAAGCCGTTGGACCATATGATGCCTTTGGTCTGGAGTTTGTCTTCTTCCCTGGTGGTGTCATGATGACATTCACAGGAAGATTTTCAAGACAGCTTTTGGGAACCCAGATCTTCTTCATTGGGGGTCCATTCTTACAGTTAGTGCCAATATACCTGGCAAACACTTCACCGTTCTGATTTTTGAACAGT
The DNA here is from genome assembly GCF_002162155.2 of Triticum dicoccoides. Taxonomy (NCBI): domain Eukaryota; kingdom Viridiplantae; phylum Streptophyta; class Magnoliopsida; order Poales; family Poaceae; genus Triticum; species Triticum dicoccoides. The sequence goes on along the minus strand of NC_041393.1, from coordinate 366,944,565 downwards.
TTATAGTTTGCATCAAAGGATTCATCAATGATAATAGGATTAGCACAGGTAAAACCAGATAAAGTGGATGGATCCACTGAAGGTTCCTTTGCAGCAACCCATGTGGTTTTGGGATACTGCTCAGGCTTCCAGTAGGAACCATCGGCATTCATTTTCCTCTCGAACCCAACACCCTCTTTCCTAGGGTTTCGGTTCAGAATCTGCTTTTTGAGGACATCGCAAAGTGTCTGATGCCCTTTCAGACTTTTGTACATCCCTATTTCAAGCAATGTCGTCAACCTAGCATTTTCATCAGCAGTGGTATCCTTAGCAGAGGGGTTAGTTACCACATCAGTAGTTGAAGACAGAGCAACATTAGCATCAGTGGAACATTCAGCAACAGAGGCAGCGTTATCACGCTCAATGCATTTTAAACATGGTGGTTCAAATTCATCCTGAGCGGAACTGATCTGTTGAGCGCGAAATGACTCATTATCTTTTTGAAGATCTTCATGAGTCGCTTTCAATTTCTCAAGCTCTTGCTTCCTTTGAAGATAATCATAGGAGAGCTTTTCATAAGTGGTTGAGAGCGTCTCATGAAGACTTTCAAGTTCTTGATACTTAGCATGAAGATTTTTTATGTCTTCAACTAAGGACTGCGAACGTGTCATTTCCGCGTCCAACAGGTCATCGCTTTTGTCTAACAGTTTTTGAGTATGTTCCATAGCCCTTTGTTGTTCAGTAGCAATTTTAGCAAGTGTTTTGTAGCTGGGTTTAGATTCACAATCAGAGTCATCTTCACTTGATGTTTGAAAGTAAGCATCGCGTGATTTTACCTTGGCACCTCGTGCCATGAAGCAGTAGGTGGGAGCAGGATCGTCCATGTCATCAGCTTCTGCGTTGGTGTAGAAGTTGGTGTCTTAAGTGTTGAAGATAGACTTAGCAACATAGGCCGTGGCTAGAGCCAGACTTGCAACGCCAGGGTCGGACTCTTCTCCAGACTCCACCTCCACCTCCTCAGAAGCAGACTCCTCCTCTGAATCCATTTCCTTGCCAACAAAAGCGCGTGCCTTGCCAGATGAGCTCTTCTTATGTGATGAAGACTTGGAAGAAGACTTCGAGGAAGATTTTGAGGATTTCTTCTTCTTCTTGTCATCAGAATCATATTCCTTGCTCTTCTTCTTCTTCTTCTTCTCATTCTCCCACTGTGGACACTCAGATATGTAGTGACTAGGTTTCTTGCACTTGTGGCAGGTTCTCTTCTTGTTGTCATGAGTGGAAGCTTCATCATTTCTTGAGCTGGATCGTGAAGACTTTCTGAAGCTCTTCTTCTTGGTGAACCTCTGGAACTTCTTCACAAGCATGGCAAGTTCTTTTCCAATGTCTTCATCATCAGAACCGCAGTCAGATTCTTCTTCAGATGAGGAAACCACTTTTGCCTTCAAAGCGCGAGTTTGGCCATAGTTGGGACCATATATATCTCTTTTCTCAGAAAGCTGGAACTCATGTGTGTTGAGCCTCTCAAGTATATCAGACAGATCGAGTGTCTTGAAGTCAGGACGTTCTTGTATCATGAGGGGAAGGGTGTCAAAGGAGCTGTCAAGTGATCTCAGTAGTGTCTTGACGACTTCATGCTTGGTGATCTTAGTGGCGCCAAGAGCCTGAAGCTCATTTGTGATGTCAGTGAGGCGATCAAACGTGAGCTGGAAATTTTCATTGTCGTTTCTCTTGAAGCGGTTGAAGAGATTGCGAAGAACACTGATTCTCTGGTCTCTTTGGGTTGAGACGCCTTCATTGACCTTGGATAGCCAGTCCCAGACCAGCTTTGACGTTTCCAGAGCACTCACATGACCATATTGTCCTTTGGTCAGATGACCATAGATGATGTTCTTTGCAGTGGAGTCCAGTTGAATGAACTTCTTGACATCAGTAGGGGTGACACCTTCACCAGTTTTGGGAACGCCGTTCTTGACGACATACCAGAGGTCGACATCAATGGCTTCAAGATGCAGGCGCATCTTATTCTTCCAGTAGGGATATTCAGTTCCATCGAACACAGGGCAAGCAGCGGAGACTTTGATTATCCCTGTAGTCGACATAGCTAAACTCCAGGTGGTTAAACTGAATCACACAGAACAAGGGAGTACCTTGCTCTGATACTAATTGAAAGTGCTAGTTATCGACTAGAGGGGGGGTGAATAGGCGATTTTTATCAAAGTCTTCAAAACGTGGAAGTTTCGAAGACAAACAATAGAAATGACCTAATTGATATGCAGCGGAAGATAAACTACAACGAGCAAGCCATAGTCAAGTATGCAATAGTGTTAACATACGAAGACTAATAGCAGCTAGGTAGTAAGGATCAGGATGGAAGATAGTATGAAGCCAATCAACAATAGTAGTCAAACATTGAAGTCAAACAGATAAGACAGATGAGCAATGACTTCACGAAGACAAACTCAAAGTAAAGGAGGGAAGGGATAGAACCAGTCACTTGTTGAAGACACAGGATTTGTTGGACCAGTTCCAGTTGCTGTGACAACTGTACATCTGGTTAGGGAGGCTGAGATTCAACTCAGAAGACCGTGTATTCACCTTATTCCCCTTGAGCTAAGGACACCTAGTCCTCGCCCAATCACTCTGGTAAGTCTTCAAGGTAGACTTCCGAACCTTCACAGACTTCGTTCACCCGGCAATCCACAATGACTCTTGGATGCTCACAACGCGACGCCTAACCGGCTGGAGGATACACAGTCCTCAAGTGTAATAAGTCTTCAGGTCACACAGACAGAAAGACTTCAGTGATGCCTAACACTCTTTGGCTCTGGGTGTTTGGGCTTTGTCCTCGCAAGGATTTCTCTCTCAAAGGCTTCGAGGTGGGTTGCTCTCAAAACGACAAAAGCCGTAAACTAACTCTGAGCAGCCACCAATTTATGGTGTAGGGGGTGGGCTATTTATAGCCACAAGGCAACCCGACCTGATATGTCCGAAATGACCCTGGGTCACTAAGGAACTAACACGTGTTCCAACGGTCAGATTTCAAACACACACGGCAACTTTACTTGGGCTACAAGCAAAGCCGACTCATCCAGCTCTGGATAAGATTTGCTCTCATTGTCTTCGCTCGAAGACATAGGATTTGGGTTGAGCATCACTTCAGTCACTCTGACTTAGTTCACTTGGACCCCACTTAACAGTACGGTGGTTCCTATGACTCAACACAGAAGAAAAGGAAACAACAAACAACTCAGTCTTCGCGCTCCATAGTCTTCACTCAATGTCTTCTCATGTCATAGTCTTCAATGCGAACCTCTTCACACACCACCATTGTCTTCAATGTCTTCATACATTTTTAGGGGTCATCTCTGGTAGGTAAACCGAATCAATGAGGGACACTACCTGTGTTATCCTGCAATTCTCACAAACGCATTAGTCCCTCAACCAACTTTGTCTTCAATACTCCAAAACCAACTAGGGGTGGCACTAGATGCACTTACAATTACCTTCTGTGCAGCTGTTTATCAAATTCTGAAAGTAGGCCAGTCGTCGGCTTCAGCTCCCGTGTAACTAGTACTGGGGTGTTCGTGGAAAACCCGGACACTCTTTATCCAAATGTTTGGTCCCTTAAGGAGGTGTCCCGCGCAGCGAACAAGGCAATCGGACTATATGGCTTTATAACCTTCACTTAGCCATAGAAGTCTACAATTTTAAATTTCAGCGAAGCCCCTAGAATTCGGAAGGCCGAATTGGGGCGCTAAACACGCCTATATCGGACAAAGCCGAATTATCGCCTAAAGCAGAAAAATCTTTAAGGATTTTAAGACCTCTCGAATAGCGACCAGCTCTCGCCTCGTCATGCCGGTCAGTTTTGTGCTTTCTCTACTGAGGTGCTCGTCCGGAAGAACCAGGGCACAATTGCAGTAGTTCTCCATGCACTACCTTAGCCGAATTAACGGAACGTAAGTCACCAAAACAAGGGAGCCGGGCTATCCCAACTGTAGACCCAAGACATGATTCGGAGCTGATGCATATAATGCTATAAGTTCGGGGTGCTGCACTAATGAAAGTGTTCGGACTTGTCTTGCCGTATTATGGGGCGTCATAAGAAGCCCCTGGCAAACTAAGCGTACCAAAGTGTACGGATGCAAAGTCAAATAGACATTTGTAAAAAAATGCTCAAATAAGAATAATAAGCTGACGCTATATATGGTCTCCCATTGAGGAATAATACATTTAAGCGTATGTTTATAGAGAATGCATTAAGCGGAGATAAATATGATTATTTGACATATCATATCCTGGGGCAGACTACGTACAGATAGATAAAGCAGAAACAACGATCGTAAATAGATTCCACCTGGGTGTTTCCTGCTGTGCCCAAAGCCTGTTGCCTCCTGGGTTTCCTCTCCTATGTAAGTCTGACAATCCGGCTCTTTTGGAGAAGCTGCACTAAAGCAATGTCCTTAAGGGTAAATGGAAAGGTTACAAAGCGATACCGTACTGTTGACTGAGCCACTGCTACGCCTCCGCCTGTGCCCATGGTATTTTGAGTGCGTAATTGTGTATGCGTGGCACGGATGCAGCTTTGATGGGATTTGAGCGGAGGCCGGACTGCTAGTCGTGTGTGACGCCCCCGATTCAATCGTACACTAATCATGCACGCAAATGTGTACGATCAAGATCAGGGACTCATGGGAAGATATCACAACACAACTCTAAAACATAAATAAGTCATACAAGCATCATAATACAAGCCAGGGGCCTCGAGGGCTCGAATACAAGTGCTCGATCATAGACGAGTCAGCGGAAGCAACAATATCTGAGTACAGACATAAGTTAAACAAGTTTGCCTTAAGAAGGCTAGCACAAACTGGGATACAGATCGAAAGAGGCGCAGGCCTCCTGCCTGGGATCCTCCTAGGTCACTCCTGGTCGTCATCAGCGGGCAGCACGTAGTAGTAGGCACCTCCGGTGTAGTAGGGGTCGTCGTCGACGGTGGCGTCTGGCTCCTGGACTCCAGCATCTGGTTGCGACAACCAGAAAGAAAGGAAAGGGGGAAAAAAGGGGGGGAGAAAGCAACCGTGAGTACTCATCCAAAGTACTCGCAAGCAAGGAACTACACTACATATGCATGGGTATATGTGTAAGGAGGCCATATCAGTGGACTGAACTGCAGAATGCCAGAATAAGAGGGGGATAGCTAGTCCTATCGAAGACTACGCTTCTGGCAGCCTCCGTCTTGCAGCATGTAGAAGAGAGTAGTTTGAAGTCCTCCAAGTAGCATCTCCAAGTAGCATATCCAGGTAGCATCTCCATTAGCATCGCATAGCATAATCCTACCCGGCGATCCTCCCCTCGTATCCCTGAGGGAGAGCGACCACCGGTTGTATCTGGCACTTGGAAGGGTGTGTTTTATTAAGTATCCGGTTCTAGTTGTCATAAGGTCAAGGTACAACTCCAAGTCGTCCTGTTACCGAAGATCACGGCTATTCGAATAGATTAACTTCCCTGCAGGGGTGCACCACATAACCCAATACGCTTGATCCCATTTGGCCGGACACACTTTCCTGGGTCATGCCCGGCCTCGGAAGATCAACACGTCGCAGCCCCACCTAGGCAAAACAGAGAGGCCAGCACGCCGGTCTAAACCTAAGCGCACAGGGGTCTGGGCCCATCGCCCATAGCACACCTGCACGTTGCGAGGGCGGCCGGAAGCAGACCTAGCCTAGTAGGCGTTCCAGTCCAATCCGGCGCGCGCCGCTCCGTCGCTGACGTCTGAAGTGCTTCGGCTGATACCACGACGTCGGGATACCCATAACTACTCCCACGTAGATGGTTAGTGCGTATAGGCTCGTAGCCGACTCAGATCAAATACCAAGATCTCGTTAAGCGTGTTAAGTATCCGCGAACACCGAACAGGGCCAGGCCCACCTGTCTCCTAGGTGGTCTCAACCTGCCCTGTCGCTCCGCCACAAAGTAACAGTCGAGGGCCGTCGGGAACCCAGGCCCACCTCTACCGGGATGGAGCCACCTGTCCTTTCAGCCCCCTCGTCAGAATCACTTGCGGGTACTCAATGAGCTGACCCGACTTTAGTCACCATCTGTATAGTATGTATGTGTGTATAGTAATATACCCGTGATCACCTCCCAAGTGATCACGGCCCGATAGTATAGCAAGGCAGACTGACAAGAATGTAGGGCCAATGATGATAAACTAGCATCCTATACTAAGCATATAGGATTGCAGGTAAGGTATCAACAGATGTAGCGACAATGTCAGGCTATGCATCAGAATAGGATTAACGAAAGCAGTAACATGCTACACTACTCTAATGCAAGCAGTATAGAGTAGAATAGGCGATATCTGGTGATCAAGGGGGGGCTTGCCTGGTTGCTCTGGCAAGAGAGAGGGGTCGTCAACTCCGTAGTCGAACTGGTCAACAGCAGCGTCAGTCTCGTAGTCTACCGGAGAGAAGAGGGGGGGAGAAACAGTAAATACATAGCAAGCAAGTGCATAACAGGATAACAGGCAGAGCTAGACGTGTTCTACGCGGTAGGAGGTGATACCGGTGAAGGGGGAAGCATCCGGGAAGTATTCTCGGGGTTCCGTGTTTTCGGGCAGAGGAGCCGGAGGGGGGAAAGTTGCGGGTTCGATAGGTTAGAGGGGTGTGGCGGACGAACGGACTGCGTATCCGGAATCGTCTCGTCGTTCTGAGCAACTTTCATGTTGAAAATATTTTAATCCGAGTTACGGATTAAAAGATATGATTTTCTAAAGATTTTATTAATTTCTGGAATTTACTTAATTATTTAATTAATTCGGAAAATGGATTTATGACGTCAGCATGATGCCATGCTAACGTCAGCAGTCAACAGGGTTGACTAGGTCAACCCTGACATGTGGGTCCCGCTGTCATTGACTAAGATTAACTAAAACAGATTAATTAGTTTAATTAGTGATTAGGTTAATCTAATCAGGATTAATTAACTTAATTAATTAATATTTTAATTATTTTAATTATTATTTATTTATTTATTTAATATATATTTTTTTAATTCCTTTTTATTAAAACGTTTTGGGCTAGGCCCACCTATCATTGGCACAGGTAGCCATAGCGGTGTGGGGGGTTCACGGGCGTCGGGCGCGACCGGCAGGGGCAATCCAACTGGGGCGCCGGCGACCACGCCAGAGCGCCGGAGAAGAGAGGGGGGGGCCGGTGGCCTGGGGCGGCCTGGGTGGGCGC
>NC_041393.1:366928485-366936779 GCF_002162155.2 Triticum dicoccoides | reverse complement strand
CGGCTGGGCCGGCCTGATTGGCCCCGAGGCCATCTGGGCCGAGGCCCAGCGAGGGGGGGGGGGCTGTAATTTCTTGTCTTTCTTTTTTTTTGTTCCTTTTTCTTTTACTGTTTTATTTTATTCTAGTTTTATAAAACATAAAAGTTGTACCTTAAATAGTAACACTAATTATACCTCTGCCACAAAAGGTTTAACCCCCAAATAATATAGTTTAGTATTTTATAAAATACCAAGGCATTTATGTATTTGTCTTACCTACTGTTTTAATTAATTAAATGCAGTTAGACCTTTTATAAAAATGTGGTTTCTCCACCAACATTACTTATGAATTATTTGTCACATTTATAACATTTTAGTTTTGACTTTTGAAAACGTTTATTGTTTGCTTGATTTTGAATATGAATTTGAATCGGTTCCGAACTAACACGAGATTAGCGAAAGTAATCGAAGTGACGTGGCACCATTAGCAGGGAATTACTGTAGCTTAATACCCGGGCGTCACATCGTGCTCTTGGCGTGCCTGCTGATCCTGTTGCGGGGTGTTCCATCCTTGCTTGACGGAGCTTGAGGTTGTCGTCACCGGATTGGTGGTTTGCCGGAGGAGGCCGCATTGTACTTCTGCCGCAAGGGTTGCAGTGTGCTCTTCTGTACGGAGAGAGCGGTCCATATTTCCGTTGACTGTTATGACCCCGCGTGGGCCTGGCATCTTGAGCTTGAGGTATGCATAGTGTGGTACCGCATTGAATCTAGCGAATGCGGTTCGTCCGAGCAGTGCGTGGTAGCCACTGCGGAAAGGAACAATATCAAAGATTAGCTCTTCACTTCGGAAGTTATCCGGAGATCCGAAGACCACTTCCAATGTTATAGAGCCCGTACAGTGGGCCTCTACTCCAGGAATGACACCTTTAAAGGTGGTTTTGGTGGGCTTAATCCTTGAAGGATCGATGCCCATTTTGCGCAATGTGTCCTGATAAAGCAGGTTCAGGCTGCTGCCTCCGTCCATAAGGACTCTTGTGAGGTGAAATCCGTCTATGATTGGGTCTAGAACTAATGCGGCTGAGCCGCCGTGACGGATGCTAGTAGGATGATCCCCACGATCAAAGGTGATCGGACAAGCTGACCATGGGTTGAATTTGGGGACGACTGGCTCCATTGCGTAGATGTCCTGTAGTGCTCACTTCTGTTCCTGCTTTGGGATGTGGGTGGCGTAGATCATGTTGACGGTTTTCACCTCGGGGGGGGGGGGGGTTCTTCTGTCCCCCCATGTTTGGACGCTGGGGCTCCTCGTCATCGTCGCTGTGCAGCCTCTTGTCCTTGTTTTTAGCGTTTATTTTGCCGGCCTCTTTAAATACCTACCAGTCTCTATTGGTGTGGTTGGCTGGCTTGTCCGGGGTGCCATGAATTTGGCACGAGCGCTCCAGTATACGGTCTAGACTGGACGGTCCCTGATTGTTGCGTTTGAATGGCTTCTTCCGCTGACCGGATTTGGATCCGCTGAATCCGGCATTGACCGTCGTGTCTTCGGTGTTGTCGCAGTTGTTCCATCGCTTGTGTCTGTTGCGCCGTAGCTTGCCATTGTTGTCACGGATGTCTGACATGCCAGAATGTGGCGTAGTGCTGCTGCGAGCCAACCAACTGTCCTCGCCCGCGCAAAAGTAGGTCATTAGTGTCGTGAGAGCTGCCATAGACTTGGGTTTCTCCTGGCCGAGGTGTCGGGCGAGCCACTCGTCACGGATATTATGCTTGAAGGATGCCAGGGCTTCAGCGTCCGGACAGTGGACTATTTGGTTCTTTTTAGTTAGGAACCGAGTCCAGAATTTCCTGGCTGATTCTCCGGGCTGTTGAGTAATGTGGCTCAAGTCATCGGCATCCGGAGGTCGCACATATGTGCCTTGGAAGTTGTCAAGAAATATGTCTTCCGGATTTTCCCAACTACCAATGGAATTTGCGGGCAGGCTGTTTAGCTAGTGCCGGGCGGGTCCTTTGAGCTTAAGGGGAAGATACTTGACGGCATGTAGATCGTCTCCGCGGGCCATGTGAATGTGGAGAAGGAAATCTTCGATCCATACCGCGGGGTCTATTGTGCCATCGTATGATTCGATGTTTACAGGTTTGAACCCTTCTGGGAATTCATGATCCATCACTTCATCGGTGAAGCAGAGGGGGTGTGTGGCACCTCTGTGCCGGGCTATGTCGCGACGCAGTCCGGCTGTGTCTGACTGGTTATATTCGGCCCGGCCAGGTTTGCTAGTAGTGTATCCGGTATGACGGTCATCGTCATGTGCTGCGGTGCCCCCCCGTGATCCGTAGATCGATCTTCGTTGTCCTGCAGCGTTATCTAGTTTATCGCGCAGGTCCTGAGTATTGCCCCGTGCCGTGGTAAACCGGCACGGGGGTGGGGGTTGGTATTCGGGCTGATATGTCGATTTATCCTGACCTCGAGGCGGCCGGTCAGCCGTGTGGCGCTCGAGTCCATACTCCTCGGCTGCCAGGACTTCTGTCCATCTATCTGTGAGCAGATCTTGATCAGCTTGAAGCTGCTGCTTCTTCTTCTTCAGGCTTCTCGCAGTGGCAATAAGCCGGCACTTGAAACGCTCCTGCTCTGCGGGGTCTTCGGGTACGCCGAACTCGTCGTCGCCGAGGCTAATCTCGTCTTCGGAGAGGGGCATGTAGTTGTCCTCCTCTAGATACCCGTCCGTCGCCTGTTCATCTAGGCTGTCATGCCCATCTTCCTGTTCGGCCTGCTCGAAGGCGGGCTGTTCGGGGTTGTATTCATCATCGACGCTGTTCGGATTGTCTTCGTCTCTGGTGCCGGTATTGCCTTGGCGGGGCTTGGAGCGGCGCGGGCGACGCCCATGCTTTGCTTTCTTCTTGGAGGGGTTATCCTCCGTTGCCTCATCGCCATTGGTTTCTTTCGGAGTGTCCACCATGTATATATCATATGAAGAGGTGGATGTCCACCATCCTGTGAGCGGTGGCTCCTGTACGTCTCCTGCATCGTCGTCCATACCGTCGATGTCTTCGAAGTCGAAGTCGAGCACATCGGTTAAATCATCGATCGTGGCGACAAAGTGGGTGGTGGGTGGGCAGCGAATTCCTTCGTCGCCTGCTTCCCACTCAAGCCGGACATAGTTCGGCCCAGAGCCTCCTGACAAAGAGAGAGACTTTAATGAGTTCAGCATGTCGCCAAAAGGCGAGTGCTGAATGATGTCCGCAGTGGTAAACTCCATTACCGGAGCCCAACCTGGCTTGGCTAGCTCGAGAGTGTGCGGACATGAGCCAACAACCGGATATGAGTCCGGGGGCCCAGGGTTACAGGCCTCCACAGAGATGTAACCTGTGTTTGGCTCCACCGCCGATGAGCGTGCAGCCTGCGGGGCGGGGTCCCTCCCTCCGTCCTCGGGTAACGTAACATGTTCCGGATTTAGATCCGGGGCTATTGCAGGGATGATGTTCCGATCATTGTCCGACAGCAGGTCTAGGCCATGCTCGTCGTGACTGTCCGGCGCTCCAGGCACAGGGCCGAATTCGTCAAAGATCAAGTCCCCGCGAATATCCGCCATGTAGTTCAAGTTTCCGAACCTGATCTGGTGGCCAGGGGCGTAGCTGTCGATCTGCTCCAGATGACCAAGCGAATTGGCCCGCAGTGCGAAGCCGCCGAACACAAAGGTCTGTCCGGGGAGAAAAGTCTCACCCTGGACTGTATTGTTGACGATTGAAGACGCCATCAAGCCTTGAAGCGACGACACAGAGGGACTCTCAATGAAAGCACCAATGTCGGTGTCAAAACCGGCGGATCTCGGGTAGGGGGTCCCGATCTATGCGTCTTAGGCTGAAGGTAACAGGAAGCAAGGGACACAATGTTTACCCAGGTTCGGGCCCTCTCGATGGAGGTAAAACCCTAGTTCCTGCTTGATTAATATTGAAGATATGAGTAGTACAAGAGTAGATCTACCACGAGATCGTAAAGGCTAAACCCTAAGAGCTAGCCTATGATGGTATGATTGTAATTGTGATCGGCCTTCTAAGGACCATCCTCTCTGGTTTATATAGACACCGGAGAGCTAGGGTTTACATGGAGTCGGTTACAAGGAAGGAAATATAATATCCGGATCGCCAAGCTTGTCTTCCATGCAAAGGAGAGTCCCATCCGGACACGAGCCGAAGTCTTGAGTCTTGTATCTTGACGCTTCAATAGTCCGGACGATGTGTACTGTCCGGCTGTCCGGATACCCCCTTATCCAGGACTCCTTCACCTACTTCCTACTTGATTGATCTTGATGATATGAGTATTACTAGAGTTGATCTACCACGAGATCGTAGAGGCTAAACCCTAGAAGCTAGCCTATGATTATGATTGTTCTCCTCCTAGGGACTAAACCCTCCAGTTTATATAGACACCGGAGGAGGCTAGGGTTACACAGAGTCGGTTACAAAGAAGGAGATCTAACATCCGAATCGCCAAGCTTGTCTTCCACGCAAAGGAGAGTCCCATCCGGACACGGGACGAAGTCTTGAGTCTTGTATCTTCATAGTCCAACAGTCCGACCAATGTATATAGTCCGGTTGTCCGAATACCCCCTTATCCAGGACTCCCTCAAACGTCTTACCATGGGCTTCTCACCATGGGCTTCTTAACGTCCTGGGCTTCTTAGCGTCTTGGGCTTCTTAACGTAAGTCGGTTTACAATCCGGCTTACAATCTGGCTTACAATCTGGATTAACTGTCTGGCTTAACTATCTGGCTTAACTGTCTGGTTTACATGATTGTGTCTGCCGGCTTACATGACTGTGTCTGCCCGCTTACATGACTGTGTCTGCCGGCTTACATGATTGTGTCCACCGGCTTAACCTGCTTAACTGTTCCTGCCGGCTTATAGTCTTCCAGGTCACCAATGAAACATCAAGTCCCAGTTGGGTCATATCTCCAGTTGGGTCACACCGCGGGGTATATCCCCGACATTAGCCCCCAGTTTAATTTGCATTCATCCATGTTAAGCTGATCCTATAAAACAAACACAAGAACAATTTTGACAGATTATGCTCTGGGTTAAGAACTCTTTTAAGCCGACACCTGATCATCCTTAAGCCCTTGTCATTTCCTTCTTGTGGGAAGTCCGGGTCAATATACTAGCTTCATAATCAATTTTCTGACATTGGTTTCTCACAGAAAAATATTGTGAAGAATATTGGCCTTGAAATACTCATCTGATTTTCAGCCGACTTGAAGATGTAGATCTCCATTATATTCATATCACGTGTAGCCCCCAGGGGCCGGGTCATTATGCAATAATGAGCAGGGACTTTGTAAATATGATCCTGTAGACTTGAGCAGCAACGTGTAGCCCCCAAAGGCCGGCTCAGTAAGATAATACTAAGCTGGGACTTTGTATATAATTCATTGATAATAACATCATATGATGTAATCTCTACCATGGGGCTTGAACCCATGTCCATAAGGTTAAGAGCTTTGTACTTGTGACGCCCCCGATTCAATCGTACACTAATCATGCACGCAAATGTGTACGATCAAGATCAGGGACTCACGGGAAGATATCACAACACAACTCTAAAACATAAATAAGTCATACAAGCATCATAATACAAGCCAGGGGCCTCGAGGGCTCGAATACAAGTGCTCGATCATAGACGAGTCAGCGGAAGCAACAATATCTGAGTACAGACATAAGTTAAACAAGTTGCCATAAGATGGCTAGCACAAACTGGGATACAGATCGAAAGAGGCGCAGGCCTCCTGCCTGGGATCCTCCAAACTACTCCTGGTCGTCGTCAGCGGCCTGCACGTAGTAGTAGGCACCTCCAGTGTAGTAGGAATCATCGTCGACGGTGGCGTCTGGCTCCAGGGCTCCAGCATCTGGTTGCGACAACCAGGTAGAAGGGAAAGGGAAAAAAGAGGGAGAAAAGCAACCGTGAGTACTCATCCAAAGTACTCGCAAGCAAGGAGCTACACTACATATGCATGGGTATATGTGTAAAGGGCCATATCAGTGGACTGAACTGCAGAATGCCAGAATAAGAGGGGGATAGCTAATCCTGTCAAAGACTACACTTCTGGCAGCCTCCGTCTTGCAGCATGTAGATGAGAGTAGATTTAAGTCCTCCAAGTAGCATCTCCAAGTAGCATCTCCAAGTAGCATCTCCAAATAGCATCTCCAAATAGCATCTCATAGCATAATCCTACCCGGCGATCCTCCCCTCGTTGCCCTGGGGAAAAGCGATCACCGGGTTGTCTGTGGAACTTGGAAGGGTGTGTTTTATTAAGTATCCGGTTCTAGTTGTCATAAGGTCAAGGTACAACTCCAAGTCGTCCTGTTACCGAAGATCACGGCTATTCGAATAGATTAACTTCCCTGCAGGGGTGCACCACATAGCCCAACACGCTCGATCCCATTTGGCCGGACACACTTTCCTGGGTCATGCCCGGCCTCGGAAGATCAACATGTTGCAGCCCCACCTAGGCAAAACAGAGAGGCCAGCACGCCGGCCTAAACCTAAGTGCACAGGGGTCTGGGCCCATCGCCCATAGCACACCTGCACGTTGCGAGGGCGGCCGGAAGCAGAACTAGCCCCCTTAATACAAGAGCAGGCTTACGTTCCAATCCGGCACGCGCCGCTCCGTCGCTGACGTCTGAAGTGCTTCGGCTGATACCACGACGCCGGGATACCCATAACTACTCCCGCGTAGATGGTTAGTGCGTATAGGCCAGTAGCCAGACTCAGATCAAATACCAAGATCTCGTTAAGCGTGTTAAGTATCCGCGAATGCCGAACAAGGCCAGGCCCACCTGTCTCCTAGGTGGTCTCAACCTGCCCTGTCGCTCCGCCACAAAGTAACAGTCGAGGGCCGTCGGGAACCCAGGCCCACCTCTACCGGGATGGAGCCACCTGTCCTTTCAGCCCCCTCATCAGAATCACTTGCGGGTACTCATCGAGCTGACCCGACTTTAGTCACCATCTGTATAGTATGTATGTATGTAAAGTATATACCCGTGATCACCTCCCGAGTGATCACGGCCCAATAGTATAGCGAGGCAGACTGACAAGAATGTAGGGCCAATGATGATAAACTAGCATCCTATACTAAGCATTTAGGATTGCGGGTAAGGTATCAATGACTGTAGCAACAATGACAGGCTATGCAACAAAATAGGAGTAACCGAATAGTAACATGCTACACTACTCTAATGCAAGCAGTATAGAGAAGAATAGGCGATATCTGGTGATCAAAGGGGGGGGGCTTGCCTGGTTGCTCTGACAAGGAGGGGCCGTCAACTCCGTAGTCGAACTGGGGGTCGCCGGCAGTCTCGGGGTCTATCGGAAAGAAGTAACGGAGAGGGAACACAATAAATAACAGAGCAATCAAAGTATCACAAAGCATAACAAGACAATACGCGATGTTCGGTGTGCCCTAACGCGGTAGTAGGTGATACCGGTGAAGGGGGGAAATATCCGGGAAAGTATCCCCGGCGTTTCGCGTTTTTGGACAGATGAACCGGAGGTGAAATGTTGCAGGTTCACTATGCTAGGGTTGTGTGGCAGACGAACGGGTCGCGTATCCGGATTCGTCTCGTCGTTCTGAGCAAATTTCATGTTGAAAATATTTTAATCCGAGTTACGGATTAAAAGATATGATTTTCTAAAGATTATATTAATTTCTGGAATTTAATTAATTAATTATTTAATTCGAAAATGAATTTATGACGTCAGCATGATGTCATGCTGACGTCAGCAGTCAACAGGGTTGACTTGGTCAACCTGACAGGTGGGTCCCGTTCGTCATTGACTGTTTAGTCTAATTAATGTTTAGCTAATCTAATTACTGTTTAATTAAACTAATTAGTTAATTAGGTTAATCTAATTATGATTAATTAACTTAATTAATTCCTTAATTAATTAATTAATTTAATTATTATTTATTTATTTAATATATTTTTTTTAATTCTTTTTTTTTATAAAACCGTTCTGGGCGTGGGGCCCGGCTGTCATAGGCCCTAGGGGCCATAGTGGGTTTGGGTGCTGCGGGCGCCGCAGGTGCGGGCGCGGACGTTCGGGCGGCTGGCCCCGGGCATGGGCGCGAGCACCCGAGTGGGTGACCCCGGGGCGTAGGTGGAGGTCACCAGGGCGCGGTGGGGCGAGGCCGTGGCCTAGGCAAGGCTCGTCGGCCGACCGCGGCGAGCGAAGGCAGACACAGGGGCGGCGCGGATGGCAGGAGGCGCGGGCTGGCGGCCTCTGACGAGCAGCGAGGCGCGGCCAGACGTCGCTGATGCGACGGGC
>NC_041393.1:366919637-366927392 GCF_002162155.2 Triticum dicoccoides | reverse complement strand
GGAGGGGTTATACAGGGGGCATGGGGTGGGCCTCCTAGAGGCCTGGATGCCCAGTTGGGCCGAATGGCCCAGGGGGAGGGGGGCTTTGCCTTTCTTTTCTTTGGTTTCTATTTTCCTTCTATTTCTTTTCTGTTTTCTTTTAGTTTTTTATTTTATTATAGTTTTGTAAAATACCAAAGTTGTACCTAATTTAGTTTTAATAAATATTCCACTGCCCCAATAGTTTTGGGAAATGAAATAACTTAGTTAATATTTTATTAATTGAAAAAGGCATTTATTTATTTGTTTTTGTTATTGTTTTGTTTATTTTTGAGCATCTAACTATTTTATCAAAATGTGGTTTCTCCACCATAATTACTCATGATTTATTTGACCCATCTTGAACATTTTAGTTTTAACTTTTGAAAACTTTATTTGTTTGACTTGATTTTGAATTTGACTTTGAACAAGATTTGAACCATCGTGAGATTAGCAACAGTAATCGTGGTGACGTGGCCCCGTTAGCAGAGGTTTACTGTAGCTTGATTATCCGGGCATCACAATTCTCCTCCGCTACAAGAAATCTCGTCCCGAGATTTAAGAGGTGGAATAAGGGGCGAAGGTGTTGGTAGCGAAAAACCTAACGAGTCTTCTCGGTCTTGGCTTCCCTTTCGAAGAGGTTGATCCCTTTCGTTGATGTCTTCATTTCACTGCTTCAAGTCACCATGATCAATTTGTCATCCTTTCTTCGGGATCTCCATCGTACTTACGAATAGGTAAGGGGCAGCTCTACAACGATAGGATGTTTATGAGGGAAACAATCTGGGGGTTAACCCATGAATGAGCATAAGATTATCTCTTGAGTCGAACATATCGAATACATCAAGAGTAAGGTACGAAGGTACAATAAGAGGTTCCAAGTGGATAGATAGTTGCTCGAAGTCTGAACCAGAGTGAGAAAGGGTTTCAGAGCAGCGAGAGTAAGTATTGCGTCTGATACCAGAATAGAGCATTAGGAAGGTGGCCCGTGAATTAAATACGAAGCCAAGTGCGAGGAATAACTTCGACAATAGGGTGTATAGGAGAGTCAGGTTTCGATCCTGGGACCTGTGGGTTATGGGCCCACCATGTGGTTGAAAGTAGGAAGGGGGCCGACATTTTGCACGGTCATGATAGTAAGGTGTGTCAAAGGGTAGCCTGTCAGATATGTCGGCAACAACATCGATACCAAGGGCGAGGGACGAAGAGAACCATTTTCCTGCTCGTTGAACGAGGCGGGCCAATAGGCAAAGTTCTCGTCCATCGGTGGTTACCGAAATGTTTTCAACAATAGTAACAGGGTCTTGCTGACAGAGTTGTACACCGAGGTGTTTACATAAGCAGGAGAATATTACTGCTTAGATCATATAGATCACAAGAAAGGTTAAACAAAACAATGGAAAGGAAAAGGTGATCATCAGATCAAATAGAACAATGGAATGGAAAATGTGTTTATACACATATTTCAGGGGTATATCCTTCCCAAGGACAAGCAGAACATGATAACCATGACATGATATTAAGTAGAAAAGACTCTAGGTGAGGGGAGAGAAATTTTCATGACATTATCCATACAGCGGTGTTTGGATAATTGAGCAAGAAACGTTTAGCATTGGGCTTCAAATGTTCTTGTTGAAACATCGGAGTACCATAGACATGCTTCAAGATAGAATTGACATGGTCTTCAAGTGAAGATCAAACTTTGGAAACACGAAGGATCCATCAGGAATAACTTGTAGAATAAGTCTTACAATTTCCCCATGGATGAACGGATAACCTTGTTGAAAAGGAATCTATAATGATAGGCCCTCCAGCCGGGGGGGGGGGGTGCTAGGCATGACATCATGTTACCGGGTCATCAAAGGATCAACGTCATAACTCTTGGAAAGTTGTCCCAACCATCATATCTGACCGAGATTCAGATCCGATTGGTGTCAAGATACCTCAGACTTAGGATACCTGAGAAGAAAAGGTGCAACGCAAATTGACGAGATGACATTGTAAGATTCTCGAGGAAATGAACTATGAAGTGTTTTCCGTTATCAAGAGTCCATCATTAACCCAAGGAGAGGACAAGGAGGTGTCTGGTGAACTCAACGGCAATTCACCGAGATTCCCAAAAGATGGATTTCCACAATTAAGTGAACAAGGAGATAACATTGGTCAGATCAAGTGATATAAGGAAGTATGCTCGAGGAAAACATACACAATTAAACATTGGTTGAAAGGTGCGCCCGAAATATGGGTTGGGTTGCACGACCAATGTCAGAATGGTGATTCAATAGTCAATAGCCTAAGAATGAACTTTTGACCATTAACTTAAAAAAAAATAGGGTTGCTAGAAGGAAAGAATCCAAACAACACCGTTCACTTGTTGGAATTAACACGGGGACCAATAAAGAATGGTGATGGTGAGAAGTATTTCTATGCCAAGAATTCTCAAGAGGTGGAACAAATCTCAGAACATTCTTGACATAAAGGATGGTAATACTCCAAGGTAAAGAAGAACAATTGCTGGATAGCAAGGAACTCAAGGTATAACACCAAACATGAACAAGCTTGTGTTGGTGGGAAGGCAATAAAGTGTTCGACGATAATACAATTCATCGAGGGCAAGGATGTTATTTCTCATCATGAATTCAATTGATATCCTGGATGAGCTCAGAATGTTGATGATCACGACACCTTTGTCGCGAGAGTTCATGATGATGTAATCGATCGGTAACGACATCAAGTCAAGTAATGATGAAGTGAAAGGTTATTGGAACCAAGGGTACGACACAAACTCGAAACCAAGCTTGTTGTTCAAGGCGAAATGATATGACGATGAGGATCGACATAAGGTTAGTTCATCGTCGAAAATTGGTGCTCCGAGAATAAGGACCAGGTAGCACAGTTAGAATCGTCACGAGAATGATATAGCCAAACAGGCTAGGAATGGCGTGATCGGGTACAAACTCGTACTTATAGAAGCTTATTGAAGAGTTGTTGAACCGAAGAGCGGACTCGGTTCAGTTATCGGTGTCTTTGAGTGTTCAATAACTCAGAGCCCGCGAAAAATTGGAATCAGTGGGAAGGTAGCACTTGATGAAGAACTCATAAGGAGTTATGCAGTTCCATGATAATCTCGAGATACCAGGGGGTAATACTCGACGACAGATCAAACTAGAAGTTGAACTGGGGTATTGCTCTATAGAAGACAAGTGCTTAAACTTGCACAGGACATGATATTTAAAGGAGAACATGGTCAGAACCACGATTGCAAAAAGGCCAGATCTCAGATATAAGATGAACTTATACCAAGGGAATAATTGATTTTAAAAGAAGCTTCGATGAGAAGATGTACATCGTGTCCATGGGCATGAACGCAAAGTTCAAGGTTGACTCCCACTTCTCCAATGCACAACCTTTCATTCACTTCTCGCGCTCAATGAAGTTATAGCGTTGAAATTTTATCTGGCAAAATACCAGAAGAGTACGACTCGTGAAAACTTTCGAGTTCACACATATTAAGGAAGGCATAGGTTCAACCCATCGGGGCATCTTAGAATCCTATACCAGAATCTTTTAGAAGTAATTAACTCAAGCTCGAAGACAGAGCATGGTTAAGAGAGCAGAGGATACAATTTACCAAAGGCATTATGTATCAGAGGAAGAACTCACAAGGTGATCAAATGTGAAGGACACTGTCGGATAACAATCCAACAAAGGACTTGATGGTCCACAAAGGATCTGATACGAGTATCGGTACTCAACTAGAGGAAGAAGAATGCAAGGAGATCAGATTATAGAAACAACTGACTAACTCAATTGTCAAATGCAAAGGAATTATGATTTCCAAATCAAGGGATCAGAAGCAATGCTCTGATTAGGGGTGGATAAGTTGAATAGCCGTAGGGTACAATCAAAGACAATTGGGTTGGTCGAGAACCAATTCCAGTAAAAAGAATGGCAGCTCAGCCGAAAAAGTAATTTATAAGGATCAATGATGATTGCGTGTATTCGCAAACATATTGAGTCAACAGACTCAAAATGGTAATGACAAGGAATGTCAATATGACTACGAGACTTATGGGATTATCCATAATGCAAGCAAGCAAGAATTTCAAGAGCCAAAGGCCCCAAGGATTTTCGGAAGATCGAATATTATTTCGAAGACTTTTGTGAAACACATGAACAACTGGGGATGAGCAGATACTCGACAAGTGCGAGGATTTATTCGAAGGGGTACTCATGTGGCAAAGAACTGCCTGCAGTAGGCACAAAGTATTCTCGGAACAATAGAGAAAACTTCGGGGTATCTTGTAATAACAAGATCAATGAGGGATGATCATAAGAATGGCAAGTGTAAGTAGTTATCCATACGGATTTATCGGTGGTCAGGAATAGCCAAAGTGATGGGCACAAGTCTCGAGAGAACATCAGAGAGTATCTTCGGAATCTTCTGATGTAGCAGGCGATCCTCTGCAGTAAGGGGCTCTCCGGGTGGATGCGATCACGAGATCCTAATCTTAGAGTTAGCAAATTCATTTAACCCGAATAGTAGAGAGATCAGAGTCCCAGAGTATAGGTCGAGGAATAAAAGATCCTAATACCACCCAATGGCGACGTGGGCCCGTAAGGCACACCGCCAAGTTAGTAAAAGTTTTGCAATGGCTAGACTCGACTTCGGCCAAGGAGTTGGAAGGGGGATTCCTACAGGCAGTCGGCTCTGATACCAACTTGTGATGCCCCCGATTCAATCGTACACTAATCATGCACGCAAATGTGTACGATCAAGATCAGGGACTCACGGGAAGATATCACAACACAACTCTAAAACATAAATAAGTCATACAAGCATCATAATACAAGCCAGGGGCCTCGAGGGCTCGAATACAAGTGCTCGATCATAGACGAGTCAGCGGAAGCAACAATATCTGAGTACAGACATAAGTTAAACAAGTTGCCATAAGATGGCTAGCACAAACTGGGATACAGATCGAAAGAGGCGCAGGCCTCCTGCCTGGGATCCTCCAAACTACTCCTGGTCGTCGTCAGCGGCCTGCACGTAGTAGTAGGCACCTCCAGTGTAGTAGGAATCATCGTCGACGGTGGCGTCTGGCTCCAGGGCTCCAGCATCTGGTTGCGACAACCAGGTAGAAGGGAAAGGGAAAAAGAGGGAGAAAAGCAACCGTGAGTACTCATCCAAAGTACTCGCAAGCAAGGAGCTACACTACATATGCATGGGTATATGTGTAAAGGGCCATATCGGTGGACTGAACTGCAGAATGCCAGAATAAGAGGGGGATAGCTAATCCTGTCGAAGACTACGCTTCTGGCAGCCTCCGTCTTGCAGCATGTAGATGAGAGTAGATTTAAGTCCTCCAAGTAGCATCTCCAAGTAGCATCTCCAAGTAGCATCTCCAAATAGCATCTCCAAATAGCATCTCATAGCATAATCCTACCCGGCGATCCTCCCCTCGTTGCCCTGGGGAAAAGCGATCACCGGGTTGTCTGTGGAACTTGGAAGGGTGTGTTTTATTAAGTATCCGGTTCTAGTTGTCATAAGGTCAAGGTACAACTCCAAGTCGTCCTGTTACCGAAGATCACGGCTATTCGAATAGATTAACTTCCCTGCAGGGGTGCACCACATAGCCCAACACGCTCGATCCCATTTGGCCGGACACACTTTCCTGGGTCATGCCCGGCCTCGGAAGATCAACACGTCGCAGCCCCACCTAGGCAAAACAGAGAGGCCAGCACGCCGGTCTAAACCTAAGCGCACAGGGGTCTGGGCCCATCGCCCATAGCACACCTGCATGTTGCGAGGGCGGCCGGAAGCAGAACTAGCCCCCTTAATACAAGAGCAGGCTTACGTTCCAATCCGGCGCGCGCCGCTCCGTCGCTGACGTCTGAAGTGCTTCGGCTGATACCACGACGCCGGGATACCCATAACTACTCCCGCGTAGATGGTTAGTGCGTATAGGCCAGTAGCCAGACTCAGATCAAATACCAAGATCTCGTTAAGCGTGTTAAGTATCCGCGAATGCCGAACAAGGCCAGGCCCACCTGTCTCCTAGGTGGTCTCAACCTGCCCTGTCGCTCCGCCACAAAGTAACAGTCGAGGGCCGTCGGGAACCCAGGCCCACCTCTACCGGGATGGAGCCACCTGTCCTTTCAGCCCCCTCATCAGAATCACTTGCGGGTACTCATCGAGCTGACCCGACTTTAGTCACCATCTGTATAGTATGTATGTATGTAAAGTATATACCCGTGATCACCTCCCGAGTGATCACGGCCCAATAGTATAGCGAGGCAGACTGACAAGAATGTAGGGCCAATGATGATAAACTAGCATCCTATACTAAGCATTTAGGATTGCGGGTAAGGTATCAATGACTGTAGCAACAATGACAGGCTATGCAACAAAATAGGAGTAACCGAATAGTAACATGCTACACTACTCTAATGCAAGCAGTATAGAGAAGAATAGGCGATATCTGGTGATCAAAGGGGGGGGCTTGCCTGGTTGCTCTGACAAGGAGGGGCCGTCAACTCCGTAGTCGAACTGGGGGTCGCCGGCAGTCTCGGGGTCTATCGGAAAGAAGTAACGGAGAGGGAACACAATAAATAACAGAGCAATCAAAGTATCACAAAGCATAACAAGACAATACGCGGTGTTCGGTGTGCCCTAACGCGGTAGTAGGTGATACCGGTGAAGGGGGGAAATATCCGGGAAAGTATCCCCGGCGTTTCGCGTTTTTGGACAGATGAACCGGAGGTGAAATGTTGCAGGTTCACTATGCTAGGGTTGTGTGGTAGACGAACGGGTCGCGTATCCGAATTCGTCTCGTCGTTCTGAGCAAATTTCATGTTGAAAATATTTTAATCCGAGTTACGGATTAAAAGATACGATTTTCTAAAGATTATATTAATTTCTGGAATTTAATTAATTAATTATTTAATTCGAAAATGAATTTATGACGTCAGCATGATGTCATGCTGACGTCAGCAGTCAACAGGGTTGACTTGGTCAACCTGACAGGTGGGTCCCGTTCGTCATTGACTGTTTAGTCTAATTAATGTTTAGCTAATCTAATTACTGTTTAATTAAACTAATTAGTTAATTAGGTTAATCTAATTATGATTAATTAACTTAATTAATTAATTATTATTTATTTATTTAATATATATTTTTTTAATTCTTTTTTTTTATAAAACTGTTCTGGGCGTGGGGCCCGGCTGTCATAGGCCCTAGGGGCCATAGTGGGTTTGGGTGCTGCGGGCGCCGCAGGTGCGGGCACGGACGTTCGGGCGGCTGGCCCCGGGCATGGGCGCGAGCACCCGAGTGGGTGACCCCGGGGCGTAGGTGGAGGTCACCAGGGCGCGGTGGGGCGAGGCCGTGGCCTAGGCAAGGCTCGCCGGCCGACCGCGGCGAGCGAAGGCAGACACAGGGGCGGCGCGGATGGCAGGAGGCGCGGGCTGGCGGCCTCCGACGAGCAGCGAGGCGCGGCCAGACGTCGCTGATGCGACGGGCACGCGGGCGCGTCGCGCGCACGGCACGGGCACGAGGGGGGGAAGGTCAGGGGCGGAGCGGCTCGTGCTAGTGCGCGGGGACGAGCGGGAGGCGGCGCCGGTCAAAGGGGGAAGAGAGGGGGGAGGCGGGCCTCACGTTCGAGTAGAGACCAGGGGGCGGCGAGGCTCGAGGTAGCCGTTGTGGAGGAGGACGGGGACGACCGACGGAGACGAGGAGGA
>NC_041393.1:366866923-366919334 GCF_002162155.2 Triticum dicoccoides | reverse complement strand
GGAGGGGTTATACAGGGGGCATGGGGTGGGCCTCCTAGAGGCCTGGATGCCCAGTTGGGCCGAATGGCCCAGGGGGAGGGGGGCTTTGCCTTTCTTTTCTTTGGTTTCTATTTTCCTTCTATTTCTTTTCTGTTTTCTTTTAGTTTTTTATTTTATTATAGTTTTGTAAAATACCAAAGTTGTACCTAATTTAGTTTTAATAAATATTCCACTGCCCCAATAGTTTTGGGAAATGAAATAACTTAGTTAATATTTTATTAATTGAAAAAGGCATTTATTTATTTGTTTTTGTTATTGTTTTGTTTATTTTTGAGCATCTAACTATTTTATCAAAATGTGGTTTCTCCACCATAATTACTCATGATTTATTTGACCCATCTTGAACATTTTAGTTTTAACTTTTGAAAACTTTATTTGTTTGACTTGATTTTGAATTTGACTTTGAACGAGATTTGAACCATCGTGAGATTAGCAACAGTAATCGTGGTGACGTGGCCCCGTTAGCAGAGGTTTACTGTAGCTTGATTATCCGGGCGTCACAGTACTCTACCAACTAAGTAGTGGATCTTTCAATATAATGGACTGGGGTTTGTGTACCTTGAATTTTTGACAGGAGCAATTGGTAGCCCCCAAGGGTCGGCTCATTGCAATGGGATGAGTCGGGTCTTCAATAAATTGATCAAAAAATGACTTTACATTAGCCCCCAAGTGCCATGGTGCACGCTGGCAGTGACATGGGACTTGCGTATTTGATGTAATCTCAATTTGAATAATGTAGCCCCCAAGTGCCGGGTTGTAAGCCTACAGTGACTCGGGACTATTCCCTCCATTGTAAAAATAAATCATGTCCATTAATAAAATAATAACCATTGCGCTGTAGCGACTTTGAAGACCTCCATCATAATATTGGCTATTGATAACCATAATAAAAATCTAGCCATGTTGGCTATTAAAGATTTGAATAATATAATCTGGTTTGGAAAACCGGTTCCTGTGATATTGAATCATACTGCCGGTTTAGGATACCTGTGCAGTAAGGGTGATAACCCAATCTTTAGAAGCCAAAACTTCCAAATGTTTATGATTGTCATATGATGGCGACAAAGTCAAGCCGGGTTAATCGAAACCATATATATGCTTCAGATACGAACAAAAAGTCTCAAGACAAACCCAAAAGACTGTTTAAAAAAATTAAGTCAAACAGAGAGAAAAAAGCGAGGCTTCTGATTCGAATACGATCAGTAAGCCGGACCAAAAGGGGTTAAGCTAGGATTCGAATACGATCAATAAGCCCCCTAGTGGTTTTGGCGTTGCGCCGATCAAGAGGGTACCGACAGCTATGTTCTCTTTGGTTCAAATACGACCTATGTTTGAACAGGAAGCCCCCAAATGACCTTGAGAGTTTTTTAACGACTCTGATTCGAACACGATCAAAGTCGAACCCAAAAGGGGTTAAGCTATGATTCGAATATGATCAAGAAGCCCCCTAGTGGGTTTGGCATTGTGCCGATCAAGAGGGTACTGACAACTATGTTCTCTTTGGTTCGAATATGACCTATGTTTGAACAGGAAGCCCCCAAGTGACCATTTGAAGCAGGGTACCTATGTTTGAGTTGTGCTTTGCAATAGACTCTCTTTGGTCCCTTTATTTTTCCTGAGAACTCGAACTTTGCGAGAGAAAAATTCTTCTTGAGCCGGAATTTTTCCGGACGGCCTTTAAACTGGAAACATTTATTGAGCTATGTCCATGTAGCCCTCGAGTCTTTAAGACGACTCAATGAGTTGGCTTGAGATTCCCCATAGTTGACCGTGATATAGACCGGTTTGAGTCCTGCATGGGACAACTTGCAAGCCAAAGTAATTGCTCTTTTAAAGAAAAACATATGTAATATAAAATATACTGGATGGATTTCACCTGATATTCAGGCCCATAATTATCCACCACAGAGTTGATGATCACCATGGTGAAGCTGGAATCAATCACAGGTGAGCCAGTCGCGGCGTTGTAAGCCGGTGCGGACGGGTGAGTCAATTGCAGGTGCGGACAGATGATTTGGCCGCAGATGGGCGAGTCAGCCGCGATGCGAACAGGCGTGTTAACCCCATCATGTCAACGTAGATTGGGCCGCAGAGACGGCGGCTTGCGCACACCCATTCAATAGCAAGCGGGCGTAGACGCTAGTGCATGATGATGCTAATGCACACTCCATAGGCGCGGCATGGCACCATCCTTATAGTGAATAATTGTCCTGCACATAAAAATATACATACCAAATGAATTGTTCTTTAATTAAACAATATGTAGTAGAAGTAGATAGAGCAAATAGCACCTGGTAATATCGCAGCAGTTCTTAGCTCAACTAATACTATTGCTTCTGTAGCAACAGTAGTAGCACTAGGAACCAAAGTGTACAGTATCCTTGCTCTCACGTCGAGTAAGTAGCACCAGTGGTTGATGTGATTTCTCTTGATCAATGTGGAAGCAGCAGTGGCCACAACAAAAACCAGAGCAAAGAAGAAACGAAACAACGACTCTCCTTCCCTTACCTCATGCAAGTAGTTTTCCTTGTGCACACAATTAATCTGGGACTTGCTGGACACTTTCAAGTTCTTCCTTCAGAGATTTAGCTTCACCCATCATAGAGCTAAATTTTACTTCCTGCCATCATGTGAAATTTCTGCCAAGGGAGTACCCACATTACCGCGACCTGCTGGGTTACTGCAAGTTCAGTTCATCTGAAACGTCAGTCATATTCTCATCTCCAGACGGTGAGGCCGCAGAGGCGGGCTGAGGCGGCCAATGGCTCAACGAGGCTTACAGCATGGCAGCCAACTCGAGATATAGTGGAGGCAGCAACAGATGGGGAGCAACGAGGTGGGCCACTGCAATGGCAAGCCACAGCGGTGATGAGTCCGTAGCAACAGAGGTTGGCTCAATTGAAGCAAAGATGGGTTGAGTCTATGGGGCGGCATGGCGCCTTAGGCGGCTCACGCCGCTGCTGGAAGCGAGGACCGTGAATGCGCGGAGGAACGACATACCTGGAGTGAGACGAGTCGGCCACAGCGGGGCCGGCTTATAACAGCGTGATGCAAGAGACGGCGCCGCGAAAGCAGAACGAGACTGGGCTGACGAGGCGGCGATTCAACACTTGTCTGTGATGGAAGACCATGGGGATGATTCAAAGCGGATGCAAGGGAGCGTCGGCGACTTGGCGCAATAGCGACTCGAGGCCGTGCCCGCGGTGGCGGCTTGACACATGGGCGCGGTGACCCGACAAGTGGTTCACGGCAGCTTGGAAGAAACAGAGATGACGCAGCGGGGCGAGGCCGGCGGCTCAGAATCGCGGCAGATGTGGACAACCCGAACAAGCAATGGCGGGTCTCGGTGGCAGCGGCGACTCAGCCATGGCCGGCTTGATGAGGCGATGGCGGCTCACGAGGCCACGGCGACCCACCAGGCGACAACGGTGGCGGCTCTCCGGTGACAACTGATTCCAATTGCAGCCGAAATGGGTCGATGCCGCTCGAAGTGAAACCAGTGGGACAAACGAAACAGAGGCGAGCCTGTGGTGACCCGGAGCAACTTGAGGCTACAGAAGACTCGTTGGCGGCTTACGACAGCAGCAGTTCATGGCAGAGGGGCGCCGGTGGCTCAGCGCAAGATCGCGGTGGCTCACGGGGCGACGGCGGAAGTGTCTCAACCGCGGTGGAAACCTTGCGACCCTCATGGCCGGTTCTAAAGCAATTCAGCAGAGTCCAATCAAAGGCCGACTCAGCGCCGGCTTGGAGCTAAACAGTAGAGGTGGAGGGGCTCGAATCCAGCTTGTAATCGTAGATACAAAGAAAAAAAATCCAATGAGTGGGTCAACAAAATGCGTCCATGACAGCGGGGGGTTGGAGAGGCGAGACTTGGCTGGTTCAATGCAGTCACACGAAGGCGGGCCCGCGCGGTGAGGATGGTCAATCATGACGGCGGCTCAGGGAACCACTGTGGGTGAGACCCAGCCACAGCGAGACCCGGCGCGGAAGAGCGACAGGCGGGTCACAAGGAGGCGGCACGTCCTCGGCGAGTTAAAGCAGGCGAAGGAAGCAATGCGGTGTCAACGACAGTAGAGTCGCTGGGGTAGCAGGACGACTCAAGCACGGCTGCGGCCATACTGCGGCTCAGAGGTGAGATGAGACACGAGGGGTTGTGGCCTTGGCAAAGGCAGATGCAGAGTACCGGAAGCCCACTTCGCGTTGACTTGGTCTTGGCAGATTCGGAGTTGTGTTTGGTGTTACATGTTGATCTATGATGAAACCTCCTGTTGTCTTGAGACAGGAAAACAATCGGATGAATCGTCCATGACAGCACGCGATACAAACGCAACCCTAATTTTTCTCTGAAACTTGAATCGGTAGTGGTGATGACTTAATTCCCTGGCGGCTCAGCGAGACACCGTAGTAGCTGCTCGGGCGGCTCACAGCACAACCCGTGGCGGGCGGAGGAGTGGAGGCCAGCAGAGGCGGAGGCGCTTCAGTGGCGGCTCGTGAGAAGGAGACTCCTGAGAAGACCACAACCGCCCGTCGTGGCGAATCCGAGTCATGGCTGTTGACTCCCAGCCATGGTTGGTTTCCTCTCTGGGTTGTTGAGGCATACTAATCCGAATGTGCCTTTGAAACGGTCACAATAATGAAGTTGGGTGGCGGCTGACTTGCCCATGGCAGCTTTGGTATAATCAATCTGGGTCAGCGAATCAAGTTGCAACCCTAATCTTTCTGAACCTCGGACAGGTATTAGATCTGATTTCTCGCCTTTGCGATGATGTAAATCCTTCCGCAATGATTCTTCTTCATCCGGAAAATTACAAACTCCTCGATCCCTGAAGAAAAAATCCCTCCAAGAACACAACACCACCATGCACAGGCCCCACGGTGGCCGCCAACTGTCGTGGAATTGTCACGGCAGATGTCCTAGTGTGAGGACTTAGTCGTGAGGCCAACGCATCCTTGTGGTAGCTTGGGAGGGGTTGATTGGAATTGAGAGACGCAACACACAAGACAAGGATTTAGACAGCTTCAGGCCCCGGGAAACATCATCCGGTAAAATCCCTACATGATGTTTGTGGCTAGGTCTCATTATGCTCATGAGGGAGACGCCGCATAAGCCGGCTCCCCTTTGTTGTGTCTAGCCTTAACGATTATTTTCTGTCCTCTCTCTTGGGGTGACCCGCCCCTCCTTATATAAGTTGAAGGGGCGGGTTACATGTAGAGTCAAACTCGGATTAGGACTTAACCTATTTTGACGTCTTACCATGGGCTTCTCACCATGGGCTTCTTAACGTCTTGGGCTTCTTAGCGTCTTGGGCTCCTTAACATCTTGGGCTTCTTAACGTAAGCCGGTTTACAATCCGTTTTACAATCTGGCTTAACTGTCTGGCTTACATGACTATGTCTGCTGGCTTACATGACTGTGTCTGCCAGCTTACATGACTGTGTGTGCCGGCTTACATGACTGTGTCTGCCTGCTTAACCTGCTTAACTATTCTTGCCGGCTTAACCTGCTTAACTGTTCCCGCCGGCTTATAGTCTGCCAGATCACCAATGAAACATCAAGTCCCAGCTGGGTCATATCTCCGGTCGGGTCACACTGCAGGGTATATCCCCGACACATATGGTATCTAGCTCATGATACGTCTCCATATTTTGGTGATGACACTAACGGACATTGTATTTGATGTGTGCTCTGTATTTTGTTGACGACACTTACGGTCATTGTGTTTTAAGCGAAAGCATGATATGGTCACTGGACTTCAGAATAAGCTCATCACGGTCACCTTATACATTTTATGGTGCTAACCAACCTGTGGTTGGATGGTTAGGAGGACAGTGGTTTCCCTAGCCCACCAGAGTTAATGTCCTAGTGCTCGCATTTATCCTGGATTAATTTTAGTATTTTCTGGCGATGTGCGTTTAGTGGGAGGAGATGTTCCCCTCGACTACGAGGCACCTACGGTGACTTCATAAATTCTCAGATCATATGCTGGCTCACTCTCTCGAAGGTGCTAATAGAGGTAGGGTCTGTGTGTGTGCGCTTATCGCGGTGAGTGTGTTGCGCGTATATATGAGCGCTTGCGTCTGTACTGTGTTAAGAAAATACACGTCATGATTATACAATCACTGGCTCACCCGTACAACTCCGTATTTTGTTGATGGCATCATCAATTGACCAGTCAAACATTCCACATGGCGCAACTAGTGTTGCACCATCAGCGCGC
Source organism: Triticum dicoccoides (assembly GCF_002162155.2). Taxonomy (NCBI): domain Eukaryota; kingdom Viridiplantae; phylum Streptophyta; class Magnoliopsida; order Poales; family Poaceae; genus Triticum; species Triticum dicoccoides. Next base: position 366,913,077 of record NC_041393.1, on the reverse strand, counting down.
GTAACCATGGGGCCCACCTATCAGCGAGTATATGAAAGAAAGAAATGGTAGTTTGAGTCTGTATTGTGTTAATAAAATACATTTTATGGTGATCATACGGTCACTGGCTCACCATACAGCTCTGTAATTTGTTGATGACACGATCAATTGACCAGTCAAACAGTCCACATTCAGCAGCGCACATTACCATAGGGCCCATCCTACAGTGCGTATATGAAAGACAGAAATGGTAATAAATTAGTGATCGGTGGGGATTCAAAGGCGCGAGACCTCTGTTTGGCAGCCCGCGCCCCCTAACCACAGCGGACAAGGATTGCCTTGTGATGATATGCTGAGCCGGCCATTTTAATTGCATGCACGCATGAGCCATTGTGGTGAATACAAACTCATCACACATGCGCACGAACACGCCCGCAACGCCCGCATGCATGCATCCAATACTCACACGTACATACACATGCATGCATGCAACACTCGCACAAACACACGCACGCATGCAGGCGTGCAACACTAACACGTACACATGCACTCATGAACACACGCACGCACGCACACATGCATGCAAAACTGAAACGTAGACATGCACGCACGCAACACTCGCACGCCTGCATGCACACAACACACGATGCAAGACACATGCTTAACCTATATGTGTATGCACCCTTTGTTAAGGACATGGATTGTTATGGGTATTAATCATATCTGTGATAAGCAGAACATTGATGTTTGTGGCGGTCTCTATGAATCACAACGTATCGAACGGGCTGTCAACGTGTATATGAAAATTTCAAAATTCTCTTACATTATATAGTAGGCTTATCTACATGAAATAGATGACGTCACACTCAATGAGCAATCATTGGTTTATGAAATGCCCGCTTCTGACCGCCCTGGCCCACCAAAAGCTCCTCTGCCGTGCACTGCCTACGTTGGGTCACTGACATGCAGGCCAGGAACCCAACGATCCCACACGTCAGTGGAACAACAATGCAGTGTCGAACGTTAGAGTCGAGGGTGCAGCTTGTTGCACGCCCGGCTGAACACGCCTCCTTGCCGCATTCAAACGCCTCCATGGAACCCGTGTGGAAGCTAAGAAACCCACTCTGGACACACGTCCGTTCATGACCGGGTCGGTATTAAAAGCAACGGAGACCAAGCTCATCCCGTCCGCCGTGCATTTAATCTCCTATTTAAACGAGGCCATACCCCGGCCAAGAATTGCACACCTCCGCCACTCCCCTATCTCCTCCTTCACCATTTTATCCACTCTTATAATGGCTTACGAAGAGTAGTTATCCAGCATCCAAGCCGGCTGGGTGGCCCGCTGAGCCCGCCGGATACGAGATATGCAGCTCACTGATCCACCTCCCTCCCCTCGCCCGACAGAGCCAGTTGGCGCCCCAAGCCGGCAAGCAGTTCAACAACTCGCTACTCCAGGCCAGCTCGACGAGGAGCGGCGAGCTGCTGCACGCCAGCACGGAGGGGGCACGGGCGTCGTCGCTGCCGGCCACGCCGCTGCCTCATACTGCGCCTCCCATGTCTGCAACCGGGTCTCCCGTTTCTGTGGCCGAGACTCCCGTGCCTGCGGCTGCGCCATGCAAGCAGAGACAGAAGTTGGGTGCACAGAGAGCGACGAGTCAGTGGCCAGCGCCTCCGCGTCCACCGCCATCATTGAGGAGAAGTAGAGCACGGGAGGCCACCGCCGCTTGGGTCCCATGAAGGACACCGCGGAGGCGACGCCGGCGTACACAACCAATGTCTTGCAGGATCCTTTTGTTGCAAGGACCTTCGTCAAAGTGGAGAAGCCCCCTTCAGACTCCATTTTTTTGCATCATCTGATCAGCCAACAATGTCAGTTGAGCGATGGGGATGCGAGTCCTGAAGCATATACCTCTGGGGCTCCTCGCAGTCGTGTGATCGTGCTGCCGGACATGAGGAAGAGAAATGGTCAGCGACGACCATTTAGGCTAGGTATTATTATACCTATGCTGTTCAGGACTAGCACCGCTTAGTTGCTTTGAATGTAATAAAATCCGTCATGTTTGTATGAAATTCCGGTATTTTATATGAATTCCGTCATTGTTTATATGAAATATCGCCATGTTTGCATGAATTTTGTCTGGTTTGTTGAGTTGTTGTCAGAATGTGTGCAACTACGGTTGGATGGCGTAATTTGCGGGTCACCGGTCGGTCTGCGGCCGGCTCGGGCGGCGTGGTGGGACAAAAAAAAGCACAACTCGTGCGAGCTCGTCTCCAACGCGCGTGCTGGAGGATGCATGAGAACTCGAGCTCTTCCTCGTTCATCAGTGGCAAAGGCACTGGTGGAAAAAAGGGTCGCCTATATTTTGGCTACCCCGGGCAAGATCCAAATAGCCCCTCCCAGCCCCACCCCTCCCAGCACATCCAAATCTGTTGTTCGCTGTGAAATTTTGCCATGTGTTGTTTTCATGGATATTTTGCTAAAACAAATTTAAATATGAATGAATAATAGGTGTCCGCGGTCTTCTGCCGAGAGATAGTAGGATGGCCTCATAGTAGTAGTAGTGTACAGTACTACTAGTACTACTCCTACTAGATAGTGAGTGTTTACTACCTTATCTATGTACTAATTGCGACGCATGCATGTGTTATTAGTATAATGACCACATACGGATTTGATGATAAGATTTGTGTAAGTTGGATGTCATATTATTGCTCGAACATGTGGTCAAAGTTAGCCTCCAAAACACATTTTATACCCTATATGGATTGAGGGAGTACATGCATTGCTAAGGTTTCTCTTAATCCTTGCGTGCAACATTTTTATATAAGCTTGAAATGTGAACATGTGAATGGGAGGGACTACTACAATCCTTCCAAAAGAATTGTAGTACGAATGGTATCGTACTCCCTCCGTTCACCATTTCACATGCTCAGAACTTTTGCGAACTATGGAAGTAACAAACTTATTCCACCACTTAGCATCTATTATGGATGCATTGTGGATTTTAAATTGAGTCATATAGACCGGAAAGTAGGCACTTAGGGCATCCACAATGTATGCTTTTTTCTTTCCTCTAATGTCACATCCTAGTTAGCCATGCATTAGAGTGTTGCATCATGTTTACTCTTTCATCAGAAACCTGAAATGGGGATGACAGAACCCCCAGTCCCCTCTGAAACCAATTAGGGTTTACTAAAAACTTTTTCAATGAACCTGAAATGCCCTTCTAAAATGCCCATCATTTTTGTCTTGGTTCAGAACCTCTGCCAAAACTGATGCACATTTTCCTAGGCCATCTTAGGGTTTTTGAATTAAATCATAAATATTTGAATTTGGGCATTTAAAATTATATAAAATATTTAAATGCTCAAATATCTCCAAACTAAAATGTTTCATGTTGGAAATAATCCAACTATGGACCAGGAGTAGTTTGGTGATTTTAGGAGTTGCCTAAGTATTTTATTTAATTCAACAAAGTTGCAGAAGTATTAAAAAAAACAGAAAACAGAAAGAAATGGAAAAACTTACCTGACGCCTGCTCCCGGCCCACCTGCAGGCCCAGCCCAGCGCCGCTCCAGCGAGCTGCTTGCCCGCCAGGCAGGCAGGCAGGTGCCCGACGGCGACCGCAGCGCGCGCCACACACCTGCTCGCCGCCTCGCCGCTCCCCGCGCCCGGTGACGTCGTGGATCAGCCTCCCTCGCTCCCCCGAACCCCCCAGACACCCCCTCCTCTCTCCAGCTCCTCCCCCTCGCGCTCCCCCGCCATGACCGACGCTACCATCGCCGTGCCTTCGTCGTAGCCATGCTTCCCGCCGCCCGTGCGTCCTCTCATCGTGTCCAGGAGCTCCGCCGCTGTCCACTCCACCGAGCAAGCCGAGCCCCGAGCGCTCGCAACGCCCGAGTCCACCGCAACGACCTCGCCCGAACCGCCATCGCCGGAGATCCCCTTCAACGCCGTCGTCGCTCCGGTCCATCTCTGGCCGCACCAAGGGCTTCGTCGCACTCACTGTGAGCTTAGCCATCTTTCCCCCCTTCCTTTGCTTGCTCCCGAGCCGTGTAGCAACCTCCCGGAGCTCAACCGCACCCACCGCCGTGGAGCTCGTCGCCGACGTGCTCCCGGTCACCCTCCGACCACTCCACGGTGTCCATCATACTCACCGTGTCACGTAGCACCTAGCTAGCTACTCCCCGCGCCTCACTGACCCCTCTAGCGTCAAGTTCGTCTTCGGCCGAACCCCGGTGGCCGCCAAAGTCGTCGCCGGCGCCAACTCCGGCCACCCCGGCCCCAACGGACTCCACCAAGAGCTGCGGCTCGTCCTCAGCTCCACTTCGATGGTCTCCGCGACCCATTTGGTGGCCGAAACAGCCAAAACCACTTCCGCCGCCGCGTCGGGCTCACCGGCGGCTAAACGCCGGTGCAGCCGACCCGGGTTTGACCACGGGTGGGCCCTGGTTGACTCCCCTGAGTCAATGATAGGTGGGGCCCAGCCCTGTTAATTAAACAGGTTTAGTTTTAATTAAACTTTAATTAATCTAATCACACTGACACGCGGGACCCACTGTCAGGTTTGACCCGGACGTGTCCCGTTAACCTGCTGACGTCACACTGACGTCAGGCTGACGCAATAATTGATTTTCTGGAATTAATCTAATATAGGAAATTCCAGAATATAGTTTAAACTTTGAAAATTCATAACTTTTATTCTGTAACTCCAAATCAGACAAATTATATATGAAAAATGATCAGAAAAATCCAATCTATCCATCTGTACTATTTTCATGCATGATTAAACAAGTTAACCTGATGTTTAATACAGAACAAGGAAAAACACTTTAAAAGGCCATGTTTGAGTTTGAAATTTGAATCTTTGATTCAAATTGGTTCAAACCCTTCTGGTCTTAGTTGCATTAGCCCAACACACTCATATTGCTATGTTTCATGCATGCATCATATTGTTGCACATTGTTTGGTGATGGTTGTGTATCGGTGTTCTTTGCGGCAGGTTCTGCCTCCGAGGAGTATCGTGATTACCCTAACGAAGAACCGTATCAGTGCATCGAACCATCAGGCAAGCAACCAACCATTTGATCATATCGATACAATCCCATGTTCTCGCTCCTGCTCTCTTTTACTGCATTAAGACAACGCGTTTCAAACTGCTGTGTGCTACGGTAGATGAACCCATTTCCTCTGCATGACCTGTCATTGCCACAGTAACTAGATGAAACCCACTAGCATGTGTAGGAGTTGATTGAGCCATATGTATGTGTTGTTCCTACCTTGCTATGCCTGCTATGCTTAGAGTCGTGTCAGGTCTGGTTCATCTGGGTGATGGGCTAGAGTGAAATGATTATGTCGGTAATGAGAGTGGTGTGGTGAACACGATTTGGTAAAGGTATCGATGAGAGGCCATGTAGGAGTACATGGTGGGTTGTTCCATTGAAGCCGACCTTAAGCACTGAGATCTGTATGTGTGATTTAAGAATCAGCTACTACCATGCATTGGGCCCGAAACCAATGGACCCTCTCGACTTCTTATTCACCCTAGTTCTCCGTCCAGGAGTTGCAAGTAGTTTCTGGTGTTTGTAGCCTACTGGAGGCCGTGGACAGCGCTGACCGTAGGGGTGGGCTGTGATGCGGTAGGTACGTGGCCGGGTGTACCGAATACCCGTTAGGTATCTCGGGAACCCTGTTCACATCGTTCGGGGCCGTATGGGAAACCTCGGCCGGACTCCCTGCGGATGGAACCTGAATAGGCAATAAACCTGGACTGGAGGCTTAGGTGATTAGGTAGGTCGTGGCCGACACCCACGTTGGGCTTCCGCTTGAAGGTTGCCGAGTACATGTCGTGTAAACGACGATAAGTGGTGAGAGCGTGTATGAAGAAGTACACCCCTGCAGGGTTAACATGATCTATTCGAATAGCCGCGTCCGCGGTAAAGGACTACTTGGTTGCCTATACAGTTCATAGACAAGTAAATGGAAACTATTAAAAGCCTCAAGATAAGTGTGAGTGCCGAGGATGGCTCTTCCGTAGGAAGACGGAGGTGGATCCTCGGTAGTGTATTGAAGTGGTGAATAGTGGACTCGTGTGCGCAAAACTATTTCAAATGGAGTATCGTAGGATAGTCTAGCCAAGAGTCAAAGCTGGCTTGCTGCAATAACTCCACCAACCCTTCTTGATACTATGCATGTATGTAGGATCTGATGTAAGTCTTGCTGAGTACCTTTGTACTCATGTTGCTATAATCTACATTTTTACAGAAGACGCTGCAACCCCTTCTGATGGGTTCTATGTAGACGTTGACATCAACGAGTAGGCTAAAGACCCAGGTGGTGACCCTGAGCTTGTGATGGACCACGTAGTATAGTTAGGCTTCCGAGCCTCTTTTATTTTACTAATTGTCTGTACCCAGACAAAGTACTTCCGCTGTTGGCTTGTATGACTGTATGACTTGTATGTTGGGTCATGAGACCCGTACCTGTGTGTATGATATGTATGGCTCCCTGAGCCTTAAATAAAGTACTTGTGTCGTAGAGTCATGTTGTGATGCTTCGTTGTATTTGCACATATCGAGCATATTGTGTGTATGATTGAAATGCTTGGTATGTGTGGGATCTGACTATCTAGTTGTTTATCTTTAGTAGCCTCTCTTACCGGGAAATGTCTCCTAGTGTTACCGCTGAGCCATGGTAGCTTGCTACTGCTCTGGAACACTTAGGCTGGCCGGCATGTGTCCTTCTTCGTTCCTGTGTCTGTCCCTTCGGGGAAATGTCACGCTTTGAGTACCGGAGTCCTGTTAGCCCGCTACAGCCCGGTTTACTGGAGTCCTGCTAGCCCAGTGCTACAGCCCGGACCCACTTGCTGATGACCGACACGTTCGAAGCTGGGTCATGGATGCCTGTCCCTGTAAGTCTGTGCCACTTTGGGTTTACGACTAGTCATGTCAGCCCGGGCTCTTTATCATATGGATGCTAGCGACACTTTCATATACGCGAGCCAAAAAGCGCAAACGGTCCCGGGAAAAGGTAAGACGACACCCGTGGGGATACCGTGCGTGAGGCCGCAAAGTGATATGAGGTGTTACCAGCTAGATCGATGTGACATCGAGTCGGGGTCCTGACAGCGTTGGTAGCTTTAGTTGCATTAGCCCAACACACTCATATTGCCATGTTTCATGCATGCATCATATTGTTGCACATTGTTTGGTGATGCCTGTGTATCGTTATCCTTTACGACAGGATCTGTCCCCGAGGAGTACCGTGACTACCCTAACGAAGAACCGTATCCGTGCATCGAACCATCAGGCAAGCAACCAACCATTTGATCATATCGATACAATCCCATGTTCTCGCTCCTGCTCTCTTTTACTGCATTAAGACAACGCGATTCAAACTGCTGTGTGCTACGGTAGTTGAACCCATTTCCTCTGCATGACCTGTCATTGCCTCAGTAACTAGATGAAACCCACTAGCATGTGTAGGAGTTGATTGAGCCATATGTATGTGTTGTTCCTACCTTGCTATGCCTGCTATGCTTAGAGTCGTGTCAGGTCTGGTTCATCTGGGTGATGGGCTAGAGTGAAATGATTATGTCGGTAATGAGAGTGGTGTGGTGAACACGATTTGGTAAAGGTATCGATGAGAGGCCATGTAGGAGTACATGGTGGGTTGTTTCATTGAAGCCGACCTTAAGCACTAAGATCTGTATGTGTGATTTAAGAATCAGCTACTACCATGCATTGGGCCCGAAACCAATGGACCCTCTCAGCTTCTTATTCACCCTAGTTCTCCGTCCAGGAGTTGCAAGTAGTTTCTGGTGTTTGTAGCCTACTGGAGGCCGTGGACAGCGCTGACCGTAGGGGTGGGCTGTGATGCGGTAGGTACGTGGCCGGGTGTACCGAATACCCGTTAGGTATCTCGGGAACCCTGTTCACATCGTCCGGGGCCGTATGGGAAACCTTGGTCGGACTCCCTACGGATGGAACCTGGATAGGCGATAAACCTGGACTGGAGGCTTAGGTGATTAGGTAGGTCGTGGCCGACACCCACGTTGGGCTTCCGCTTGAAGGTTGTCGAGTACATGTCGGGTAAACGACGGTAAGTGGTGAGAGCGTGTATGAAGAAGTACACCCCTGCAGGGTTATCATGATCTATTCGAATAGCCGCGTCCGCGGTAAAGGACTACTTGGTTGCCTATACAGTTCATAGACAAGTAAATGGAAACTACTAAAAGCCTCAAGATAAGTGTGAGTGCCGAGGATGGCTCTTCCGTAGGAAGACGGAGGTGGATCCTCGGTAGTGTATTGAATTGGTGAGTAGTGGACTCTTGTACGCAAAACCATTTCAAGTTGGAGTCTCGTAGGTTAGCCTAGCCAAGAGTCAGAGCTGGCTTGCTGCAACAACTCCACCAACCCTTCTTGATAATATGCATGTATGTAGGATCTGATGTAAGTCTTGCTGAGTACCTTTGTACTCATATTGCTATAATTTACATTTTTACAGAAGACGCTGCAACCCCTTCTGATGGGTTCTACGTAGACGTTGACATCAATGAGTAGGCTAAGGCCCAGGTGGTGATCCTGAGCTTGTGAAGGACCTCGTAGTATAGCTAGGCTTTCCATGCAGACAAGTTACTTCCGCTGCTAGTTTGTATGACTGTATGACTTGAATGCTGGGTCGTGTGACCCGTACCTTTGTGTATGTTATGTATGGCTCTCTGAGCCTTAAATAAAGTACTTGTGTCGTAGAGTCATGTTGTGATGCCTTGTTGTATTTGCACATATCGAGCATATTGTGTGTATGATTGAAATGCTTGGTATGTGTGGGATCTGACTATCTAGTTGTTTATCTTTAGTAGCCTCTCTTACCGGGAAATGTCTCCTAGTGTTACCGCTGAGCCATGGTAGCTTGCTACTGCTCTGGAACACTTAGGCTGGCCGGCATGTGTCCTTCTTCGTTCCGGTGTCTGTCCCTTCGGGGAAATGTCACGCATTGAGTACCGGAGTCCTGTTAGCCCGCTACAGCCCGGTTTACCGGAGTCCTGCTAGCCCAGTGCTACAGCCCGGACCCACTTGCTGATGACCGACACGTTCGAAGCTGGGTCATGGATGCCTGTCCCTGTAAGTCTGTGCCACTTTGGGTTTACGACTAGTCATGTCAGCCCGGGCTCCTTATCATATGGATGCTAGCGACACTATCATATACGTGAGCCAAAAGGCGCAAGCGGTCCCGGACAAAGGTAAGGTGACACCCGTGGGGATACCGTGCATGAGGCCGCAAAGTGATATGAGGTGTTACCGGCTAGATCGATGTGACATCGAGTCGGGGTCCTGACAGCGTTGGCATCAGAGCCGGACTGCCTGTAGGTTCTCCAAGCCAAACTGGTCGATGTTGAGTCTAGAAATTCTTTAGTTATATGTAGGGGAATTGTTTGTGGGTGGAACGTAAGGCTCTTTTTACTCCTTTATCTTATGACATTCTGATCTGAGTCAGTCTATTCTTCCACCGCGGGTTAAGGAATTAGGATCTATTCTCTCTATCAGGATCACGTGTTACTAATCAGTAGTACCTTATAGGGTTGATGGATACAAGCCTAGTTCAGTTCTACTACCACGTTATGTTGTTAGGATGGATTCAGAACTTTGATATGATGATGTTGAGTGTGTATGAAATCCTTTGTCAAATGTCTCAAAATCCTTCTTGAGCATTTACAGCTGTTATGATGCCGAAATTTTGCTAGAAATTCTAATGCCTTTGCATTATGATTGTGCTTTCAGATGGCCACTCGCGACCTCAATCAAGTGGTTCGCCTGACTCGATGCCTAGATGTACCCAGCCATACTGCCATGTTGGTCAGGGTAATGACTGAGGCTGGATACCGTTGGTATCCTGAGTACACGGTCGAAGAGAAATTCCGAGACTTTAATCAAAGCCAGTATCTCTGCACTGTCAGGATATTTCCATCTTATCCTGGGTCCACCGAGCCCCTTCACTGCTCCTATGGACTCAGGGTTACTATTGAGATGGCTGTGCAGGACGCCGCCTACTCTATGATGACCATCATGCGAGTCAGGTCTGGCCTATTTCGGGACTCTGATTTCCGGTATATGCCAGGATCACTTCCGGGAGCACAAGGGTATCTCCAGGCTATCTATGCTGACCCCACCCAGGAGGATTCACGGACTCGCACCACTGCTGAGATGCTCGAGGATAAGGACCGTGAAAATCGGGCCTTGAGGTTAGAGCTCTTCAATACCCGTGCTGACCACTGGGCCACATTGACTCGGTTTGCACCGGCCGTGCAAGCTGGATATTCAGATATGCGCGATCTCTATCCTATGAGATCTGCTCTGCCAGACGTGATGGGTTGGCGTGATGTAGGAGGCATCACCCCACCTCGCGGTCCCCGCAGGCCACCGTCTGTTGGTCCAAGACCTCATCCTAGCCCCTATGGTCCACAAGCTCCACGAGATCGTCTGTTTCCGGATGATCATGTTGAGCTTCCAGGCTATGGAGGTGACTTCTACGAGGACTACTACGGATCGGTCTGAGTTAGTGGTAGTATCACTAGTTCGTGTTAGCTGTGTCGTTTATCGTACTGCGTGACTCGTGGGATATGACCTAGCTGTATCGCCTTCCGGAGGTGTAGAAAAATAATGTATAGGAGCTGGGAATGCCTCCGATGAGATGTAATCCTCTTTTCACCGTAATAGTACTTTGTTTGGTCTTGTACTAAACCCTGTATGGTGTGTATGACGATGGAATAAAGAAGCAGTTTCTGTATCTACCATGTCATACGGATGATCATCTTGCATTCCGAGTTATTCCTTACATTCTGTATCCTATGTCGGAATTTTATCATCCTGACTAAATCATTGTCTTGTTTACCTAGGATGGTCAACACGTGCACTAACCCTGCTCCTCAAGAGCAGGCCGAAGGCAGTGAAGTCAGGAATGCAAATCTGCCTCATCCTCCTTCCCTAGCCGAGGTTATGATGGAAGCCGAAAGAAACAAGCGGGAGACCAACCGTTTGTTGGAGCGTATTGAACAGAACACAGCACACCATCAGAGGACTAACGTGGTGTCACTCAGTGATTTTATCAAGTTACATCCACCCACGTTCCACCACTCCGTCGAGCCTCTCGACGCTGATGACTGGCTTCGCAGTATCTCCCACAAGCTGCGTTCCGCGCTGGTAGCTGAGGCTGACAAGGTCACCTTTGCTGCATATCATCTTGAAGGCCCCGCCAGTCTATGGTGGGAGAATTATGGAGCTATGCGCCCAGCGGGCCATGTCACTACTTGGGCTGAATTCAGCGAGGCTTTCCATGAACATCACATTCCGGAGGGTCTCATGGACCGTAAACGTGAGGAATTTTGCAGTTTCACTCAGGGCCGACTCTCTGTGGATGCTTACAGCAGGGAGTTCGGTAACCTCGCACGATATGCAACTGAGGAAGTTTCTACTGATGCCAAGAAGCAAGCAAGGTTCCGTAAGGGACTTAGTCCTGAGCTTCGCCGCGACCTCCGTCTGCATGAGTGCACATCTTTTCAGAAACTTGTTAACAAGGCCATTAGTGCTGAGACTGGTCAGACTGACTATGACGCAACACGCAAGCATGGCCGTGACATGGCTTCCTCATCCGGTGCGGGTCCTCAGAAGCGCCGCGTGTGGGTGCCCAACACTGCCCTGCCACCTAGGTTCACACCGAGGCCATCCTTCCAGGCGCCTCGCCCCGTTCAACAGTCTGCACCAGCCAAGCCCTATGGGGGTCCAACCAACAATGCTCCTCCACGTACCAGTTCCGTGACTTGTTTCAAGTGTGGGGAATCTGGCCACTATATGCGTGAGTGTCCCCACACCAACCCCAACCAATATGCTAAAGCTGTTGGCCGTGGCAAGCCGACAGGGAAAGTGTTCCACGCCAAGCCGGCCACCGCTACACGTGGCCATGTCAACTGTATCTCTGCCGAAGAAGCTCAAGAGGATCCCAACGTCGTTCTCAGTACGCTCCTTGTTAATTGCCACCCGACATCTGTTCTTTTCGATACAGGAGCCTCTCATTCATTTATATCCGAGAACTATGCTCGTTTGCATAACACCGTATTCTGTGACATGCCATCCACTATGGAAATTTCTACTCCTGGTTCTAGATGGCAGACCTCCAGGGTAAGTTATGGAAATGAAATCCAAGTCGACGGACTTGTTTTCCTTGCATCTTTGATAGCTCTCAATTTTTCAGATATTAATATCATTTTGGGTATGGACTGGATGTCAGCTCATCATGCCAAAATTGATTGCTTCTCTAGGACTGTTCAACTCACTCATCCTTCGGGGAAGATAGTCAATGTCTTGACCCGATTAGCCAAGCGACAATTATATTCTCTTAACGCCAGCCCTTTGCCAGACCTTGAGGACGTTCCGGTAGTCCGTGACTTCCCGGATGTCTTCCCAGAGGAATTGCCAAGTGTTCCACCTGACAGGGATGTTGAGTTCGTAATAGACCTCATCCCAGGAACCGTTCCGATTGCTAGAAGACCCTATAAGATGGCACCACTAGAACTAGCCGAGCTTAAGAAACAACTCGATGAGTCCTTGAAAAAGGGTTTCATCCGACCTAGTTCATCTCCGTGGGCTTGCCCCGTCCTATTCGTCAAGAAGAAGGATGGTACGGACCGGATGGTTGTAGATTATCGACCTGTCAATTTGGTCACAATCAAGAACAAATATCCGCTCCCCAGGATCAACGACCTGTATGATCAGCTCGCTGGATCCTCAGTCTTCTCCAAGATGGATTTGAGGTTGGGCTACCATCAAATCAAAATCAGAAATGGGGACATTCCTAAAACGGCCTTTGTTACTCGTTATGGCCAATACGAGTACACCGTCATGTCCTTCGGTTTAACCAACGCTCCAGCCACCTTTTCTCGGTTAATGAACTCAATCTTCATGGAGTATTTGGATAAATTCGTCGTGGTTTATCTCGATGATATACTCATCTACTCCAAGAACGAGGAGGAACATGCCGAACATCTAAGGCTAGTGTTGAAGAAACTTCGAGAGCATCGCCTTTATGCCAAATTTTCTAAATGTGAATTCTGGTTGCCGGAAGTGACCTATCCGGGTCATGTAATATCTGGTAAAGGTATTGCTGTTAACCCTGAGCGAGTTCAAGCCGTCCTTAATTGGACTCCACCTGAATCGGTCAAGCAAGTTCGGAGTTTTCTGGGCATAGCGAGCTATTGTCGTCGCTTTGTCGAGAACTTCTCCAAAGTTGCTAAACCTCTAACCGAACTCCTCAAGAAAGATAAAAAGTTCGAATGGACTCCACAATGCGAGCACAACTTTCAGGAACTGAAAAGACGCCTGACTTCTGCTCCCGTACTGGTACCGCCAGACTTCTCCAAGGACTTTGTTATCTACTGCGACGCCTCGCGACAAGGATTAGGTTGCATTCTCATGCAAGATCGACATGTAATTGCTTACGCTTCACGGCAATTGCATCCACATGAGGAGAATTATCCTACTCATGATCTAGAGCTTGTAGCCGTAGTCTATGCACTTAAGACCTGGCGACATTACCTCCTCGATAACCGTTGCGAAATATTCACTGATCACCAAAGTCTGAAGTACATTTTCACCCAACCGGATTTGAATCTCAGGCAAAGACGTTGGGTTGAGTTGATCACAGATTTCGACTTAGGAATAACTTACACCCCAGGGAAAGCCAACGTCATGGCTGATGCGCTAAGTCGTAAATCTTATTGTAACAACCTAATGTTACAACAAAGTCAACCGCTTCTCCATGAGGAATTTCGGAAGCTTAACCTTCACATTGTTCCTCAAGGTTTTCTTTCCACCTTGGTGGCGAAACCTACCCTTACGGACCAGATCGTCAAGGCACAGAAGGTAGATCCGGGAATCTCCCGCATCAAGAGAAACATCAAGAAAGGAATTGCGAATTGTTTCTCCATTAATGATCAAGGGGTCGTATACTTCGGGAATCGACTAGTGGTTCCCAAAGTGCAAAACCTGAGGCGATTGATCTTAAGGAGGCTCATGAATCTCCTCTCACCATTCATCCCGGTAGTACTAAGATGTATCAGGACCTACGCCAAAGGTTCTGGTGGACTAGGATGAAGAGAGAAATTGCTCAGTATATTGCTAATTGCGACGTCTGTCGTCGTGTAAAAGCAGAGCATCAACGGCCTGCTGGCACCCTTCAACCCTTAGCTATTCCTGAATGGAAATGGGATAAAATTGGTATGGATTTCATTACCGGTTTTCCCAGGACCAAGAGAGGGAATAATGCTATCTTCGTCGTTGTTGATCGTCTTTCCAAAGTAGCCCATTTCCTATCTGTTCGTGAGAGTATAACCGCTAGTCAATTGGCAGACTTATACATCTCCCGGATAGTGTCTCTCCATGGTGTTCCTTTGGAAATTAACTCGGATCGAGGAAGTATTTTCACCTCTCGATTTTGGGAAAGTTTCCAAAATGCTATGGGAACCCGTCTCTCCTTTAGCACCGCTTTCCACCCTCAGTCGAGTGGTCAAGTGGAACGCGTCAACCAGATTCTAGAAGACATGCTTCGAGCCTCTGTTATCTCATTCGGAATGGATTGGGAGAAGTGCCTTCCATTTGCCGAATTCGCTTACAACAACAGCTATCAATCTAGATTGGGTAAAGCCCCTTTTGAAGTTCTCTATGGACGACGATGTCGAACACCCCTTAACTGGTCAGAGACCGGGGAAAGACAATTCTTTGGCCCGGATATGATTCAGGAAGCAGAAGAGCAAGTTCGCATCGTTCGTGAAAAGTTGAAAACAGCCCAATCTCGTCAAAAGAGTCAATATGACCGAAAACATAAGGCTATGACTTTCGAGGTTGACGAGAAGGCTTATCTTCGGGTTACCCCTCTGAAGGGAACCCATCGTTTCGGTATCAAAGGCAAATTGGCTCCTCGTTACATTGGACCTTTTCGCATTCTCGCTAAACGAGGAGAAGTTGCCTACCAGTTGGAACTACCTCCGCACCTCTCCAGAGTCCACGATGTCTTCCACGTTTCTCAACTCAGGCGTTGCTTCTCGGATCCTATCCGTGGAGTGGACTACGAAACGCTTGATCTCCAAGATAATCTTACATATCGAGAGTACCCCATTCGTATCCTCGATCAGGCCGAGCGTACCACTCGACGTCATAATATCAAGTTTCTCAAAGTACAATGGTCGCACCATTCTGAGGATGAAGCAACTTGGGAAAGGGAGGATCGTCTTCGACTTGAGTATCCCGCCTTCTTTCCGGAGGAACCCAAATCTCGGGACGAGATTCTTTTGAGTGGGGGTGAGTTGTCACACCCTAGCTAGTCATGCATTAGAGTGTTGCATCATGTTTATTCTTTCACCAGAAACCTGAAATGGGGATGACAGAACCCCCAGTCCCCTCTGAAACCAACTAGGGTTTACTAAAAACTTTTTCAATGAACCTGAAATGCCCTTCTAAAATGCCCATCATTTTTGTCTTGGTTCAGAACCTCTGCCAAAAGTGATGCACATTTTCCTAGGCCATCTTAGGGTTTTTGAATTAAATCATAAATATTTGAATTTGGGCATTTAAAATTATATAAAATATTTAAATGCTCAAATATCTCCAAACTAAAATGTTTCATGTTGGAAATAATCCAACTATGGACCAGGAGTAGTTTGGTGATTTTAGGAGTTGCCTAAGTATTTTATTTAATTCAACAAAGTTGCAGAAGTATTAAAAAAACAGAAAACAGAAAGAAATGGAAAAACTTACCTGACGCCTGCTCCCGGCCCACCTGCCGGCCCAGCCCAGTGCCGCTCCAGCGAGCTGCTTGCCGGCCAGGCAGGCAGGCAGGTGCCCGACGGCGACCGCAGCGCGCGCCACGCACCTGCTCGCCGCCTCGCTGCTCCCCACGCCCGGTGACGTCGTGGATCAGCCTCCCTCGCTCCCCCGAACCCCCCAGACACCCCCTCCTCTCTCCAGCTCCTCCCCCTCGCGCTCCCCCGCCATGACCGACGCCACCATCGCCGTGCCTTCGTCGTAGCCGTGCTTCCCGCCGCCCGTGCGTCCTCTCATCGTGTCCAGGAGCTCCGCCGCTGTCCACTCCATCGAGCAAGCCGAGCCCCGAGCGCTCGCAACGCCCGAGTCCACCGCAACGACCTCGCCCGAACCGCCGTCGCCGGAGATCCCCTTCAACGCCGTCGTCGCTCCGGTCCATCTCCGGCCGCACCAAGGGCTTCGTCGCACTCACTGTGAGCTTAGCCATCTTTCCCCCTTCCTTTGCTTGCTCCCGAGCCGTGTAGCAACCTCCCGGAGCTCAACCGCACCCACCGCCGTGGAGCTCGTCACCGACGTGCTCCCGGTCACCCTCCAACCACTCCACGGTGTCCATCATACTCACCGTGTCACGTAACACCTAGCTAGCTACTCCCCGCGCCTCACTGACCCCTCTAGCGTCAAGTTCGTCTTCGGCCGAACCCCGGTGGCTGCCAAAGTCGTCGCCGGCGCCAACTCCGGCCACCCCGGCCCCAACGGACTCCACCAAGAGCTGCGGCTCGTCCTCAGCTCCACTCCGGTGGTCTCCGCGACCCATTTGGTGGCCGAAACAGCCAAAACCACTTCCGCCGCTGCGTCGGGCTCGCCGGCGGCTAAACGCCGGTGCAGCCGACCCGGGTTTGACCACGGGTGGGCCCTGGTTGACTCCCCTGAGTCAATGACAGGTGGGGCCCAGCCCTGTTAATTAAACAGGTTTAGTTTTAATTAAACTTTAATTAATCTAATCACACTGACACGCGGGACCCACTGTCAGGTTTGACCCGGACGTGTCCCGTTGACCTGCTGACGTCACACTGACGTCAGGCTGACGCAATAATTGATTTTCTGGAATTAATCTAATATAGGAAATTCCAGAATATAGTTTAAACTTTGAAAATTCATAACTTTTATTCTGTAACTCCAAATCAGACAAATTATATATGAAAAATGATCAGAAAAATCCAATCTATCCATCTGTACTATTTTCATGCATGATTAAACAAGTTAACCTGATGTTTAATACAGAACAAGGAAAAACACTTTAAAAGGCCATGTTTGAGTTTGAAATTTGAATCTTTGATTCAAATTGGTTCAAACCCTTCTGGTCTTAGTTGCATTATCCCAACACACTCATATTACTATGTTTCATGCATGCATCATATTGTTGCACATTGTTTGGTGATGGTTGTGTATCGGTGTTCTTTGCGGCAGGTTCTGCCTCCGAGGAGTATCGTGATTACCCTAACGAAGAACCGTATCAGTGCATCGAACCATCAGGCAAGCAACCAACCATTTGATCATATCGATACAATCCCATGTTCTCGCTCCTGCTCTCTTTTACTGCATTAAGACAACGCATTTCAAACTGTTGTGTGCTACGGTAGTTGAACCCACTTCCTCTGCATGACCTGTCATTGCCACAGTAACTAGATGAAACCCACTAGCATGTGTAGGAGTTGATTGAGCCATATGTATGTGTTGTTCCTACCTTGCTATGCCTGCTATGCTTAGAGTCGTGTTAGGTCTGGTTCATCTGGGTGATGGGCTAGAGTGAAATGATTATGTCGGTAATGAGAGTGGTGTGGTGAACACGATTTGGTAAAGGTATCGATGAGAGGCCATGTAGGAGTACATGGTGGGTTGTTTCATTGAAGCCGACCTTAAGCACTGAGATCTGTATATGTGTGATTTAAGAATCAGCTACTACCATGCATTGGGCCCAAAACCAATGGACCCTCTCGGCTTCTTATTCACCCTAGTTCTCCGTCCAGGAGTTGCAAGTAGTTTTTGGTGTTTGTAGCCTACTGGAGGCCGTGGACAGCGCTGACCGTAGGGGTGGGCTGTGATGCGGTAGGTACGTGGCCGGGTGTACCGAATACCCGTTAGGTATCTCGGGAACCCTGTTCACATCGTTCGGGGCCGTATGGGAAACCTCGGCCGGACTCCCTACGGATGGAACCTGGATAGGCGATAAACCTGGACTGGAGGCTTAGGTGATTAGGTAGGTCGTGGCCGACACCCACGTTGGGCTTCCGCTTGAAGGTTGCCGAGTACATGTCGGGTAAACGACGGTAAGTGGTGAGAGCGTGTATGAAGAAGTACACCCCTGCATGGTTATCATGATCTATTCGAATAGCCGCGTCCGCGGTAAAGGACTACTTGGTTGCCTATACAGTTCATAGACAAGTAAATGGAAACTACTAAAAGCCTCAAGATAAGTGTGAGTGCCGAGGATGGCTCTTCCGTAGGAAGACGGAGGTGGATCCTCGGTAGTGTATTGAATTGGTGAGTAGTGGACTCGTGTACGCAAAACCATTTCAAGTTGGAGTCTCGTAGGTTAGCCTAGCCAAGAGTCAGAGCTGGCTTGCTGCAACAACTCCACCAACCCTTCTTGATAATATGCATGTATGTAGGATCTGATGTAAGTCTTGCTGAGTACCTTTGTACTCATGTTGCTATAATTTACATTTTTACAGAAGACGCTGCAACCCCTTCTGATGGGTTCTACGTAGACGTTGACATCAATGAGTAGGCTAAGGCCCAGGTGGTGATCCTGAGCTTGTGAAGGACCTCGTAGTATAGCTAGGCTTTCCATGCAGACAAGTTACTTCCGCTGCTAGTTTGTATGACTGTATGACTTGAATGCTGGGTCGTGTGACCCGTACCTTTGTGTATGTTATGTATGGCTCTCTGAGCCTTAAATAAAGTACTTGTGTCGTAGAGTCATGTTGTGATGCCTTGTTGTATTTGCACATATCGAGCATATTGTGTGTATGATTGAAATGCTTGGTATGTGTGGGATCTGACTATCTAGTTGTTTATCTTTAGTAGCCTCTCTTACCGGGAAATGTCTCCTAGTGTTACCGCTGAGCCATGGTAGCTTGCTACTGCTCTGGAACACTTAGGCTGGCCGGCATGTGTCCTTCTTCGTTCCGGTGTCTGTCCCTTCGGGGAAATGTCACGCATTGAGTACCGGAGTCCTGTTAGCCCGCTACAGCCCGGTTTACCGGAGTCCTGCTAGCCCAGTGCTACAGCCCGGACCCACTTGCTGATGACTGACACGTTCGAAGCTGGGTCATGGATGCCTGTCCCTGTAAGTCTGTGCCACTTTGGGTTTACGACTAGTCATGTCAGCCCGGGCTCCTTATCATATGGATGCTAGCGACACTATCATATACGTGAGCCAAAAGGCGCAACCGGTCCCGGGCAAAGGTAAGGCGACACCCGTGGGGATACCGTGCGTGAGGCCGCAAAGTGATATGAGGTGTTACCGGCTAGATCGATGTGACATCGAGTCGGGGTCCTGACATCTAAGCCCTCTCTGATCTTAGAGGTAGGCCTCTATACATTGCATGAACTGCCTCTAATAAAAAATTGTCTAGCATCGTGTCTAACCTTAGAGGATGCCTCTAACAATGTAACAATCCATCTGGTTCCAATTGTCAGCCTTAGGAAGCATAAGAAAGTAGGAGTACAAGAGAAATAGTACTGATTGGACAAATGTGTTGCTAATCAATATTTTTTTAATTTCTACTAGGGCCCACCTTAGAGACTGGTTAGAGTCTATATACATTATGGTTTTTTCATTTCATAAGAGGTAAACCATGTGGGGCCTACCTTAGAGGCAAGGCTCTATACACTGGAGATGCCCTGTATGTATTACTTTTGATGTGTCCCGTCAACTCGCAGAATGAGGAAAAGCTTGCTTAGTATACCGTCTCCCCCGCCCATGGGCGCGGTGGCTCGCTGAGTCGCAGGACGAGGAGAAGCTTGCTTATGATGCCCGCGCCCGCTTCCTCGCCCACGCGCGCGGTGGCTCGCAGGACGAGGAGAAAATTTTACTACTTCCTCTGTTACTCCTCCTCCCTACCTTGGTTAGAGAGATTATCGTACTGTTTGAAATATATGTCTTTTAGTAGTAGGAGTAGTAGTACTACAGCAATGTCCTTGGAGTTCGTGGTGCAACAAGCTACCCTAGGCTATGTTACTACTCCCTCCTTTCCGGTTTATGGCTCAATTTCAAAATCTCTCCAACCAAGGTAGACGATGAATGGTGGAATTAATTTCGTAGTTTGCACAAGTAACTAGTACCCTCGTTTTTCTCAAGAAGTTATGTTTACCGATGCATTAATTACAACGAATGCATGCATGGAACTAAATTTTCATGAACTTCTACATGCATTGGTGAGTTTTCTCTTGATACTGCTTGCATCGGGTGATTTAATGCACCTCAAAATCCAAACGATTTTTTAGATGAGCCCTATAAACAGGAAAGGAGGGAGTAGTATGTAGTACTACCTCCATAGTGGGTACGTACTCCGTAAAATCAGATTTTCCCAAAACTAAGTCACTCAACCTTTATTTGCTTGTTTCCCTTCCTACCTTGTTGCCTCGAACAGACTATTCCAAACTCCCGTGCCTGCCACGCGTGAGAAGACCCGCCCTCGCCTTTTTCAGTCCGGGTTTGTATCGATGGATCGCGCAAAGCAGCAAAAACCAAGCCGTGTCTTGTACTCCCGCGTCGTACTAAAAGAGTAGAGATGCTCGCTTTCATGAATTATGTACTTCCTCTTGCCGACATGTGGGACATACAGCAACCGGGTCGACATGTCATGCACCCAATAACAGTGCAGAACAGCAAGGGGGACACACCCCAGTCGTAGCGCCCCAGTAGTAGTAATGAGCAATGAGACGTCAAATCACAATGTCACACCTTCCCAGACGGACGAAGCAACCATTGTTTCACACTTCGCTGAATCCGCTTCGTCATCATCTCCATCCTTCAAGAAAACCACGTATTGCTTCTGCCATTGTTCTGTCTCAAGAGGGACGCGCATCGCCTTGGTACATCATGACATGTGGGACCGCATGACAGGCCATGCTCCCCCGCACAACGCTCGGTAAAATCACCTCATTTTTACTACTTCCTCCATCTCGGTTTACAGGGCATGCACGTCGTTCTAGGTTGAGAATTTAACTAGTTATATAGTACTATGTGATGAAAAATATATGTTTAGAAACTACATCGGCTTAAGAATCCAATGATGTACTTTTTGTGACATAGTAACTCATATTTACTTAGTCAAATGGATGACCTAGAACTACATGCACGCCCTATAAACCGAGATGGAGGGAGTAGTATCTTTTTAGATCAATATAGTCGGGATTCACCAAGGAGCAAAACCAAGTCGTAGGCTGCTCCTGTCGTGTTGGCGTAGCAACTCAAGTAGGGTCAGTCCACACACGAAATGGTGACACACTTAACAGGACCCCCTTTGGCCGTCATGTGGCTCATCCACCGTCTTGTTCCACGTGTGATGCACCAAATTACAGTTCGGAGCAGCGGTTGGACTTGGAGGCACCCCGATCGTAGCACCGCAGTAGTAGTAAATAAGCAATGAGGGGTCAAATCACAAAGCCCCACCTTTCCCGCATTAAGCTGGACGGACGAAGCAACGATCATTTCACTCTAGGGCGCAAGAGCATAAAGAAAAGAGAAATCCAATGATGTGTGCGGCAGCTACCTAGGGCACCCTAGGGTAGGAGCCTCCACTACAAATCCGCTTCTCCCTCGTCCTCTTGAAGAAAACCGATGATGCATGTGGCGGATAGGGTTGTAGGAGTACTACGGTGTTCGGGGCCACGACTTAGTAAACGGG
This sequence comes from Triticum dicoccoides, assembly GCF_002162155.2. Taxonomy (NCBI): domain Eukaryota; kingdom Viridiplantae; phylum Streptophyta; class Magnoliopsida; order Poales; family Poaceae; genus Triticum; species Triticum dicoccoides. The sequence goes on along the minus strand of NC_041393.1, from coordinate 366,891,370 downwards.
AGAGGGATTGAGTTCGAGTCGACGCCTTAACACGGGTGGCCCGCTTGGTTTTACAGAAACGAGGCAGCATTTTGGGTTGGGGACCAGTGGAGATATACGTTGTACAAAATATTGTGGACGTAGGTTCGACCGAAAGGCAATGACGCATGGGCCCCGCATTTTGATATACCTGCAGCCACGTGAAATTTGCTACTCAAAATAATGCATAAAAGTTCCTCCAAAAACAACTATCTCTACTCCTAATGAACGAGTAGGTTGAATAGTACCCACCATTTTTAACCGTTTTTTCCGTCTCCTCCCCACCCCACCTCGGACCGAGATCCAGTGCCTTGCTGTGGCCAAGGCACAGCGTATCTTGCCCCCTCTCATCCACCGTTGGAATTGATCCAGCGGCCAGCAGCAGTTCACAGCCAATCAACAAAAACAGGGGAAAATTCTCGAGCGGGACAGGGGAAACGGCGCGCGGGCTGGGAGAAAACTGCGCGGGCAGGCCGTCCCTGCCGCTCGCCAGCCCCGCCGCCGCCGCATCTCGCCCACCCCCCGCCGCCGCATATCGCCCACCCCGCCGCCGCATCTCGCCAGCCACCACCGGATCTCGCCCCCCTTATCGCCGCTCGCCAGCGGCCGCTGCATCTCGCCCACCCCGCCGCCACCGCTGTTCGCCCGCCCCGCTGCTGGAAAGGGAGTGGATCGAGCTCCGGCGGCTGCCGCTGAAGAAAACGGCGCCGACAGGTTCCTCCTTCGCCACTACGGGCTACTCCACCCCACCCCTCCGACGGCTCCCTCCGCCCCCTGCGACCCCTCCTCGAGCAGTGTCCATTAAGCAAGCTCCAGGCCGACTCCAGCAGGTAGCCACTTTGCTATTTAGCATTTTTTTAATGTGCTCAGGCAAATTGAGTGACATATGTACTGTCCTATTTATAGAATTGTTGTTGATTGGGCTTGCGGTGCTATGCAATTTGGCAAGACTTGAGTGCTGTTAGTGTTGTGCATTTGCAAGTGTTGTGCAATGGGAGAAATTGGTAAGGGAATACCTCAAGTTGGTATGAGGTTCAGAAATGCAGATGAAGCTTGGGTGTTTTGGGTTGCATATGGGGGCCGTGCAGGGTTTGATGTGAGGAAGAGAAACAAAAATGTAAGCAAGTGTGACGGTGAAGTGACTTCATGCAGATTTGTTTGTTCAAACGAGGGTATTCGAAAGAAAGGGATGACATTGGATCATGTGCCAAAGCGTATTAGAGCTGAAACAAGAACAGATTGCAAAGCTCGGATGACTATAACATTGGATCGAGTGGCAAAAAATTATGAAGTCACCGATATTGTGCTAGAACACAATCATTACCTTCAATTGCCACAAACTTGTCACTTGATGGCATCACAAAGGAAGATTACCGAAGTACAAGCTTTTGAAATAGAAGCCGCTGATGATTCTGGAATCATGCCAAAAGCTGCACATGAGCTTGCTTGTCGTCAAGTTGGTGGACCACTTAACCTCGGTTACACTTGTGTTGACCAAAAGAATCATTTGCGAAGCAAGCGGCAGAGAGAGTCGGCTTTTGGACAGGCCGGTAGTATGTTGAAGTACTTCCATGACAAAATCATTGAGAACCCATCTTTCCAATATGCTTTGCAGTTGGACTGTGAGGAGCATATAAGCAACATATTCTGGGCTCATGCTAAAATGGTTCTTGACTATGCACACTTTGGCGATGTTGTCACATTCGATACTACTTTTGGCACAAACAAAGAATATAGGCCATTTGGTGTTTTTCTTGGACTCAATCAGTTTAGAGAAACCACCATTTTTGGTGCTGCATTGCTATTTGATGAAACATGTGAATCATTTACATGGCTTTTTGAGACCTTTCTAGCTGCACATAATGGGAGGCAGCCTAGAACTATTTATACGGATCAAGATGCATCAATGGGGAAAGCTATAGGGAAAGTCTTCACAGAATCCTACCATGGATTGTGCACTTTTCATATAATGCAAAATGCTGTCAAGCATTTATCTCCATTGAAGAGTGAAGGAAAAGATGAAGGGAAAGAGAAAGGTGAACGGGCAGAAAAAGATGATGGGAAAGATGAAGATGAAGATGAGGAGTCTCATATTCTCACTGATTTTAGTGAATGTATGTATGACTATGAGGACAAAACAGAATTTCAAGAAGCATTTGACAATTTGAGGCATAAAGTGCATAAGCAAACTTGGTTAGATAGTATCTACAAGTTGAAAGAAAAATGGGCTGAATGTTATATGAGAGATGTGTTTAGTTTGGGAGTGAGAAGTACACAACTTAGTGAGAGCTTCAACAATTCATTGAAAAACCATTTGAAATCAGATTTTCATATTGTTCGGTTCTTGATGCATTTTGAGAGGACAGTGGAAGTAAAACAAAGAACGGAATTGCAATCTGAATTTGATGCAAGGAAGAAGTTGCCAAGAATCAAGATGCACACACCTATGTTGGTGCTAGCAAGCAAAGAGTACACTCCAATTATTTTTGAAGCTTTTCAAAGCGAATATGAAAGATCGATGACTGCATGCACTAGAGCATTGGATGGACATAACAAGTTTGCAGTTGCTATTGGGAGTTTGCATGGTGATTTAAAATTTGAGGAGGAGCGCATAGTGATTGGTGATCCTCTAACCCAAACAGTTTCATGTAGTTGTGGAATGTTCAATAGGACGACAATATTGTGTGGACATGGTCTCAAAGTGCTTGATTTGATGAATATAAAAGTATTGCTAGCATATTATATCTTAAAGAGATGGACTAGAGAAGCACGCAATGGAAGCATACAAGATAGACAAGGAAGGAACGTGATAGAAAACCCAAAGTTGGAAGCCCAACTTCGGTACAAGGATTTGTCTCACAAATTTCACACTTTGGCATACAAAATAGCCTACTCTCTAGAATGTTGTTTGATGTTAGAAAATGCACTTGATTGCATTGGTCCACAACTAGAGGATAAACTCAATGCAACTACCAATGCGCCGAATAAGCCATGCAATGACAAAGAAAATGTTGACCCAAATATGCAACAAACAAATGAGGTTTTTAGTGCTGCAAAGCTCAAGAAAAAAGAGGTTCAATCAAAAAGATTGAGGAGAAGACAAACTTGGCTTGATAAGTTACTCAAAAGGAAGCGCAAGGCAACTAAAGTTGCTCCATCCAAAAACCAAACAGAAAAGGTATGTACCAATATGTACATGATGAGTTGTTACCGTTCATTCCTAAACTTACTAGAAGTTTATTGCAGCAACACAAGAAACATGATGGTGCAGATCCTCAAGTAGGAGTGGAGAAGGATGGGCGTGATAAAGGTGCAAATATGGAGTTTCAAGAGTGGAACAAGATAATGAGTTACATGCAGCTCTTGACAACTACCCGTTATGATGAAAATCTGTTCTAGCATGTACAAGCTTGTTAGATAGTATTTTGGGCGGTGTTGACTGTATTTTGGACAGGGTTGACTATAGTATTTTGGACTTGTGGGCTAACTATAGTCTTTTGTGGCCTGCGTGTAAAAGGGCCAACTCTACGTACTTGAATGATTATGTAAGAACAAATTTCAATGTCAAGTGCTTTAAAAATTAGTTTGTTCAGACCTGCAAAAGAATCTGTATTGTGTTCAACTTTCTGCTGTTGTGTTGTGCTAAAACTTCTAGTAAGTTTAGGAAGTTGTATCTGTATTGAAGTGTTGGGACGTACTCCTTTTTGTATTGAAGTGTTGAGACGTACTCCTTTTTTGTTGAAATTTGCTAAACTGAACTGTACTGTATTATGTTAACTGAACCAATGCTTTGCTCTATTCTCTATCTCAAGAAACTGCACTCTGTTTTCTATTGTTTTGTCCACTCATTCAGTTTTTTTTGGCTGTGAACTGCTGCTGGCCGCTGGATCAATTCCAACGGTGGATGAGAGGGGGCAAGGTACGCTGTGCCTTGGCCACAGCAAGGCACTGGATCTCGAGAGAATTCCTTATTTGACCCTTTCTTAAAATTTGGTTCCCTTTTTGGCCCTAGTAAAAAATTCTTCCAATTTTGACAATCAAACTTTATTTTGTTCCCTCTATGACATTTCCGTCAGTTTTGACAACTGACACCGTTAAATACAACATGAAAAGTCCATTTTACCCCTGACCTATTTAGTGACCAAAATTATGAACCAGAAGTCAAAAGTAATGGTGACAGTAGCGCGTGGACAGAATGCGTCAGAGCAGTGGAGTTGCAACAGTACAGAGAAACTCGTATTACTAAGAACCAGTGCACAAACATATATGAGCAGTACACAGGCACAACAATCTGGCGGTTACCCTCTTCACGCACAGCACACAAAAAAGATTCATCCAATTTCTCTCTTTGCACACAACGCCCACACCAAATCACGCACACACAGCAAGCACACTCAACCATGGAAAGCACGCACCCACAGAAGAGATCCAACTCAATTTCTCTCTTTGCACACAACGCGCGTCATGTGGGAAGCTGGTCAAGCACCACTTGGGCAGGGCACCACGGCCGGGGGAAGCTTGTTCGGCAAGGCGGGCGCGCACGACGTGGTCGTCCAGCCGGCAGCGGGAGAAGGCCAGCAACAGCCGCTCCTGGTCACCGCTATGCTCCTGCCACCAACGGACCTTGGGCGCTGCGACTTGCCCTGCACAACGCCGTCTCGCCCGTCCTTCACTGCTTGGCGCCCTCCGCCTCCCCACCATGGCCGCCCTCCACCGCGCCATCCGTAGCAGCGTCCGCAGTGCCCTCCTCCATGCCTCGCGCCGCTGCTGTGTGCCTCGCGTCGTGCGGTAGGGTTAGAGCTCGGATAGAAGGAAGGAGAATCGGGAGCAGTGAATCGGCAGAGGATGTCTACGGTTCGGTCAAAATATTTTTTTTCAGCGTGCTAAAGCAGGGGTAAATAAGACTTTTCAAGTTACATTTGACGGTGTTAACAGCAAAAAGTGACAGAAGTGTCATGGAAGGAATAAAATGAATTTGTGGTGACAAAAAGGGAAAAATAAATTTTCTAGGGCCAAATAAGGAACCAGATTTTAAGAAAGGGGCCAAATAAGGAATTCTCTCCTGGATCTCGGTCCACCCCACCTCACCCCACCCCACCCTGCAAAAAAAAAAAAGCCTCTCAGATCCCATCCCCGATCTCCAGCCTCTCTGATCCCATCCACGGGCCTGCTTTCATTGGGGCCCTGGCCGTCACCACGATCCCACCCCGTGTGACCGCCGATCTGGTGCTGATGCCGCAGAAGAAGCGCCCCCGCCGTAGGAGGTCTCCTCACGAAGGCTCCTCCCGCCGGCGCTGTGGTGAAGATGGCGCATCGTTGTCTGGATCCCTTGTCGAATCGGATGGGAGCAGCAGCAGCAGCACGACTTCCGGCGCACCGTTATCGGAATCCCTCGACCAGCCATCGGACACCCGGTCGTCTAGCAAGTACGAGTCCAGGTACCATGAGATCCTCGCCTCGTCTCTTGCCATGCTGCCTCTACCAGCCGCCACGAACGAGGAAGGCCTAGATATCCATTCTGATGAAACTGTCGAAGCCCTCGTTCATCCTTCTTTCTATGATGACCAGCTGCGGGCTGCTCTCGTAGAATACCAAGTCCACAAGTTCATGGGCGGACGAGACGTCAAAGGATGAGGTGGAGATTCTCGAGAATTTGATTCGTCCTCCTCACTGATGGATGATATCCCCGAGGAGGAATTCCAGGCAGACGATGCACGGCTCAGGTCTCACATAGTACATGAAGTTGACACCGAGGATATTAATTGGATGAAGAGGAGGCGGACAGGCTCAGTCACAAGTACGTACGATATCGCCTCAAAGCTTGGTTAGTCTGTCTCATCTTCAATTCAATCCAATGCTCCTCCTGCATGCCTGTCAATGTCAACCTAATTAATCTATCTAATGTCATATATATACCTTACTCATCTCTGTCCTTTTGTCTGTGTACGTAGTTGCTGAAAGGAGTGCCTATTGACGATGTTGCATTCGACTCCGAGTACCCTCCAGAGCTTGCCTTGGACAGCCACCGTCTTTACCAGAGAGATGAAGCCGACTTGGAATTCTCTTCAGTGGATAGGTGCTCTTTCGTTGTCGCCGCTGCTGGCCGAGGGGAGATGCCACCGCCGCCCTTGGCGCCGTATTCCATTGACGCCTTCTTCCGGAACGCCGCAGAGAAGAAGGCCGCCGGGGCGCAGCAGCAGCAGCCCTCGGTGCCGGCCACCGCGACGGTTGCCGCCGCGGACTCCCTCCTCACCAATCTGTTCGGGCGTCTTGGCCGTCAAGGCGGCCTATGCGCAGCTGCAGCTCGCGCAGTTCCCCTATGATGCGGAGGCCATTTAGTCCGTGGACGCCGCCGTGATCGCGGAGCTCACCAGGCTGTCCGACACCAAGCGGAGGTTCCTCAAGGATCCCGCAGGTGCGACCAGGAACACCGCGGCTGCGGGCAACACCGCCCTCTCCAAGCATGCCGAGGAGCAGCGGCATCTGCTCAAGACGTACCAGATCACGGCGCGCAAGCTGGAGGCGGAGCTCCGTGCGAAGGATGCGGATCTCGACCGCGCCAAGGGCTCCCTCGATGCGGATAACATAAGCTCTTTTTTTTTTCTTTTGTGTTTGAATCAGATTTTGTGGTTGATCTTGGTCTTGTTCTATATGCAGGGTACACTCAATGTTTCACGTTTGGTGAAAGAAAAGAGTCTGCTTTGTTGATTTTGGGCAAGATTGTATGATCTGCCATGTATTAGTAGATCAGTTGCTTCTCTTTGTAGGGGGCGATTAGTGATCCAATCTAATTTATTTCATCTATGCCTAACTCGGTTCGATCAAATTTTGCCATATAGTAGGCTTATGAATGTATTTTAGTTTCTTTCAGCTGAATATATATTAATCCTGTTTTCCTGGCATTTTATCTTTCAAGATGAAGGAGTGGAGGCACTCATGCGGAGCTGTTCAAGGTTCAAGGAGATACACCCGATTGAACAAGGTTAGATTAAAGTTTTTAGTGGTTGGCTATCCATTGGTAATAGTGCAACCTTGATTTTTTGTGGTTCATTTTAGCTATCTATCAGTGACAGTACACCCTTGATTTTTACAGGGACAATGATGTTTAATGAACACTTTATTTTTTACTAACAGGTTGTAGCAGAAACTTTTAGAGGCCCTGAATTGTGACCACTGGTTTAATTTAGTTGCTATACCTGCTGATGTGGGTACCCATCTGTTAACCTTGTATGCAAGTTCTACCTACAGTTTTCCTATTAATCTTCATCATTAAAATTTGTTCTCTGCTTTCTCTACTAACAGGTTGCGGCAGAAACTCAAGTCCAACAATATTCTTAGAGGCTTGTGAGTTGTTGGGCGTGAAGCGTGAAGATATTGTGCTCAGTCTAAGATGACCAATCGGTTAGAGTATTCTCACTATTTGCATGCTCAGTTGTAAATCCCAGTATGAAATCTTGCACACAACTTCTTTGTGCTTCAAATGGTCCAGTGCTCACCTCCTCCTTTTATTGGTTTGAGTATTCAAGCTATGCATCTAGCTGATTGGTGATTCTGATTTTGTTTTAAACTTTGTATGTGTTACCTACAGTAGCAGTGCATAATTAGTGACAAATCAAATGTTGAATCAGGGTCCTTTGTTGATGACTTGGGATCATCATTTATTCCGAAATGAGCTGAATATGGTTGCCTCCCTCCGTCCCATGAGGAAGTTAGTTCAATGCGTTAATCCCCGTTCTTACATGTGTGGTTAGCTTTGTTCTATACTTCTATTCTTACTTGGATTTTTTGTTGTATAATTTGGTGGCTGCTTACATTTGTATGAGAAGAAGCTCTCCTCGAGGGCAAGATCAGGAACATGATGGAGACAGTAAGTGCATTGAAGTGAGTCTTGCAGTCCATAGTGGATGGCCAGTGTAGCATGCCATCCAAAGCTGTCATCTGATGAAGGTAACTGAACCCATCCAAGCTCCATGTTCTCTCGGTTAGATGACGATGGGGGCACAATTTTCTCAAATGCAAGAAGATGAAAGCAGTCTGGCACGTACAGGGGCTTACTATCACATTCTCTTTGCAGTCGGTTTGGTTATGGGAAGCATCTTTGTCAACCGCTATTCATGTGCAGAATTAATTGATTTGTTCATCATGGAGATAGTTTTACTGGAAGGCTGTTGGCTTCCCCACAGGTGCTATACCTCACAATTGTTTATCGTATCATTCTCTGAGTTATTTATCTTTATTTGCATGCTCAGTTGTAAATCCCAGTATGCAATCTTGCACACAAATTCTTTGTGCTTTAAATGGTCCACTGCTCACCTCCTTCTTTTATTGGTTTGAGTATTCAAGCTATGCATCTAGCTGATGGGTGATTCTGATTTTGTTTTAAACTTTGTATGTGTTACTTATAGTAGCAGAGCATAATTAGTGACAAATCAAATGTTGAATCAGGGACCTTTGTTGATGACTTTGGATCATCATTTATTCCGAAATGAGCTGAATATGGTTGCCTCCCTCCATTCCATGAGAAAGTTAGTTCAATGCGTTAATCCCTATTCCTTGCATGTGTGGTTAGCTTTGTTCTATTCTTACATTGATGGAGACAGTAAGTACATAGATGTTATCACTACTGCAAATCTCAAACATGTTTTGGCTTATTCAAAGATCACACGTATTTCTTTCCCCAACATCTATTCCTATTGCTCCATTGACCTGATTTTGAGTATTTCCAGGTTAGAAAGTGATGTTTCCAAACAATTTAGGATCAATGGAAGAAAATATCCAATGTGCCAGGTTATGCGCAACTCAACATTTGACCTTTGTTATTTGTAGGAGCATCTCATCTTGAATACTGTTTCTTAGAGCATTGTTCTCTAGCCCTTATTTGCTTAACTTACTACAATGTGCTCCTAAGACACAAATTATTCTTGTATGTGTGTACACTTACTTAGACACACTCCCCTACCTGAACCCTCAATTCATGTTGCATCTTCTGAATTCTTGTTTCTCTATTGGTATTTTTTGAGAAGTATTTTTTCGGCAAATGTTAACGACAGTTGATATCTAAGGTAAAAGTCTAGGAAGTTTTATGTAATATGACATATATATCGACAAAATGTATAGTAGTTGTTGACACCAGATTTTGGCACGGTCAAGAACATGTTTAATATGACCTCAAATGGAGAAGTGATCTTCATGAAAGATTTTCGTATTGTTGATATGAACATCTTTGAAGTTTGGATCATCGCCGTCCGATTTCATCTCGAAGGCCGAAACTATGCTCAAAGTACTAAGATCTTATATTCAGAGTATAGTTTGGCCGATTAAGCCCTGAAGATGACCACAAATAGAAAAATGAGCTACACGGATTGTCTTCGTCTTGTCGAAACGATCGATTTTGATATAAAAATCGTTCAAATCCGAGTTCGTATGCAAAAGTTAGAGCAATTGGAGTGCAGCCCTGTCATGAGGCGAAATATGGCGCGCCCCATCAGACGCCATGTCTAATTGGTAGCGGAAGTAAACAAATTTTTTGCGTGAGCTATTTGACCCTCAAGATGACCTCTGATCAAAAAACGTTCAACATGAAAGTTGTTTGTATCGTCGAAACGGTTAAGATTGCTTTTGGACTCGTTTCCATCCGATGTCGTTTACCATCGCAAAAAAGACCCGCAAGGTGCAGTCAGTTTAAATCGAACAGTTTTGGAAAGTTCGGATAAGACCAATCCGAATTTAACTAGGGAACAGTTTTGAAAAGTTCGGATAAGACCAATCCGAATTTGACTAGGGTTTTGGACGTGAATTCAAGCCTTTTCCTTCCACGGGAAGTCCAGCCGCCTCTTATATACCTAAGGGATGACGGCCGATTGAACAACACACAATCGATCAAATCATATACCACTTTTTATCTTTTATCTTTTCTCCTTAACCCTAGTTCTTCTTCTTCCTCGTTCTTCGTTCGTTTTTTTATTGCAGGGCGGCGAACCTCGAGGCTCTAGGGGCGGTCAGGCCGACCTAGGGCAGCCCATAGCCGCCGCGCGCCCTGACGGGGTCCCTCCCGGGCGTGTGGGGTTTCGTGTCTTCAAAAGCGCTCGCCTGATTGCCTGCGTACCGCGCTTCCGGACGGGTCTCCTTCGATGTGAGCTGCGGTGCATCACCCTCGGCATTGGAGGTACACGGTGACGTGTTCGTGTGTGAACACACTTTTTAGCGACTCTGCTGGGGACGAAGAACGGTCTCCGGCCTATTCTTACTACGAAAGGATCGTCATCTAGGGTTTGCAATCTACAAAGGTAATATGAATACCTAATTCCCTACTGTAGATGCAAATAATTCATATGGTGTTACTAGATTGTTCATTGAGTATACTCTATCGGTTAACTCTAGTTTTTTCAATAATGCATCTAATTACGTGCAAGGGCCGATTCAAAGTAATTTGCATGCTTTAAGTTCTTATGATACTAGTAACCTACACCATATGTATCCTAACTCTCATGCATCGGCAACCCCGCAAATTGTTATGCCGATGAACAACATGGTGAGTTCAGTTAATAAATTTGAAACACCTCATGTTAGAATCTCCAATGCCATGCAAAAAAGTGTTTCACCCTTTTATTCATCGGCAAGTAATGTGCAATATACTAATCCAACCATGCCGATAAACGAGAGAATTGGCCATGCTGCTACTAGTTATTCGGCCAGTTACTCTCAAACGTCATGTGCTACACCTCATGTTAGTAATTGCTCGTCACCATACACATCTGTAGATGCTCATAATTCGACTTCACACCTTCCTGGTTATAGCCGAATGAATGTAAATTTTACAGGAGCGGTTGTGCCTAATATTGTACAAGATGAGGTAGTGGTGGCTGCATTGAAGAGTTTAGCCCAAAATAAGAGAATTAGTGCTCTTTGCCTTGAATAACATGAAAATGGGTTATTTCCTGATTACGCCGCAATAAAAGCTAGAGTTTTGCAAGAAGATGAATCTTTGCCAATTGATAAAATTGGCAAGCAAAAGGATGGTCTTACAACAATGCATATGCCTTCACCTAGCACTACATCATATTATACACCCCCTACACAATTACAAAATTTCGGCAACACCCGTGTGTCATTGCCGAAAGAATCTAAAAGCATTGGGGGCAATCATATCCGGAGTGGGCTGAAATTGAGAAAAAGCTTAAAGCTAATTTTGCCGCTCGCCGTCAGAAACAAATAGAAAAAGAATTGGCTCAGATAAAAGAAGCATTGCCAATTGGTAGTATCAATGAAAAGAAGGATGATTCGGAACATGAAAGTGCTTCGGTTGAAAAATCGGAATCAAGTAGTATATATTCTGAATCCATCAAATCCAACGAGGCAAGCATTATTGAGAAAGGGCATGGCAAGCATAGGAAAACAACGGTGCTTGATTTTTCTGAAGTTAATGGAACCTACTTTCTGTCCTATGAGTTCCGTGCCGTAGAAATTGACAAGCTTCAAGGACAAGAACAAGTAGCCGAACAAAGTTCGGCCGACAAAAATCTTCAAAGCAATGATGCACGGATTCAAGAAAAAGATGATGACAAGGTGTTGGGGAGCCATCCAAAGACGGAGCAAGATGTTCTTGAAATGGCACCACCATCATGTTCTCCCAACATATTTGAAGAGGTATGCATAGCGAGTAATTTACCTATTTTCAGATTTGGTCGCAACTTCATTATTGATGCATCTATAAGAAATATTCTCATAAGTAATTTTGAAAGACCAATGAAGAAGGGTAATTTACTTGTTAGCAATAAAATTGTTATGGAACATATCGGTCAAACCATTGCGCCATTTATAAAGACCGATAATGACTTATTGTTACAGCCAAAGCTTTCCCCGTTGCTTTATCTAAAGTTCATATCTAGTTGGATAGCTTTGCTTATTTCGTACTTGGCTTGCACTTGGTCTCAACTGAGACATGTATGTTCTAAATATCTTCGTTTCAGAAATTTAAAGTCAAGGTTAAATTCTATTGAGAAAACCGATGCTAATACAATATCTTATCCAAAGACATCAGAGATAGAGTGGAAAACACAATGCATAGCTGAATGGGGAGATTCCAAATCTGAACCATTCGTTTGCTTATCTCCAAAGCCGTTGAAACAGCAAGATCGGCTAGAAAACAAGAAGTATACCTTCAATTCAAGCATGTGTGATCAAATATTTGATTTGTTGCTAAAAAATAATTACATTACAATTCTCGATCACCATGTTAAGCCATCAATCCAAGGACGAATGTATTGTAAGTTGCATAATTCGTCCAAACATAATTTTGAGGATTGCAACATGTTTCGGCAAATAGTTAAATCGGCCATTGAAAAAGGACGATTGAAGTTTGTTGAAACACTAAGAGATGACCAGTCTATTCCGATTGGTCCTGATGGTAAAAAGTTTTTGCATCGGCTACTTCAAGCCGATACATTTAAAGAGAAGGTAAAAATTACAGGTGATGGGATCAAGCTTTCAAGTAAAGAAGTTGTTGAAGAGCATAATGAACATAATCTTGAGGGTGACAATTCCATCGAAGCTACAATGGAGATACCAAGTACTGGGGGGCAGCAAGCAAATCCAAAGATCGGTGCAAGCACAACCAAAGAAAACAAAGGCCAGCGTAAGCACAAAGGTAAAAAGCCGAAAGTCACTTTCGCACAACTATTGGAAAAATATCAAAAGAAGAGTGAAGAGAAGAATGCTTATCGGTCAAATCATGCAAAGAAACCAAGATCACCCCCAAGGTGCAAATATGAGGATTGGTATTGGCAAAGTGATAATTTTAATGCAACATATTCATATCCTTATTTTGGGCCGTTAATGCCAATGCCGTGGATGCCTCCCGATGCTCATATAGATACATTTACATCATGGGACATGTATGATACAAGGGCACATTCTACATCTTATTCTAGACCATCTCACCAATACTATGCAGCTCAAAGAAGATCAACATTTGAACAATCACGCGTCAAAGACCGTTTCAATCATAAGGAATCGGTCTAGAGCTCAAGGAAGAAGAAAGAGGTGGTCAAGCAGGTTTACCGCATTAAAAGAGATGGTCGTAAGAGTGCAATTTCAGATTTGATCTCAAATGAAAAAGAGCCAATTAAAGTGTTGACATTGGCTACTAAAGGCAATGAGACAAAGCAACCAATTATTGAGAGTCGAAGTGCCAAATCTGAAGAAAAGAATTTGAGAGTGCACAAGGCCCAAAAAGAGTTGCCATTGGTTGAAACAAAATCACAGTCGAGGTGCTCACTCGGCTTATCGTATTGGCAAAAGGAGTTACGAAAGCTTAGTGCACAAGAACTTGAAGAAAAGGAACATGGCATGAGTTCCCAAAGGGAGTACTCAAAATAAGAATTATGTGCAAGTTTCCATTACAAGGAGTGCGGCAAAGGTGAAGAAGGAAAATAGTGAAAACTATGAAGGACCAAGCCAAAGGTTTCAACATCTTCGGTCTACACATTATCCATATTCTTCAACTATGCCATTAACGCCTATGCCATGGAATTCGTCGTCAGGTATGATTGGTAATCCTCAATGGGCTTATTTTAATCCATGGATGCAATATAATTTCTTACATCATGAAAGGGTATTACCAAATCACTATAAATTTGATTAGCTACAAGTTTGTTGCTGATCCAAATGGCCGAAATACTTGATTTGTCATTTCATTCGTTTATTTCGGCTATATGTACTTTGAATAAAGTTTACATGGTAATGGCTGATATTTATCTATCGTCCTAAGATTATGTTAATGCATGGCCGGTGTAGTATCCTAACATCGTCCTCAGTTCAATAGGAGACCAAAACAAGCCTCATACCACTTAAAATATTTTTACACAATAATAAAAGCCGAATATGAAAGTTTATTCGGTTTGGAGCTTTTGGTTGCCATAGGTGCTATACATATTGAGGCTTTCGGTGATTCGTTATGAGTAGTGCAACAAATATCCAAGGGTTATGAATGTTTTGACGAATCACTTGTAGTTTATCTTGAGATATGCCTAGATGCAAAATTTACTTTGGGTTGCTTTAAAATTGTTCATATATCTAGACATGACAATTTGAAAGAGTTGGCACAGCAAGCATCCGGCTACTATGTTAACCATGGTGTATTGTATTTCTATCAATAGCCGATGCTAGGTTTTGTCAACATAGGTAAGGCCGAACCGAAGCCCACCGCTTCGGCCACTAATGAAACTTTTATGCAGGCGAAGTAAGGGTTGGAGGAAGTTCATTTTTAATTATCTGCAAAATCCTAGCGAAAGGGGGAACAATATGGTTCGGAGGATGGTTTTGATCCATGGAACCTTATCACCGGATTGTTATTGAAGTTGGGAAAGTTTCACCCAAATTTGCATCGAAATATTCACACAAGCAATGGCCGATATAAATTTATCGTCCTAAGCATATGCAAAATGGCCGATGGAGTGTTGACATCGTCCTTAGAGCAAGCTATGTGCAAGTTATTTTTGGGCACACAAGCTTTGCCGAAAAACAGGGGGGCATGTGTTGACACCAGATTTTGGCATGGTCAAGAACATGTTTAAAATGGCCTCAAATGGAGAAGTGATCTTCATGAAAGATTTCCGTATTGTTGATATGAACATTTTTGAAGTTTGGATCATCGCCGTCCGATTTCATCTCGAAGACCGAAACTATGCTCAAAGTACTAAGATCTTATATTCAGAGTACAGTTTGGCCGATTAAGCCCTGAAGATGACCACAACTGGAAAAATGAGCTACACGGATTGTCTTCGTCTCGTCGAAACGATCGATTTTGATATAAAAATCGTCCAAATCCGAGTTCATATGCAAAAGTTAGAGTAATCGGAGTGCAACCCTGTCACGAGGCGAAATATGGCGCGCGCCACCAGACGCCATGTCTGATTGGTAGCGCGAGTAAACATATTTTTTGCGCGAGCTATTTGACACTCAAGATGACCTCTGATAAAAAAACGTTCAACATGAAAGTTGTTCGTATCGTCGAAACGGCCAAGATTGCTTTTGGACTCGTTTCCATCCGAGGTCGTTTACCATCACAAAAAAGACCCACAAGGTGCAGTCAGTTTAAACCGAACAGTTTTGGAAAGTTCGGATAAGACCAATCCGAATTTGACTAGGGTTTTGGACGTGAATCCAAGCCTTTTCCTTGCACGGGAAGTCCAGCCGCCTCTTATATACCTAAGGGGTGACGGCCGATTGAACAACACACAATCGATCAAATCATATACCACTTTTTATCTTTTATCTTTTCTCCTTAACCCTAGTTCTTCTTCTTCCTCGTTCTTCGTTCGTTCTTCTTGTTGCAGGGCGGCGAACCTCGAGGCCCTAGGGGCGGTCGGGCCGACCTAGGGCAGCCCATAGCCGCCGCGCGCCCTGACGGGGTCCCTCCCGGGCGTGTGGGGTTTCGGGTCTTCAAAAGCGCTCGCCGGATTGCCTGCGTACCGCGCTTCCGGACGGGTCTCCTTCGACATGAGCTGCGGTGCATCACCCTCGGCGTTGGAGGTACACGGTGACGTGTTCGTGTGCGAACAGTAGTGAAGTGAGAATAAAGGGTGCATTTTATATAAACTAAAAATAGTAGTACTAGGATTTTTTTTGAAAGAATTGGTACATTTAACAGATAGGGGTTTGCGCCCGAGCTAGGGTACTATGTAGTGTAAGTACGACTTGTTTTGGTATGAGTGTACTCTCGAGAAGGTTTGCGCAAAAACCATCTTCCTGGTCCTAAGTCAATGGTATAAGGTTATCCAGTAGTACTTGTTCTAGGAAGGCTAAGCTTGGATACAGTGACTTTTTATAAGGTACTTATATTTACTATGTGTAACCCTTACTTTTGGTGTTGAACTCTGAAAGCTTTCACATGTAGTGGTTCCAAGAACTTTGATATCGCCCTTTACCGAGAATTTGCACAGTAAACATAAACCTTCTGCAACTTACTACTCGAGGACAAAGATTGTTAGCCATTTTTCATGACTCGGCTCTAAAGCTACTTTGTTCTTTGCAGCCTTATTTATATCTTTTTGACCTGGTTATAATTATTAGTTGGTATTATTTTATTCTTTTGGATTACACATCCTCTTCTTTTGCTAAATAACAGCGATTCTAGATTGTGGAATCCTTGAAAGGTTCTTTTTTATTAACACAATCTTGTTTTAGTTTAACAAAATCATGGCTGGAATGACACTAGGACCCAGTATCATGGCAACCATTAGATGATCAAGAAGTTCAAGCTATGCATGGTGGTGGTTGGAGGGCAGCTAGAGCAGCGGCTTGTGACGAGGCATCGCCAGCGGTGGCTGGAGGCGGAGCTGGTCATGCGGTTTATGGACGACACGGGGCTTGTTGCAGCCGAGGCCGACCACGGCGTGACAAGGCGGCTGGGATAGGCGAGACGAGAGAGAGGGAGCCGGAGGGAGGAGAGGTCAGGCGGCGGCATGGCTTGCCTCACCGGTGGCTGCATGTGGTGTGTGTGTGTTGTCTGGGTGGGGGAGGGGGAAGATAGAGGGACTACATGGTGTTTTTTAGTTGGACATGCAAAGGTCCGAACTGCCACACAGCTCCTTCAGATTTGTTCTGGTTTGCAGGAAAACGACAGTTTGGAATTCTCCACGGACCGATAGGGGGCCTCATTGGATGACAAAAGTCGACAAATATGATCTGGACACTACAATCTGGACATATTCTGGAGCTTTGAGTGTCTTCTTTGTAGATGCCCTTATCATCTAAATAATTAACATATCAAGCAACAGGGTTTTTGCACTAGAGCTTCTATATCGCCGCCCCATCTTCCGTTACAATGTGGTCAGCTTGGACGACATTGTGTTGATTGCTCATTGACCATACACACAAAGATGGTTCCCCCACGACGACTACGCGTGAAGTCCAGCAGCCCACACTGGCAGTCGTGCTAGGCCGCGTGACCGTGCTTATTATCCATCGACGAGCATGCTACATAACACAGTAGCATCCCCATCCATTGTTGACATGCGACAATGCCCAAGGACACTGGGTTGCTGTATCGACAAGCATCGAGGATCGCTAAAATCATAGCCAACCCATCATCTCGCCAAACTTATTCGGGTAGCAGCGGGTATACACCAAACCTCGTCACAACATAGTTGACACCACCATTGCCGATGACTATCAGTCACACGTCACCTCTCTTTACATATTTTTTTCATCCCGTAGCAACGCACGGGGATTTAGCTAGTAACTAATGGGAAGTGAATGTATGCTTAAAATGAATATGTAATACAAAGAGAAAAATTGAATTGCAGTTAAAAGAATGACATTTCTAACAAAAATGTGAATGTGAACTACATATATGTGCACGTGACCAACAAATACATTGTCAATACAAAATCTAATGCAAGAAGTAACTTATGAGTAACATGCACGAATTGATGACGTGGTGCTTGCATGCATAGAGTACAAAAACAATGTGATTTATGACTTGCATGCATGTCCATGAAAAAAGCTACTAGTGGGTTGTACTAGCTATTTAGGAATAGAGAAGATGTATACATGGAAGTTGTAGGGAAAGAGATGACATGTCTCTCAATTCCTATGAGTAGGGATTGGAAAAGATATGTCATTTGGTTCACATCATAGGAACTTTTCTAATGAATCTAGAGATGACATGTATCTCAATTCCTATGAGGAGGGATTAGAAAACAGATGTCATTTGGTTCACATCATAGGAACTTTTGTATTGAATATACGCTAATGTTTATTTTCCTTTGAAATTGTGTGAGTATAGGAATTCATTCATATGAACCAAGTGGCTCTAAAGCTATAAAAATGATATCATGTTTATTTTCCCTTGAATTGTGGCGTATATGAATCTATTCCTATGAACCAATTGGCTCTACAGGAAAAAATCCTATAAAAATCATATCATATAGAGTTTCTATGATATTCCTCCACACCAAAGCACTACAAAAAAATATACTTCCGTGATGATACATGTTTGTCACAGTAGGTCACGTTTTCTGTCATGCGTGTACATCCATGAGGATTTTATGACAGAATCAAGATAGTCATACATGTGCTGTCGTAGAAGTGTTCCATGACATTACAAATATTATCATCACGGAAGTGTCCACTTCCATGGTGATAAATCGCGCGTCATAGAAGTGCTTTCGTCAAGGGTGACCGACACGTGGCATCCACCATAACGGGACGCTGTTAAGCTATCGGGTCCGGTTTTGGATCCGATAACCCGCTAACAGCCACGACCAATGGAGATTTTCCACGTGTAAAATTCTCATTGGCCGGAGGAAACACATGTTGCCTCACCGTTGGGGCAGATGTCATCCACTCATTGGACAGGAGCCGCCTATGATACGTCGACATGTGGCACGGCCCAACAGAGGCCCATTCCGGTGAAAAGGCCGAGCCTGTCAAAGTAAGCGGGCCGGCCCGTTAGCGGCCTACTTGAGTCAGGCCCATTTACAAGTACGTCCCATACAAGTTACAAAGAATCGACCCATTCCAGATTCTACAATTTCCAACCCATCGTCATTTTAAGCCTGTTAACGGCCCGCTACATTTTTGGGCCCAATTGCGGCCCGAGCTTCTTTTGGCCTATTAGCAGCCCATTGTCAGTTCCAGCCCGTTAACGGCCCGGAACGTCTTTTGGCCTTTTTCTTGGCCTGTTCTGCAGTTGGGCCAATTCTAGCCCGCTATGACTTTAGGCCTGTCCTCGGCCCATTCGATAAATGGGCCAACTCTTAGCCCATTTTTCCCCTCGGCCTATTGACGGCCCGCGCAACAGTTGGGCCTTTGACATTAGGTCCATTAGGGCCCATGTTCCATAGGGCATCATTTCAGCCCAACGCGACTTTCGGCCTGTTAAAAGCCTAGTTTGCAAATTGGGCCTCCTCTCGCCCATAATACTTTCGGCCTCTTACTGGCCCGTAAAGTAAAAGGGCCGAGACAAAATTGACATTTATTTCAGCCTGCTAAAGGCCCGCGGGCCATTTCCATTTATACGACCCTATCGAGCTTTAGGCATGTTGACGGCCTGCTAAGAGCCGTTGTTACAGTGGGCCACATTATTTGGGATCCACTTAATATTATTTTGACCAGCCCAATTAAGGCCTGCTTTGACCACACATATTTGTTCGTTTGTATGGCGTCCAGGAAATATTTGGGCCTGTTGGCCCCCATTTCAACGATATAGCATATTCATGAAATATCCTACTCTATACTATCGTCTCTAAGAAACATACACTGTACAATCAAAAGACTAAGGCATAGAAACGTAGAATAATTCTAAACTATACAATAAAGAAATTACAGCCGAATATACCCACTAGGCATTATAGTTCGGCACAAGTGATAATAAAGCGTACGCAAATAGCGAATTACATACACTGGACAAATAAAGCTCATACATCATGGACACGCATCAACAGAACTTACCATTTGAACTATAATCTCTTCAGAAAATAGGATTGGTCGGATTCAGATAGCACAAATTTTAGTCTGCAAAATCTCCAATTCCTTCGTGGTTACCTCAGTGTCTTGTTTCTTTTTTGACTCCTGCATCTAATACTTGCATGTCCGGTCTCAACTTGTTGATTGTACGTTGAGAATCATGTACACGTTGTCTTGCCACCTCTAGTTGATGCTCGAGAACATCAGCACATTCCAATTCCAATCCATAATCATTTGGTAACGACCATGCCGCACTGCTCGCAGATCTTTGTGTTGATGTCACTTCATCCTGAAATGTTTCTTTAAGTACACATGACTAGGGCAAAATATAGTTAAAATAGTGAAGCGAGCAAGACATACTATTTTGTACATGGCAAAACAGGACTAACAATAATGTTACACATCATGAAGCATAAGCAGGTGATATTTAAAAAATTATAAAAAAGGTAGTCTGTGCAGCCTGCATACAAAAATCTCTCTTAGCTCACCAGAGGAGCATGATGTTGGGGCCAATCCAAAACACAAACAAGTTACAAATTTAGACAACACGTTGCATATAAGTAAGCAAGCAGTTGGCCATTCTGTAGCTCAATTGAAGTCTTAGGGAGCATAATGAATAGTAGAGGGATTCATACAAACCTACTACAGCAAGCAAAACTATGCAATCATTAGTCTAGTACAAACTAGATTGTGAGCCTCATGCAATAATAGTTGGTTAATAGACTTCAAAGCTTCAAACACACTTTGGCAGAGTAATTAAATGGTAAGGCCTTTAATTATGTCAACTAATAGTTATACAAGTACCCAACATCAGGCATCATTGTTTGGGCATCTCATTAACTGAGGACAAATAAAGCAATTGAAAAGAGCAAATTAACTATGCCTGAAACAAACAAGGAATTGAACTGTTGAGTTGGATACAGTGACTTGCCTTAACTGGTTGAAGAGGCTCAGCACAGCTCCTACTTCTCTTGCAAGGCTCCTTCCTAACATCGTGTACTTGGAAATCCTTAATCTTATCTTCATTGCACCCCCTCAACAAGGTGACACAAACTAGTTACTCGTCTCCTTGGAAGATAAAATATGCATACTTTCCATTCTGTGAACACAAAAGGATGAGATAATAACAAAACAACACCACATAATGCAACATGCCGCATCCCTTGCACTTGCACACAATGAAATGAGCATCTACTATGTCTGCACTATGTAAAAACTTGGCATACCTTCGAACTGGATCTCCAGGTACTCTTGGAGAGCCTACTTTAGTGTACAGCCAAACCTTTATGTCACCTATGTCTATGAGTTAGACAAGGCCCCACTACAGCAGCCCTTAGTGTTTAAATCATTGACAAGCTTTGTTAGAGTGTTAGGTCAAAAACAGCAAGTAATCAAAGCAAACAGTCCTAGTATGGTTGGCTGATGCAAACAAGAAATTGAACAGATGTGTGAGCAAATCTTACATATCAAGAAAAGAAGCAAAGAAGGAGGCTTAAAGGCCATCACTTGACTGACCAGATTTAAGGGGCATTTAAACATCATGTGCAACGTATGAACTAACATAAACATTGCATATTCCAGATTCTACAATGGAATGCACATGTATTAGGTTATGCCATGTATGATGATGCCTAAATGTACACTATAGCAGGCAAGAGTGATTCATCATTGCACACACAATTGAATTGCAGGTTAAGGGCCAGTTCGATTCCGCCTTTCAGGGCTTATTGTCAAAATAAGCCATAAAAGATGTAAAGAAGTCATTTTTGAGTTATGGGCTTGGGCTTAACTTATTTCACTTTGGAGGGGGGTGTTTCCGGTAGAACCTCACTAAAATTTGAAGGGAAGGGGAATAGTGAAATGACTCTGTTGTCTGCCTATGCTACACTCAAAATGCAACTGCTCACGCCCGCGTCACACCCGACCCTCAAGTAAAAACAAACACGCAAGCGTTCATTGCCTTGTCCGCTTGCATCTCCTCTCCCCTTTCCCTCTACCTCGATCCCCTGCCTGCAACACTAGGGTTCCTTCAGCGAGCCGTTGCCATTGGTCCCATCTGCCCTGGTCCTCGATGATGCTCTGTCCAGCTAGGCTACATGGTCGGCGGGTAGGGGAAAACCTCCCCGGCTGCTCCTCCCTCTGGCGCCGCCCCTCATTCTCATGGTCTCCAGCAGCTGCTTCACTGTGGTCCGTTCAACGCACTACTCCGGCGGTACCGCACAACTAAGGCTGATGCCACACTGCGGCGGAAGGCACCTTATTCCCCCTCCCCTCCTCCCAGGCTGTGGTAGTGAGGTGCTGTTGAAGGATGAGCTCATCTAACAAGGTGAGGATCTCCTTTGATTTTTTGCCAAATTTTCATTCAGATCCACTATACGATGAATTGCTATGAGCTGCTCCTGCTGCTGCTATATGATGCATTGCTATGAGCTGCTCCTGCTGCTGCTATATGATGAATTGCTATGAGCTGCTGCTATATGATGAATTGCTATGAGCTGTTGCTGCTGCTGTATGATGAGTTGCTATAAGTTGCTCCTGCTGCTGTATGATGAATTGCTATGAGCTGCTCCTGCTGCTGCTATATGATGAATTGCTATGAGCTGCTCCTGCTGCTGCTATATGATGAATTGCTACGAGCTGCTCCTGCTGCTGTCATATGATGATTGCTATGAGCTGCTGCTGGTATATGATGAATTGCACACTGCTACTGCTGCTGCTGTATGATGAGTTGCTATGAGCTGCTGTTGTTGCTATATGATGCTTTCAGGTGGTGCTGCTGTATGATAATAACCAGACACTTGGACCATCAAATTTTAACAAATAATTGTTCTTCATTTAAATGTGGGTCATGCATTCTTCGTTTAAATTAGGCAATGGGATCTCTATGGAAGACATTGACCAAAGTAGATTGTGCCAAGTAGATGGTATCTTTGTATTTGCATTTTGAACAAATAGTGATGGTCTGTTTTCCTATCATATTAATTACTGCACTGGGTTCAATTTGTGATGTTTGCAAGTCAAATGAATTTTCATATGGACAGCAAAATGAAAAATATAATGCAATCTAGACTTCTCACTGATCATACCAAAGATAAGCTGAAAAGGAAGGCAATGAAAAGAACTGGTTGGCTTATTACATGGAGCTTATATTCATAGGCGCTTATTTTCTTAGGATAACTCGTAATAACTATCCCTAAGAAACTTGGCCAATAGAACTGACATACAAATAACATGTCATGATGATTGCAATGGAGGAGTGACCTACCATAGCACATTGTATAGGCTCACCGTTGCCTCTCCTTTTTTGCGATGTTCCATGAAATTGCCACATACATCTTGTACTTTTTAATTGTCTAACCCTATCTTCAAGTTGACACAACTAATTTCAGACATCTCTACATGATAATACATTGCATATCCCTTGCGCATATTTAAACCACCAATTAATGATTGTGTGCGTAGCATAAACTAGCCATGACTCTGTGTGCTGGACTAGCAGGCACTCTAAGGGAGCCTAATGTAGTGCACTGGAATTCCTACATGCCACCTACGATTTTGTGTAATGTACTGCCTCTGTTCCTAAATATATGTCTTTGTAGAGATTCCAGTATGGACCACATACAAATGTATATAGATGCATTTTCGAGTGTAGATTCAATCATTTTTCTCTGTATGTAGCCTATATTGTAATCTCTAGAAAGAGCATATTTAGGAACAGAGGTACGAGGTAGTATTGATAATCCCCAAGTGGAGGGAATCATCATAGCAATTCCCAAAGGTGGAAGTGATAAGTATGGAGTGTCAAACCCACAAGGAGCTAAAGGTAAGATCAATATTCTCTCAAGCCCTATCTGCCACTGATACGACTCTACGTGCACCTAACGTTTGCTTCCAACTAGAAACAAGGAATAAAAATGTGTTGTGGGTATAAAGAGGATAACTTTGCATGATATCGGAGAGCTAAAATATAAAAGTAGGTGCTATTATCATAAAGTTAGAATATATTACTAAATAATATAAATAGCGAGTGTGGAATAATGATGGATCGGTGTGCGGAATTGTCCTAGGCAATTGTTAACAAGATCGATAGTCGTCATTGCAATTTCATATGAGGGAGAGGCATAAGCTAACATACTTTTCCATACTTGGATCATATGCACTTATGATTGGAACTCTAGCAAGCATCCGCAAATACTAAAGATCATTAAGGTAAAAAACCAACCATAGCATTAAAGCATCAAGTCCCCTTTTATCCCATACACAACAACCCCCTTACTCGGGTTTGTGTTTTAGTCACTCACGCAACCCACTATAAGTGAATCATGCACGTATTGCAACACCCTACAGCGGGAATCCCTCACGCTTGCGCGACACGGAGGGCACCATAGGACATCATGAAAATAAAACATACAACTCGTACCAATCTAGATCACCAATCAACCCAAGGACAAAAGATATCTACTCAAAACATCATAGGATGGCAACACATCATTGGATCATAATATGTAGCATAAAGCACCATGTTCAAGTAGGGATTACAGCGGGGTGTGGGAGAGTGAACCGCGTAAAAGAGATGAGGATGGTGATGATGATGGTGATGTTGATGAAGAGGATCACCACGGCGATGATTCCCCTCCCGATGGCACTCCGGTGCCACCAAGAGAGGAGGAGAGGTTCTCCCGCTTGTGCTTACTCCTCCATGGCTTTCCCCCTCTGGTCCTTGGCCTTCATGGCGATGATGGCCCCTCTGAGATCGTCCTCCATGGCCTCCGGTGATGATGGCTCCCTCCAGCAGGGTGCTAGAGAGGGCCTAGATTGATTTCTCGTGGCTACAGAGGCTTGCGGCGGTGGAACTTCCGATCTCGGTTAATTCCCGAAGGTTTCTGTATTTATAGGAATTTCTGGCATTGGTTTCACGTCAGGGGGGTCTCCGGGCTGTCCACGAGATAGGGGGCGCGC
>NC_041393.1:366861126-366866681 GCF_002162155.2 Triticum dicoccoides | reverse complement strand
CGCCCCCCTCTCTCGTGGGCAGCCCGGGACTCTTCTGGCCCAACTCTGATGCTCCGCGGTCTTCTTTTGGTCCATAAAAAATCCTCGAAAATTGGCACGTCAATTGGACTCCGTTTGGTATCCCTTTTCTGTAAAACACAAAAACAAGGAGAAAACAGAAACTGGCACTGGGCTCTAGGTTAATAGGTTAGTCCCAAAAATCATATAAAATGACATATAAATGCATATAAAACATCATAGATGCATAATATAATAGCATGAATACTTCATAAATTATCGATACGTTGGAGACGTAGCAGCATCCCCAAGCTTAATTCCTGCGCGTCCTCGAATAGGTAAATGATAAAATAAATAATTTATGAAGTGTGAATGCTAGCAGGTGCACAAGTTTGATCAATGATAATTCCAATCATCTTTTCTAGCATCAATATGTGTCATAATAGTAGCTTATCTCATAAAACTTTTCATGATCAAGTAACAATCTAATCATAATGTCAAGTATGGTTCAGAAACTTCATCGAGAACTAACAAACTATAATCTCAGTCATTGAAGCAATTGCAATTTATCATAACATCAGAAAGAGTCAAGAATAGAGCTTTTCAGCAAGTCCACATACTCAACTATCATATAGTCTTCTACAATTGCTAACACTCACGCAATACTTGTGGTTATGGAGTTTCAGCCGGACACTGAGAAAGATAGGGGCTTATTGTGTTGCCTCCCAACATATTCACCTTTAGGTGATGTCAACAATAATAGCCCATGCTAACTTACATCCAATTGGATATATATATATATATATATATATATATATATATATATATATATATATATATATCATGATCATTCAAACACGAGGAGCTTCCCAAAGGATAAAATGAAAAAGGGAAAGGTGAGGATCACCTTGACTCAAGCATAAAGTAAAAGATAGGCCCTTCGTAGAGGGAAGCAGAGGTTGTCATGCGCGTTTAGGGTTGATGCACAAAATCTTAATGCAAAAGCACATCACTTTATATTGCCCCTTGTATGTGGACCTTTATTATGCAGTCAGTCGCTTTTATTACTTCCACAACAAGATCGTACAAAGCTTATTTTCTCTGCACTAACAAGTCATACATATTTAGAGAGCATTTTTGATTGCTTGCACCGATGACAACTTACTTGAAGGATCTTACTCAATCCATGGATAGGTATGGTGGACTCTCATGGCAAAACTGGGTTTACGGGTATTTGGAAGCACAAGTAGTATCTCTACTTAGTGCAAGGAATTTGGCTAGCATGAGGGAGAAAGGCAAGCTCAACATGTTTGGAAGGTCAATGACAATATACTTTAACTGAGATGTCGGAAAACATAAACCATTACGATGTCTTCCTTGTCCAACATCAACTCTTTTAGCATGTCATACTTAATGAGTGCTTCACAATCATAAAAGATGTCCAAGATAATATATTTGTATGTGAACCTCTCTTTCCTTATTACTTCATATTAATTGCAACGATGACCAAAACTACGTTTGCCAACTCTCAACAATTTTTATGCCTCATACTTTCTATGTGTGAAGTCATCACTAACCATGTTATAAGCATATGAAACATATAAACATTCAGATTTATGACATTCAATACATTCCCCCATTTACTCATAGGATATACATGAAGCACATGAGTAAATGACAAACTACTCCAAAAGATATGAGTGAAGGACACTGAGTAGTCAAATAATTAACTAGCCATGGGAGGGTTCCCTTTTTTATTCAATAATTCAGATCCAATGATTTTATTCAAACAACAAGTAAAATTGAGAATACGCTCCAAGCAAAACACATATCATGTGACGAATAAAAATATAGCTCCGAGTAAGATGTACCGATAGTTTTGAAGACGAAAGAGGGGATGCCTTCCGGAGCATCCCCAAGCTTAGGCGCTTGAGTATTCCTTGGATATTACCTTGGGGTTCCTTGGGCATCCCCAAGCTTAGGGTCTTTCCACTCCTTATTCTTCTCATATTGATATCTCACCCAAAACTTGAAAACTTCAATCACACAAAACTTAATGGAACTTCGCGAGATAGGTTAGTATGATAAAGAGTAAACCATGCACTTTGGTACTGTAAAAGACAAGGTTCATAATTGTTTTCACATAATGCCTACTGTACCATATAATTTCTACAGTTTATATTGAGAAAAATAAGCCATAGAAACTAGAAAACAAGCAAACTATGCAATGAAAACAGAATCTGTCAGAAACAGAACAGTCTGTAATGATCTGAACAATAGCCATAGTTCTGCTACTCCAACAATTATGAAATAAATTGGTGGACGTGAGGAATTTGTCTATTAATCTTCTGCGAAAAGAATCAACTCAAAACCACTCTTCTGTAAAAAATGACAGCTAATCTCGTGAGCACAAAGTTTCTGTTTTTTACAGCAAGATCACATTAACTTTCACCCAAGTTTTCCCAAAGGTCTTACTTGGCACTTTATTGAAACAAAAGCTATAAAACATGATTAATACAGTAGCTTAATCATGTAGACACACAAAAACAGTAAGGATAAACATTGGGTTGTCTCCCAACAAGCGCTTTTCTTTAATGCCTTTTAGCTAGGCATGATGATTTCAATGATGCTCGCAAAAAAGAAAAGAGTTGAAACACAGAGAGCATCATGGAGATTATGACTAGCACATTTAAATCTAGCTCACTTCCTATGCCTAGGGATTTTGTGAGCACACAATTTATAGGAACAAAAGTCAACTAGCATAGGAAGGCGAAACAAGTATAACTTCAAAACGTTAAGCACATAGAGAGGAAACTTGATATTACTGCAACTCCTACAAGCACATATTCCTCCCTCATAATAATTTTCAATAGAATCATGGATAGCAACTTTGTTCTCATACTCAATTGGAACCTCTTCTGAAATAATGGAATACTAACTAAAGTTGATACTCTTCCAAATCCACTTTCATAAATATCGTACATAGATTCAACAGCCTCCAAGATAGTGGGATCACTAATTCCTAAAGTTGACACTCTTCCAAACCCACTTTAAACTATAGTATTATTCATACTCCAAAAGATATAAGTGAAGTTCCTGGATCATTCTACAATTAATATAGACTAGCCAACATACAAGCTCAAAATATATAAGTGAAACGTACGAAGCATTCTATAAAACCATACTCAAACGATTTAAGTGAAGCACAAAGAGCAATTCTATAAGATCATACTTAAAAGATATAAGTGAAGCACATGAAGTATTCTATAAATCAATGAAGAGCTATCTCATACTAGCATGACTCTTAAAAAAACACAAAGGACACAAATCATGTGAACAAAACAAAAACCAAGGTATACCGATATTTGTTGAAGAAGAAAGATGGGATGCCAACCGGGGCATCCCCAAGCTTAGATGCTTGAGTATCCTTTGAAATATTTACTTGGGGTGCATTGGGCATCCCCAAGATTGAACTCTTGTCTCTCTTTATTCTTCTCACATCGGTAACTCCTCGTCCTTCAAACACTTCATTCACAAAAACTTAAACAAAAACTTGTGAGATCCGTTAGTGTAATAAAGCAAACTACCACCTTAAGGTACTGTAATTAACTCATTCTTTGTTTATATTGGTGTTAAACCTACTGTATTCCAACTTCTCTATGGTTCATACACTTACATACTAGCCATAGATGCATCAAAATAAGCAAACAACACACGAAAAACAGAATCTGTCAAGAACAGGACAGTCTGTAGTAATCTGGAAGTTTAGTAAACTTCTGTAACTCCAAACATTATGAAATAAATTGGAAAATTTGACCAATTTGTACAGAAGTAATGTGCAAAAATTTTCAGACCCATTTGACTTTCCAGTCAAAAACGTAAATTCATTCACTACAGCCAAAGTTTCTGTTTTTGTTTTGCACATAGTAAGCAAGCAATCTTATCATACTAAAACCAAAGCTTGGCACATTATTTTTATAATACAATGGATATATACAAGGGGATAATTATTTACAGAGAAACTTCCATGAAAAATTCTACATTGTTTCTGTGAGCATGAACACAAGTGCTCAAGGTCGACCCTCACTTCTTCAATGCATAACTTTCCAATCACTTCTCTTTTTGAAAAACTTTTTTTAGGCATGAGAGGCAAGTAAATATTTTTTGGTATTTTCATTATTTTTTTAAAAAAATTGTATGTTTCACCCACAACTAAACAGAAAAAAAAGGAAAAACAAAATCTACTAAGTGAAGAAAGCAAACAAGCACACACGAGAATATCAACCCCACGCTATTCCTCCCCGGCAACGACGCCAGAAAAGAGCTTGATAATCCCCAAGTGCAGGGAATCATCGTAGCAATTCCCAAAGATGGAAGTGATAAGTATGGAGTGTCGAACCCACAAGGAGCTAAAGGTAAGATCAATATTCTCTCAAGCCCTATCTGCCACTGATACGAATCTATGTGCACCTAATGTTTGCTTCCAACTAGAAACAAGGAATAAAATTGTGTTGAGGGTATAAAGAGGATAAATTTGCATGATATCGGAGAGCTAAAATATAAAAGTAGGTGTTGTTACATAAAGTTATAATATATTACTAAATAATATAAATAGCGAGTATGGAATAATGATGGATCGGTGTGCGGAATTGTCCTAGGCAATTGTTAACAAGATCGATAGTCGTCATTGCAATTTCATATGAGGGAGATGCATAAGCTAACATACTTTTCCATACTTGGATCATATGCACTTATGATTGGAACTCTAGCAAGCATCCACAAATACTAAAGATCATTAAGGTAAAAACCCAACCATAGCATTAAAGCATCAAGTCCCCTTTTATCCCATACGCAACAACCCCCTTACTCGGGTTTGTGTTTTAGTCACTCACGCAACCCATTATAAGTGAATCATGCACGTATTGCAACACCCTACAGCGGGAATCCCTCATGCTTGCGCGACACGGAGGGAACCATAGGACAGCACCAAAAATAAAACATACAACTCGTACCAATCTAGATCACCAATCAACCCAAGGACAAAAGATATCTACTCAAAACATCATAGGATGGCAACACATCATTGGATCATAATATGTAGCATAAAGCACCATGTTCAAGTAGAGATTACAGTGGGGTGTGGGAGAGTGGACCGCGTAAAAGAGATGAGGATGGTGATGATGATGGTGATGTTGATGAAGACGATCACCGTGGCGATGATTCCCCGCCCGATGGCACTCCGGTCCCACCAAGGGAGAGGAGGAGAGGTTCTACCCCTTGTGCTTCCTCCTCCATGGCTTTCCCCCTCTGGTCCTTGGCCTTCATGGCGATGATGGCCCCTCCGAGATCCTCCTCCATGGCCTCCGGTGATGATGCCCCCCTCCGGCAGGGTGCCAGAGAGGGCCTAGATTGATTTCTCGTGGCTACAGAGGCTTGCGGCGACGGAACTTCCGATCTCGATTAATTCCCGAAGGTTTCTGTATTTATAGGAATTTTTGGCATTGGTTTCACGTCAGGGGGGTCTCCGGGCTGTCCATGAGATAGGGGGCGCGCCCTAG
>NC_041393.1:366846439-366860800 GCF_002162155.2 Triticum dicoccoides | reverse complement strand
GCCCCCACTCTCGTGGGAAGCCCGAGACTCTTCTGGCCCAACTCTAATGCTCCGTGGTCTTCTTTTGGTCCATAAAAAATCCTCGAAAATTGGCACGTCAATTGGACTCCGTTTGGTATCCCTTTTCTGTAAAACACAAAAACAAGGAGAAAACAGAAACTGACACTGGGCTCTAGATTAATAGGTTAGTCCCAAAAATCATATAAAATGACATATAAATGCATATAAAACATCATAGATGGATAATATAATAGCATGAATACTTCATAAATTATAGATACGTTGGAGACGTATCAAGTATCATGTATGACATCTACATATCCAATTTAGCAGCCAGTAGTAGAAATCATTGTCTGCACAAAGGGATTACTGGTCGATAATCCTAGCAAAGCACGCTGGCAGGCAGAGAACAATACAAGAGAGAGAGAGAGAGAGAGAGAGAGAGAGAGAGAGAGATGCACTTACAAGATCATAGAAATGCCTCAGTCCAGGATCTTGGTTGGCCAAGCTGTTAGATCCAGAAGAAACGTCATCCTTGTAGTTTTTGCCAGCTACATAATAGGTAACAGTGACCTGCTAGTATATTTGAAGTACATCGGGCAGGTGATGTTGGACGGGTTTAAAGGTGACAAGTACCTAGGCCATGGCGGGTGCTTGGCATCTTGCCAGACGGTGGGAATTAGGTTAGAAACATCAAGGGTGATGACATTGCGCTGGCTGTCGGGGTCTAGTAAGGAGATCTAGAACCGTCGAGTAGGGTGTTTGTGGAGCAGCTCCCGTAGGGTGGACTACGGTGTGGGCGAAGCGGATCTGTGGCCATGGATGAGGGCGTTGGTGAAGCTGCTCCGGTGGTTGGGTTAAGGATGGTGTCGATGATGCGGATCTGCGATCGTGGATGGGGCGTCAGAAGATGCTCCGGTAGGTTGGATGAGGGTGCGAGGAAGCAAATCTGAGGCCGTGGACTTGTGATTTGGCAAAGCGGACCGGTAGGGTTGAGAATGGTATAGGCGAAGCTACTCCGGTAGGGTTGACGTTGGTGTCGGCGAAGCGGCTCCAGTAGGGTTGAGGAAGGTGTCGGCAAAGAGGATCAGAGGCCGTCGATGGGGGCATTGGTGGGGCGGCTCTGGGAGGGTATGGATGAAGCATCTTCGGTGGGGAGTACGAATGAGCCGCTGCAGATGCGCTGCGGTGGACGAGATTACCGGTGAAGCAGATTCAGCGCCGTGGACAAGCCGACACTGAATGGGCTGTGGTACAGTGGTGGATGAGCAGTCTACTTGTTTCTCGTGGAGGTGGGAGGGGTAGATGCGGCTGCAGAAGCAGATCCAGCGAGGTGGATGCCGCTGGCAGTGAATGGGCTCTGGTACGCCGGTGGATGAGCAGTCTAGGGTTTTGAGAGGGAAGGGGTAGAAAGGCCGATGAAGTACGAACGGCGTGACGTAAGATGCTCTGGTGCTGTGGAGCTAGTCATTTTTGCGAGAGGGGAAGAGGAAATGGGGGTGCCGTGTGGTGGGGGGAACCGGAAGTTAACAAGAAGCCCCAACCTATCACTACAAAAAAAGACACATCCGTGACATTTTGGGCCGAACGAATTTTTTTCCTGTCATACATATGACACTTCTATGGCGATAATTGTGACAAAACCCGGTATCATCATAGATGTGGTGGGATCCTACTTCTATGACAAAAAAATCATGACAGAAAATGGGCTTTTTGTCCTGGGCGGGCCAGAGACGCAGCTGCATGACATTCTTTGGGCCGTCCATGACAGAAAAAACCGTGGTAGAAGCGAGGGGGAGGAAAATTTCGGGGAGTTGCCGGTTACGGTGGGAGGTCGGGGGCCGAGCAATGCACGTTTCTCTCGTACACGTACGCGCGTGTGTGCAAGGTGTTGGCTCTAACTGAACCCGAGCGAGGCGTTGGGCTCTAACTGAACCCGAGCGATTGCACTGCAGGCTATGCGTTATTGAACCCGAGCGATCGATCGATGGCTGTTAACTGAACCTGATCAAGCGATTCCTTCGCTACTGCTGCTAACTGAAGCCGATCGATTGGATGAACAGTGAGCATTGCGGGGGGTTTGGATGAACAGTGAGCGGTGACGTTGTCTCTGGATGAACAGGACCCCGTGGTGTGGAGGGCTGGATGAACAGTAGACGGTGGAGGGGTGGATGAATAGGACCCTGTGGTGTGGAGGGCTGGATGAACAGTAGACGGTGGAGGGGTGCCCGTGGAGGGGTGGATGAACAGGACCCCGTGGTGTGGAGGGCTGGATGAAAAGTAGACGGTGGAGGGGTGCCCGTGGAGGGGTGGTTGAACAGTAGCTGGTGGAGTAGCGCGCGGTGGAGGCTGGATGAACAGGAGCCCGTGGAGGCTGGAGGAGGTCGACGGTAGCTCGTGGAGGCTGGAGGAGGTCGACGGTGGAGATGAACAGTATCCCGTGGAGTCCCGTTTTGCGGTGCGCCACACCCCTCCCGATGAACAGGACCCCCGTTTTGACCGGAGGAGGTCCATTTCGTCCGTTTTGCGGTACGCCACACTCCTCCCGATCAACAGGACCCCCGTTTCGACCGTAGGAGGTCTGTTTCGTCCATTTTGCGGTACACCACACCCCTCTCGATCAACAGGACCCCTGTTTCGACCGTAAGAGGTCCGTTTCCTCCGTTTTGCGGTACGCCACACCCCTCCCAATCAACAGGACCCCCGTTTCGACCGTAGGAGGTCCGTTTCCTCCGTTTTGCAGTACGCCAGGCATCGTTTCCATCACCTGTTCCATCCAAGCCCTCCCGATGAACACGACCACGCATTGTGTTCCGACCCAGCCGGTTGGCTCCCATGCGTTCCGTTGCCTCCCGATGAACACGACGCATTCCGTTGCCTCCCCATGAACATGATGCATTTCGTTGCCTCCCCATGAACACGAGCCCTTGCCGTACGTATGCACGAGTAGGCGTTCTAGACCCCGCCCGTATGTACACATACGTGGCCGTATTTTCTTTCTTGCACCCTGCCGATGTACGTACGTGTACATGCTACATGCACGCCTCTACTACGACACGTGCGCGCCTCTACATCGACCAGTATGTACGTACACGTTCGCGACCAGGATGACAACGTTACGTATGCTTCGACCAGGTGGGTCCCAACTGTCAGGCACTTCCTTGCCTGCGAAGATGTAGCTGGTTGGTCCCAGCAGTTAGGGGAATCGTTTTGGTTTTTTTTGCCCGGACGCACTTCCTTGCGTGCGAAGGTGTAGCTGCTGAGTCCCAGCAGTCAGGGGGGCGAATCGTTTTTTATTTTGCCCGAATGCACTTCCTTGCGTGCGAAGGTGTAGCTGGTGGGTCCCAGCAGTCGGGGGACGAATCGTTTTTTTCCGGACGCACTTCCTTGCGTGTGAAGATGTAGCTGATGGGTCCGAGCAGTCAGGGGGGCGAATCGTTTTTTTATTCCCGGATGCACTTCCTTGCGTGCGAAGATGTAGCTCGTGGGTCCCAGCAGTCAGGGGGCGAATCATTTTTTTCGCGAAATACGGTGGCCCGTCTAGTGGGTCCCTGCTGTCAGGTGGAGGAATAATTATTTTGCCCGTAATAAGGAGGCACTTCCTTGCGTCTGCCGTGGACCCAGCTGTCAGCCTCTCCATGTATAGTCCACGTCTGATAGAAGTCGTTCCTTGACCATGTTGACCACGCCGTGCCGAGAGCACCATGGCAGTGGACGACGGCGAGGCCTAGGAAGGGGACGACGCAGAGCCAGGGAAGACGCGGCAGTGGATGCACACGTAGAGAGGAGTACGAGGGTTCACTGGTTTGGCTGCGCTGTCGTCACCGCAGAATAAAAGGGGGTGTGGGTGAGTGGAGGGATGGCCTGGCCAGCGGTGGGAGTAGTAGGGGGTGGTGAGGCCTCCACGGCAGCACAGCCGGCCACGGGAGGCATGAGCAAGCAGCACTACCGGCACTGCTTTGGGCGGCTGGAGCAAGAAGACCAGAGGTTGAAGAAGCACGACGGCCATTGGATGGACATCGTACGGTCACTGCAGGTAGAATCGTTTATATTGACTAAGTTGACAAAGCCCTTGGTACGTCAACTTAGTAGGCCCACAGGCCAGCTTCCGAAACGGTGTGCCCCAGATGTCAGGGGGAGGAATCATTTTTTGGGCGGGTGAAGCTAGAATATCCGAGATTGAAGAAGAAGCACGACATCCGTTGGATGGACATCCAACGGCCACTGCTGCAGGAACCGTGTGTTGACTATAAGTTGACAAAGCCTTGCATACGCGTCAACTCTGTTTTTTTAGGGGACGCGTCAACTTAGTAAGGCCAGAAGTGTGTGGCAGAGAACTAATAGCCCATTTGAGATTTGTAAGAATGTGTAGCCCATTTTTGAATTCTAATGGAATTTACTACAACCCATTTACAGTTTGTTAAAAGTACAACCCATTTCAACCAACCGTTCAAAACAGAATTCAATAAAATTTCCCACATTTCGATGGGATCCGAATACTTTTATCCCAAAATTTCTAGTCAGATTAAATACAATTTCAATATAAATTTATATTACATAGAAATCCAACGAAACATTGCGCTCGCAAAAATTAATGAAATTAAAATTTTCAATATCCAAAAATAATATTTTATAAAGTAATACTGTTTGGTGCATTTTTTATAGTTACTACCCAGTTTTTATAATTAAATCCCATTTATTATTTCTTAAAGCTCATTTTCTTGTTAAGCCTAATGCATCCCTCCTAGGAAAGATTTGTAGCCCAGCGGGGTGGAGAATAACAACTTGACCTTGCCTGGGCATTCCTAAGAAAAAGTATAGCTGGGCTAGCCATTTTCAGCTTGAAAAAAATTAATATCTGGGCTGGATATCTGGCCTGGGCTAGACGGGCCACAACCCGCCCAGTTAATACCTGCAACGATGTTTTCGTTGTTGTTCAGAGGAGAAAAATTAATATCTGGGGTAAACATCGAAAAACTCTGAAGTGCTCACACCTCAAAAACACAAATACTGCTCGAGCTGCTTGGTCCCAGCTGTCGGCCGCTTCTTGTGCAATTCTCTCGTTTATTGACTACTCCCTCCTTTCTGGTTTATAATGCTCAATTCAAAAATCTCACCAATCAAGGTAGATGGCGAGTGGTGGAATACTTTTTGTAGTTTTGCAAAAGCACCTAATTAATGCTCTTGTTATCCTCAAAAAAATATGTTTATCAATGCATTAATTGCAATGCATGCATGCATAAAATACATGCATTGGTCAATTTTCTCTTAATACTTGCATGCAATGATTTAATGCACCTTGGAATCTGAACATGTGATGGAAAACAACCAAATTGAGCCTTATAAAATGGAAAAACTAAAATTTCGAGATAAGCCCTATAAACTGGAAAGGAGGGAGTACATAGGTTGACAATGGTGTGGGACCGTGATGTCAGGAAACCAGGAGGAAGCAAAATAAATTATAGTTATATATATATATATATATATATATATATATAATAAGGAGGCACTTGCATACGTGAGGCTATGGACCTGGTGGGTCCCCATTGTCATCCTCTCCAAGTAAAGTCATCTCCTCGCCCGCGCGCGCTTTCCACACGAAACAGTCAGCGCCGCCCGCCCCGCTTCCCGGTGCAGGCGATTGCTCCGCCTTCAAATGACACAAGTGCCGTCCGTCCGTCCATCTGCCGCACACATTAATGATACGCGGTTGCCGAGGCGGCTACTCCAGTGCCACACGTCCGTCCCTCCGCCCGCCCACCATTGCTATATAAACTACTGCGCCAGCCATAGCCGCAGTCATCCGCATCCGTTCCCTTTCTCCTGTCCACACCACTACTGCCCACCATGGCTTCCTCGTGCTCCAGCGCTCTTCGGGACGGGCGGACGATGGACCACAAGGAGATGGCAGCCATTGCTGCCGACCGGCTGGCCGACATGCAGTCGGAGGACGACGACGTCCCAATGGAGAACATGGTAGTCGACGATCCGGCGCCCACCCCCTCCTCCGCGCCATCCTCGCCGGTGCATTGCACCATGACCATCAGCGAGTCCCGTGCCCAATATATGGACAGGGTGAGGCAGATGCGTGAGGAGCAGTTCCGGGAGGCGCAGGCCGATGCCGCCTACAACCACCATCTCCTCCAGGAGCACCTGCAGGCAGAGGAGCAGATCGCCGAGGAGCGGGTGGAGCAGGAGGCGCTGCTCGACTCGTACCGCTTCGCCCGCAAGGGCTGCCTCGAGCGCTGGCAGTACCGCATGCGGGTGGCGGAGGCTGCGGCCACCTACAAAGAGGCTAGCAAAGAGGACAATGAAGCGGGCGAGGCATTGTTTGGCGAGACCGAGGATGAGGCAGAGGACAATGCTGGCTCCGACGAGTCCCCGCTCCGTTGGCATCGACGAGGCCCTGCTGCACCGAGGCCCCACGGCGCCAACAACGAGGCAGAGGACACCGCCAGCTCCACCGAGGCCCCGTGGCGCCAACAACGAGGCAGAGGACACCGCCGGCTCCGCCGAGCCCCCGCCCCGCCAATAAGGAGGCAGAGGACATCGCCGGCTCAGCCGAGGCCCCACCCTGCCGGCAACGTGGGGGAGGATTTCCACCGCTCCGCCGAGGCGCCGCCTGCCGACAACGAGACAGAGGACATCGCCGGCTCTGCCGAGGCCCCACCCCGCTGCCAACGAGGCCGCGCCACACAGAAAACGAGGAAGAGTAGAACACGGTAGGTCGCCGCCGCTCGGGTCCAAGTAAGGCCACCGCTACAACCCTCCGGTTGAAGCCAAGCTAGGCGGGTTGACCAATGACAGTTGGTTAGCTTCTTGGCGGCGACGTGGAGTCAGAGAGCTGCGCTGGAGAGGAACGTTGCTTCTACTTAACTGCTGGTGCAGTTGGCTGACTAACACGTGGGCCCAACAGGCCACATGTCAGTTATGCAACTGCACCTGCAGGTAAGTCACTGAAGCTTCTGTTCGGCTCAGTGGGACACAGGTGGGTAGCATCGGTTAATTAATTATACCTCCAGCGCACCCCTTTTTAGTTGAAGAATGTATGAAATGTAATGAAATCCGGCATGTTTATATGAAATCCGGCCGTGTATGAATGAATTTATTTCGATTAGTTCGAATTCCTGTATCACTGGCATTTGATGAACATGCAAAACAATACGTACTAGCATTATTCCCAGGGTGATCACCTCGTTTGCAGCAGTTTCACATGTACTCCCTCCGGTCCTTTCTAGTCTACATACAAGTTTTGTCTGCAGTCAAAGTATCTCTACTTTGACCAATCTTATACAAAAAAGTATGCACTTTCAGAATGTGCGAAGTAAAAAGGAACAAAAGGAGTACATAGAGTTTGAGCAGCTTTTTAGCGTTTCTATACATTGCAATCAAACACACAGGCCTGGCAATTCATAGAGAACATTCAAAACAATCGATGATTATGCATCTCAGCGACTCACATGTCAAAGGAAATATTTACTTCACAACTAAAGAATAAAGAAAAAATTGATCGACGCTGCTGACAGCAAAGGGCGTCCCATTCAAAAATATCAAACGCATATCTTGCTAAAATCAATAAGCAAAATTTGACAAGGTTGTCCCATTCCAAAATATCAAATGCCTACAATTGTGGAATGGGCAGGGTTTGCCATCAGTTCGGACATTGACATGGCACCTCGTGCTAAATAAACCAGCTATTCTTTTTGTGCAGTTCCACCAAAATCAACCAAATTCGCGTGTAGCTTGTATGATTTCGCCCTTATATGTTGCAACACCTTGAACTTATGGGCACCTCCTTTCTTGTGGTGGAAATGAATGATTCGATGTATTCATGAACATTTTATGCAGTTCCCATTGAAATCAAGCTGAGCACCCCTGTTTGCACAAATACAAAAAAGTGATTAGTATAAAGCAAACTGTACTATGAATTGACAGTTTCAACAGGCACATACATGGTCCATGTAGAGCACACTTCTAGAAAAATGAAACTCACCAGAAACAATCCTAGAACAACATTGTACTCGCGCATCACAGCAAAAAAATGGAGATTTTTCAGTCCTTCTGAGCTGAAGTTAGTTTGGTCTTGTGGGGAGTAATGTAACCATCCTTCAACTGCTCCTTCTGATGAGAAGATAGACATGGCTTCTTCATCCTGGCATAATCGGAACTAGTCACTTCACGTACTCCATATTCTTCTTCAGAGGAAGATGATCCTGTTGTGCAAATACAAGAGGACTACTAAATGCTAGCATCCCTGTTTGCTCGAAAAAAAGGAAAGGAAATATTTAAAACAACACAGATGAAGCACTTCTCAAGGATAATACCACTTTTTCATGACAGTATCTAAACAGTAGCACAACACCAATAGAGATGACAAAGCTCAATCATGTGGATGAAATCAGTGGGCGAGTACCAACCTTTGTCAGGAGGCTGATTGTGTAGAGCATACAGATGAATCACTTCTCCGGAACCATCTATTGCTATCTACGGGGGTGGCCATGCTTACTATATACTCCTCGATTAGTTTAATGTTTCCAACATCTTCTTGTGCAGTTACACTAAAACATATGGTATCTTCAAAGAAGATCCCTGTTTGCACAAGTAGAGATAATTACGTATGGCATCAAATCAGTGGAAAAAAATTGCTCGTTCCAGCCATAGCAATAAATTAAGATGCAAAACTATATCATTACTTGTGTCATCACAGTTCCAGTGCTTCATTACAGCACTGAGAGTTGATTTTTGTTTTTCTTCCGCTTGTTCTTACCCTTCATCACTTGGTTCACTAAGAAGACCTCTCATGATACGGAATTCAAACAACTCACAAGAAGAAGATCTGAACCAAATTCGCCTTAACAGATAGGAAGTAAGATCTCCTCTTGTGCAGTTCCACTAAGATCAAACAATCAAGCAACGTTGTCGGTGTGACATTTTGGTTGAACTGCACAAAACACTCTTAAAACAAAAGTGTTTTGTGCAGTGCAACAAAAGGTCACAATGGCAATGAGGTGAAGTAGATAACCCTATTTACACAGAGGTGCAAAGGAAACAATTAGTGGTCAATAACGGTGGATGACACAGAAGCCAACAAAAAGAAGCATCTACCTTATCTAAATGGGAAAGAAAGCAAGAAAATAGCATTTGTCAAACGGTGGCATTGATTAATATTAACATAGAGATTATATTAACAATAAAATTCATTAAACATGTAAGTTGCTTTTAACTGTGGCATTGCATCAATTTTCCAGCGGCATTATTAGATGGTGTTTGTTTACAGGGACATTTTGGTGTAGGGACTAAAAAAACTCCGTGTCAGTCCCATCTAAACCAAACAGGAGGGACTTTTAGGGACTAAAAGTGGGCATTTGGGACTAAAGAATGAAGACCCGGAGGGAGTCTTTTTGGGACTTTTTCCAATAGTTGCCCTTGCCACGCATCGCACCTTGTTTCTATTAGTTCATTACTAGGGGTAACATGGTCTTTTAGCATGTCATTTAATAACCTCTAGTCCATGTTTAGTCCCTAGAACCAAGCAGGTAGGGACTAGGGAGTTTTTAACCAAACAGGGCCTTAGATTTAACAACAGCTAATGAGTTGCACGGGACAGTGGACGCACCAGCACCATGTGCATCTACCGATGTACTATGGTCATGCACAGTCTGTTGCAACAAAGAACAAACAACCAAGGAGCATATTTGTGTTGGTCCCAGTTTTGTTATCTTTAGACACCTTTCCCTATGTGAGCGCAGCAAATCCAGTCCTGCTCAAACTCTACAACCTTGTCCCTTCATTTCCTTTTTGAACTAGTACTTTCGCCCCTTCCTTTCCTCTTTGAACCACGTCCTAGATTTATGCGATACAACTTTCCCCACTACTTTCCCCCATTCCTTTCCTCTTTGAAACACATCCTAGATTCATGCTATACAACTTTCCCCCTTCATTCCTCTTTGAACCACATCCTAGATTCATGCTATATACAACTTTTCCCACTACTTTACCCCACTCCTTTCCTCTTTGAACCACGTCCTAGATTCATGGTATACATGCAGCTAGAGCAATGCATGTGGAGTAAGTAAAATATACCTTAAGGTTCTTGGGGCGTGGTTCGGTGGGCGACGGGACGGCGACAAAGAAGAAGGGGTCGGAGGCCCTCCCGCGCCACCGCTGGGTGGAAAGTGAACAGTTGCGCCGGTAGTGGATTCCCTCCCTCGCCGACGGCGACAACGTTAAGCCTCCTTCCCTTCCCGGTGGACGGATCCTGCTGGCTCTTTGAGCAGCAGTGAGGGAAGAGAGAGGCCAACGATGTCTTGTTTAGATCTGGAGAGGGCGAGAGAGTGTGAAGAGAGCAACTACAAGCGCTGAGGCTCCAGCGGGAGAGGGCGAGAGAGTGTGAAGAGAGCAACTACAAGCGCTGAGGCTCCAGCGTGTATATATATATACTGGAGAGAGAGTGTGAAGCGTGCAAACCCTAGAAAACATTTTGACCAGTCAAAGAATCCCCCTAGCAAAAATTATGCTCAAGTGTAGTTATCGAACCCGAGACATCAAGTTTGATGAGCGAACAGGCTAACCAGCTACACAACCCTCCCGTTATGTTCAACGAGAGGAAAATAATCATTTATACATTCCTGCATTCATGTGACAAGCATGCCATGTTTTTTGTGTGTGTGTGTGGGAGTCATTGGGATTTCAATCATAATCATGTCATGTGGCTTTGGTGGTAAGACTATCCACAGTGGTGCAGAAATAATGCATCCTTAGTCACCTTACCTCTCTCCACGTAGTATGTTGGGTCCCACCAGTCAGAGGGTGAAACAAACAAATTAATAAGAAAAATTAAAAGCGCTAGCGGTGTATCTTACCTCACACATCTCGCTACTGCTCGGGAACACTGTCCAATTGATCCCTCTGTTCGCTCATGTACTATTTTAAGTGAATCCTTATTATAACATGCACACAAATTTTGGGCACTTGTATTCGACTTAAGTCAGTGTGCCACCGTATCTCGTATACTTATTACTCCCTCCGTCTAGGTGTAATAAGTCACGTTAGAAGGTGCAACGGGACCAAGGTGCGTGCGTGTGCGTGTGTGTGTTTAACAGCATGTGTGTGTTAGAGAGTGCGACAGATCAACCTACTCCTACAGAGAGATGGTGTGTAGTGTACGATTTTAGCCGCGAGAGTCGGTGCATCCTCTCGTTTCCGGGCGTGTCCGGTAGGGACATGCGGACAGCTGCCACGCCCGCTCCTGACCAGCCTGGCCCACCCAAAGCCCCTTCATCGCTCGCGCACGCTTCCTGCCCGAAACGGTCAGTGCCGCTCCAAAGAATCGGTGCCGCATTCATGCCCGGGCAGAGCGGACGCGACCTCTCACTGGCGCAAGAGTGATGGTTGCTTCGTCCGTCCAACTTACTGCTGGGTCTATGTGATTTGACGACTCATTGGTCTTTATTACTGAGGTGGTAGGACTGCTGGATGTCCCACGCTTTCGGCGAAAGGAGGTACTACTACTACTAGATTACAATTTTCTCCATTCTTACAGCAGAGGAGTGCAAGAGCAGTGAAAACACGCAGGCTCAGTGATTACATGGCCCACCTCACACTATCACCCTGCGACACCTAACTCTTTACATAGTACTCCCACCGTTTCTAAATATTACTAGATGAGTCCCCGCGCGTTGCCGCGGAACAACGGTATATCTCTCTGCGCAAAATTATCGATTTTATAGAACTAAAAAAACTCTATAACCGCATGACAAATGTGGTAGCCAAACTAAATAAACTCCCATCATCATTTAGATCATCCCACGTAAGGAAAAAAGATCAGCCAACTCCTACTGCATAATGGGATTATATTTTTCTTTTTGGCATGTTAATGGGACATAAAAGCTCACTTACATGCATGCTACCGGTGCATGCTTGCATGCAGACATGTTGATGTGATTTAAAACCCACTCACATGCATGTGCCATGGTATTTCTGCATGATTGCATGTGGCTTAGTGCGGAGCCTCTCAACGTCTAGATCAGACGGCTATTATGGACTGATTTACTTCATCTAAAAGCTGCATCAATTTTGATGATGTGGCTTAAGGAGAGGATAGAGAATTCCTAGTAGTGGGTGCTAGCTATTACTAGTAGATAAGTCTTTGTAGAGATTCCACTAGGTGAACTACATGCGGAACAAAATGAATGAATCTACACTTAAAATGCATCTATATACATCCGCATGTGGTTCATGGTGAAATCTCTACAAAGACTTATATTTAGGAACGGAGGAAGTACTAGTATAGTACTACGTACTGTAATTTATCAGCGAGATAAATTTGTACATTGCTATGAAGCTTCTAGCTCCTGTTACATGTATCTTGCGTCCAAGGTTGCCCGTTGCAACATTTCATCAAATACAAAGGAGACTAACATGCATGCTATTGCATCTCAATGATTGATAGATCATAGCAAATATGTACTCCCTCCGTTCCAAAATAAGTGTCTCAACTTTGTGCAAACTTTATTACAAAGTTGTAGTACTACTAAAGTTGACACTTATTTTGGAACAAAGGCAGCTAAAGAAAAAAATGATCCATGCAGTCCCCAGCCCTTGAACCGTGAACCCTGACCAGGCTTCAATTTGCTGGCAACGTTCGAGCTTCCTAATAAATGAAGTTTGCAACCTTTTGACCATCAGATCATTTTGTGCAGTTTCACCAAAATCGAGACGAGCATCCCCGTGGCAAAGAAATTGAAGAAGCGTGATTAGAATAAGATTACTGGGACTAGTTGATGAGACATAAACTCATCACAAATACAGTACGTAGAAGCTAGTAGAGGTTTCCCTAAAAAAAGCCAGTAGAGGTATCAGGTATGTGCGGGGCAAAGAAGTAGAGAAATATCCAGAGGGAGTGATGTGGGCAGCTGGAGCAGTGGTGCAAGCCGGCTGTAAAGGGAGTTGTACCTGAGGGACGTAGCTCAACCTTGAGGAGGGCGGCGGGAGGCGGCAACTGCCCACATCGCGATAGTGAGCAAGGGACGAAGGCAACCTCACCGGCTTTGTGAGAGAGAACGGTGGGGACCCCTGATCGGGACGTGCCGACAGTGGGTTTTCGCCGTCGGCGACGGCCACCGCATCTACACTAAGCATCCACCCCTTCCCCAAGCGGACGTGATCCGCCGGGATGTTAGAGATGTGGCCACAGTCGTTTTGTGCGAGAGAGTGTGAAGAGAGCAATCCCAGCAAGCAACCGTGTAGGCTGGCCCGTCCTGACTATGTATATAGTGGAGCGCTCGCGCATGTAGGAGTAAACTCCTCTCCAAAATATTAACCTTGCGATTGGCTCTTCGCCTCTTCGGGAAGTCGAGCAATAATGGTAGTGCAGTATATATCGTTCTGGCTATATGAGACCGAATGAATTCCTGCACGTCCACCACGTGGGCGAGGGTCGAGGGGCTAGGGAGAGTGCTACTACCTCCGTCCTGGTTTATAGGTCCCTTTTATAGTTTGTGCCAAATTTTGACTAAAGATTTAACTAAAAAAATGTTAATGCATGTCAAGAAAAATTATCTCATTGGATTCGTATTTGAACATAGTTTTCAAAAATATAATGTTTGGTGGCATGCGTGAACATTTTCTTAGTTTAATCTATGGTCAAAATTTGGCACGAAATACAATGGGGACCAATAAACCCGGACAGAGGTAGTAGTACATACGGAGCAAAATGAGTGAATCCACACTCTAAAATACGTCTATATACATC
This sequence comes from Triticum dicoccoides, assembly GCF_002162155.2. Classification (NCBI taxonomy): domain Eukaryota; kingdom Viridiplantae; phylum Streptophyta; class Magnoliopsida; order Poales; family Poaceae; genus Triticum; species Triticum dicoccoides. The sequence continues at coordinate 366,847,047 of NC_041393.1, read as the reverse complement.
AGTGTTTGGAGTATGTACTAGTAGTTCATATTGAAATCTACTAAAGGACATATATATTCCAAACAATATGATATAAGCTCTATAACCAAGGTAGTAGGGACGAGGAGTAAATGGAGGGAGTAGTAAATTTTTCTCCTCGTCCTGCGAGCCACCGTGCGCATGGGCGAGGGAGCGGGCGTAAAGGCGGAGCAAGCTTCACCTCATCCTGCGAGCCACCGCGCCCGTGGGCGGGGGAGACGGCGTACTAAGCAAGCTTCTCCTCATTCTATGAGTTGACGGTACACATCAAAAGTACTCCAGTGTATAGAGCCTTGCCTCGAAGGTAGGCCCCACATGGTTTGCCTCTTTTTTTAATTTAACATAATGCGTCAAGTCGCAATTTGTTTGTTCACCCGTGGTAGACGATCCTCCCTCCACCAAGTGGACAACCAGTAAACATGCCACATTACCATGTGGGCTGCCTTTTTCGTACAGAAATGAGCTCCACCGTGTACCCATGCGGGTGTGGTTGGGAAAGAGATGGGAGTATGTGCACCGTGCATGCACCTCTTCTCTTTGTGCACGTCCCCCACCTACGTGGGTGTGTGTGAGAGATACAAACGACGTTC
>NC_041393.1:366843065-366845893 GCF_002162155.2 Triticum dicoccoides | reverse complement strand
TGTGGGAGGAGGGGGTGGGGGGAGGGGTAGGCAGAGGCCTAACTATAGAGGTAGAATGACTCGTATATGTGTTGAGAAGGAGAGACCCAGCTATGTCTTGAGGGAGATCGGTCGACATCCATACATAACTGAAGGACGGGAAATATGATGGGACAGAGAGAGAGAGAGAGGAGAGAGAGAGGGAGGGAGAGGGAGGGAGAGGGGTAGAGTGCTGGATGGGTGATGGAGTTGCTTCTCGAAGATGTTGGGAGAGGCCTACTAGACAAACTGAGGGTGGAATTGCAATGTTATCGATAAGAGTTGGGATTTGTTTCTATGTGTGCCTGTGCGTGATAGATCTGTCGGGACGCATCCATGGATGATGAAGGGGAACCATGTGTTTGGTAAGCAAACCTAACTAGATCGGTAGATCAATTGTTGTTTGTTGGAGGAAGGGAGAGACAAAACTAATGAGGTAGATCGATTGACGTGTGGGTAAAAACGAGTTATAAGGACCTAGGTAGCTATATGTATAGCGAGAGATCGGTCGGTGTACGTCCATTTGTTAGAGGCAAATAAGGCCCAGCGAGACGGATAGACAGAGAGAATGGAGCTAGGAGGTGGTGCGAGAGGCCCAACTACTAGCTAGATAGGGGGAGGAGTGTGCGGTTATGAGATCGATGAAAAGAGGGGCGAGAGTTTACACGTGTGTCTGACCGTATGAGAGATACGAGGCAAGGACACATAAAGGAGGAGATTGAAGGTGTGTGTGTATGTTGTAGGCAGGCATCGCTGGAGAGGTTTATCGATCGGTGTGTATCAGAAAGGAGTTGTGGAGACTCTAGGAGAACGACCTAAAGAAAAAAATGAATGTGCCCGGTGGATAGAATGCCGAGGGAGGGGGAGGGCGAGGAGGGCGTGTGCATGCACGAGAGAAAGTTAGTGGTAGCTACAAAGGTTAGAGGATTGTGTGGGTGTAAGAATTAACAAAGATCATAATCTGATGTGAAAGTGGATTCATATATTTGAATAGGAGATCATAGTGTTTTAAACATTGCATGCATGAATATAGCGGCGATACACGTGTTGTGCACATGTTATACCATAATGTGATAATGCATGGCGTTTGCAACTCACAGCTAAATGCCGAACAATCTAAACCATACTATACATCAAACAATCTCACATTTTATTTGAATTTGTGATAATGTGTGGCGTTTGCAGCTTACAACTAAATATCGAGCAATCTAAACAATACTGTATATTGAACATTCTCACATTTTATTTGAATTTGTGGTAATGTGTGGTGTTTGCAACTCACATCTAAATACTTGTAGGCGTAGGGGGCGGGGCACCATACATAATGTGATAAACACATTATACATATGAGACATGGTTTAGATTATGAAGATCTAGCTAGAGCTAGAAATGTAATGTGATTTGAAATCAAAATAAAGTGGATTCAAAAAATCTAGTTCGAGTTCAGATAGTACACATAGTTCATATGTAACTCGAGACTAATCATGTGGTGTGCTGTGAAGATAATACACAAACGATGGTTTAACTTGACAATAATGATGACTGTAGATCTTATTAAAACAGAGAAACGAATTCAAATGCTTTGACTTCACAATAATCATTACTGTAGATCTTATTCAAATTTAGTTCATATTGAAGCGGTAGTATATACGTTTGGAATGCACTAAAACGTTCATTTGAGTAGTAGGTTGCATGATACACGTGGCCAAATATTTTAATTGAACATAACATGAATTCAAAGTTTTGAATGACATTTGTAGTGCGCATTGATTTGGTACAGTACACATTAGGCTTGTCCGAAAATTTCAACCCGTGCCTTGTTAGCCCAAAATATTTAAGATATATCTTTGTCTCATTGTGCTCCGACAACTCCCTCCATCTCAACCCGCGCCTTGCTATTCCGAAATTACAACGCGCGCGAAAACTCCCACCTCCTGTGAAATCCTGACACGTGAAATTCCCGTGGCACCCCTGAACCGAAAGAACCGCCTCAAATCGGTGGGGGGTACTTTCGTAACTTACCCCACATTTCGGACAAGCGCGTCTCTAAGCCATGGTTCCCCATTGCCATCCCATCCGCCCACCCATTCATACACCGAGGCCGCGAAAACCCGCGACGAAACCCCACACCCTGCTCAGTCCGCCACCCAGCCAGAGCCTCTTCCCCGACGACGTCGTCCACAGCAACACCTCGATGTCCCTCATCCACCGTACCGGATGAGGATCCGTCGTTGATCTCATCGCCCCGACGGTTCAGCCACCCCGTCCTCCACCTCCAAGGAGCTGCCCCGACGTTCCCCTCGTCTTTCGCGCCACCTCCATTCCCACACCGCCGTCTTCACCTGCACCACCGGAAGAGCATCATCATCATCGTTTCCTCGGATGAAGCTGCGGCCTAATCGGTGCCACCAAAGAGGTTGTACACTAATCGCCGCATTTTATTCTTGATTCGATCTCACGGTGTTGCCGGCGCTCGGTCCCGAGCAGACACGGCGCAACTCCATCCACAGTGGCGTCGCCGGCCACTTCCTCCACGACGTCGCTCCCTCGGCGGCGACGTCCACATCAGTAGGAGCTGCTGCTGCTTTAGCTCTCGCTCGCGCTGCTGCTCCGCTCTTGCTCTCGGTCCCCTGCCTGGTCTGCTCTTGCTATTGCTCTTGCTCGCGCTTCTGCTCTCGCTCTTGCTCTTGCTTGCGATGCTGCTCCGATTTGGCTACACTTCAGTCGACTGAATCGACTTTTGGGTCAGTCGATTTTCAAGGGTGGGTTCGTCGGGGTGAAGGAAGAACCAGCCGCAGCGGTGAGGGGGG
>NC_041393.1:366834746-366842854 GCF_002162155.2 Triticum dicoccoides | reverse complement strand
GGGGGCTAGAGGGATGGCTGGGGCGGCGGCGGACCGGTGGTGGGGAGTGTTTTCTGGGCGGGCGGGGCGGTGCACCGCCGGCCAGGAGCGGCGAGGGGCTGCTGTTTGGCCAGTGGTGGCCGGCGGCTCAGGGGGGTGGAGGTTGAAGATGAACCGCAGGCCCTTGATTTCGTATCCAACGGCTGCAAAATCGACTGACCAGAGATGAAAAAGTCAGTCGACCGACGTGTAGCCTCGCCTTGCTAGTGCGTTCAGTTTCGACAGCAAAATTCAGTTTTGACAGCAAAATTCAGTTTTGACAATTAAGTTCAGTTTCGACAATTAAGTTCAGTTTCGACAGTTAAGTTCAGAGATGAGCGGCTGATGTATTTTACATCTAGCACTTTGTGGTTATGTATTTTACGTCATGTATTGGAGATGCTATTAGAATTCCACTCAGGTTAACGTTGTTCGTTGTCTCTCTTGTCCTACTTCAGCCTCGGCGTCGTACAACTCACCGGAGCTGCTCCAACGACGAAACCCTCCATTACAGCGGAGCAGTACCTCGGGCTCCATCTCCAGACGCCTAAGATCTTCTTCCCCTCCTCCGACAGCAAAATCAGCCGGAGCATCCTCACCGGCCAACCCAATCACGCTGAGATCGACATGGCTTCGCCAAAGAGGTTGTACACTTGTTGCATCTCTTTTTTACTCTACATGTTATATATATATTGTCCACTAAGCACACGAATTTGTTCCTTTAGTGTCTCCTTGAAAGAAAGAACATAGGAATTTTAATTTTCACTTGTCCTCCTTTTCAAATTCCTATTCATGAAGCACAAGACTAAGAGATAGTAGCATAATAGCATTATAACCGTACATTTTCTTATGGTTTGACTTAATCTCACCATGCTTCTTTGCATCCTGTGATCTTCCAATTGTTGTGAATCAAACACCCAGATTGGCAGAAATCCTGTGTTTTTAAATTCTCTGTTTTGCACATGCATTCCTATCCTATTCCTATCTATTTCCTATCCTTGCATTGTTGGAATCCTCCAATTCAAATGAGCCCTTACAGAATTATTTCTCTTACAGATAGTTGTCAAAGAAAACCTTGAGTGGTTTGTCCCACTCGTATGCACCATCGTCCACCCCTGCCCAGCTGCTCCAACGATAGAAGGGTCCAGCACAGCAGGGATCTGGCCTCCAGACTATCTTTCGCCGCCTCAGATCTTCTTCCCCGCCGCTGGCAGCCATGAAAACTGCATTACCATCATCAACCGAGCAGATGACCTCAAGGACTACACGGGTCCGCAAGAGAGGTCGCACTCTTTCGTGTCTGCTTACGTTATGCATCGCTTAATATTACATGCTACTTTATCGTCCTATTCACCGATTAGACTCTGACTCAGCTCCAAACTAATGGTCAAACTTGAGTTTTTAAATGGTTGTGGGGTACATATCGGGGCCGCTATCAATAGTATTTATCTACTATCTGGTTAATCTCCGGTTTCTACTATGAGTTTCATGTTGGGTGGAAAACAAACAGTAAAGAAGCCATTATCTGTATTTTTTAACTGAAGCCATTATCTGCCTGCTATTATTGGTTTTGGGTCTATCCACAGGTTGCTACCATCACTCTGAATTTCTGCATGCACTCCTTACATAATCTCACTATGTTTTATTCCTATGCATGACAGTTATTCTAAATAATGGAACTGAACATGTAGAGCAAAAGAGACGAGCCTTGCGTGGCAATAAAATTTCATGCAGACGTCGCTCCATGGTAGGCACAAAGGCAGCCCCCTCCACACATTTCAGATTGTAATCGAGAGGAAGATATTTGTTCTGAGGGGGATTCAGAAGGAGAAGACAACTCCTATTTACCCCCTGAGGTCTTTGCTCTAACTTGGCATGCTGATGTTGGTTATATCATGCATTGCTTACTTTATACATCAAATATGTCATCTGCTTAGTTTAGACATCCTTTGTGCGAATGCCATCTGTTTAGTTTATTCATCATTTATGTGAATTATGCAACGCCATCTTGTTTAGCCAGGCATCATATATGTGAATTTTGCAATGCCATCCTGCTTAGCCAATCATCTTATATGTAAATTATATCAGGCCATCCTTTTTTTCCGTTACATATTACATTTGTCAACAATGTTAGTACATTCAACTGCTCTTCGTGTGCATCAGCCATTTGACATGGTGATGGCAAATTCTGGAGTGAAAACAAGGTCTTCAGAGCAGACTATGCTATCTGACGAAGCACATATCTCGCTGGTTACGGATAGCTCCTCAGAGGAGGATTCAGAGACAGATGACCAGTCCTATCCCCCCCCGAGGTGTATGCTCTAACTTGGCAGGGTTATGTTGCTCATATCGTGCGTATGGTGTCTCGCATTGCTATGTCATTTGATTAGTTTAGACATGCTTTGTGTGAATGCCACTTGTTCAGTGTCTAATTACCATATATGTGAATTATGCATTGCCATCTTGTTGCAAGACATTATATATGTGAATTATACAATGCTATCTTGTTGCAAAGGCATTATATATGTGAATTATGCAATGCCATGCTGTTTAGCCAATCATCATGTATGTGAATTATATCATGCTATCATTTTTTGTATTATGTGTTCCATTTGTCGACAACATTTGTATATTCAACTACTCTTCCTGTGCATCAGCCATTTGAAGTGGTGATGGAAGTATCTGGAGTGAAAACAAGGTATTCAGAGCAGACAATGCTACCTGCTGAAGCAGACATCTTGCTGGTTACACAGAGCTCCTCAGAGGAGGATTCAGAGATTGATGACCAGTCCTATTTCCCCCCTGAGGTCTATGCTCAAACTTGGCAGGGTTATATTACCCATGTCATGCATGTTGTCTTGCATTGCTTAGTTTTTACATCATATATGGATTGCCATCTGCTTACTTGCTTACTATATAAATCATATATTTGAATTATATCATGCCATCATGTTTACATAGTACATACACATCATCTATCTGAATTATGGCATGGCAACCCATTTAATAAAGACATCATATAGTTATATCATCTCATCATGTTTAGTGTTTACAGTCATCATATTTTGAATTATGGCATTCTATCTGTGAATGTATGTGAATTATGGCATGCCAACCTATTTAATAAACACATTATATAGTTATGTCATGTCATCCTGTTTACATATTCTCATATTTTGAACTATGTCTTTCCATCTTTTTAGTTAGCCATCATAATGTGAAATTGTGTCATGCTATCCTGTTTAGTTAGCCATCATATATGTGAAATTGTGTCATGCTATCCTGTTTGGTTAGAAAACCATAAATATGAATTATTTCATGCCCTCTTTTATTCCCCACTATCCATTGCATTTGTCTATCATAAAATGTCTATACTTTCAATTACTTTTCTTGTTTATCAGCCATTTGAATTGGAGAGCGTGATGGAAGTATCTAAGGGAGTACAACACGGTCTTCAGAAAAGATAGTGCTACCAGTTGATGCAGATAGAACCACGGTTGTACTTGCCCAAGGACCAGATCCACCACACATAACCCATACTCTCCCAGATTGTACCCCTACCCAGTTGGACAGAGAACCAGCTACACCCCTTCTAACCCCGAACCCCGGCAGATAGTAACCCAGTTCCAGTTGACACAACACCGTCTCCACCATAGAGCACCCAAACATGAGCAATTAGTAAGGAATTGCAGTGCCCAAAGCACGAGGACCACCACTCCGAATCCCAACTCAACGCTTAAAGGAGAAGAAGATTTGTTCTCAGGTCAGGTTTTGTAGCTATGGTTCATACTCCTTTGCTCTTGCATTACTGTATTTACTCATACCAACTATTTTCAAATTTGAAGGATGGAATTGAAACTCCAATGGCGCAATAGGTATGTTTTAAACCTGTTTCTTTAACTGGTTTGCTGCTGTAACCTGCTCTATGTTGATTTCAGTTTCAATTGAATAAACAGTTATGTTCTCATGTCATGCACATTACAAGTGTTGTTATTGCTCTATAGTTACCCACACTTATATTCTGTCTATTCTGCTTTGTCTTGAACAAATATTATTTGAACTGTGTCTCTATCTTGATTTGGCAACAAAAACTAGAATGATATAGACCATAAAGTGACCATGGTACATAGATATATGTTTGTTTCATGCTGTTATCTTGTCCACTTTACTACTGAACTCATTTACCAAAATGAGTTTCATATACAACATGGTAAACATGTGATGTGTCTGCTTGTTTCTCTTTTAGAACGCAGACAAAATATTGGAGAATAGTACCGCGTTATCCAATGGTAAAGGAAGTAATGCAGATAGGGTTCAAGATAGTGAGACATCCCTGTTGGTCTCAAAGAAAGCTGATAAAAACTATCTTGACGACAGTGAGGGAACCCAAAAGTCCTTTCTTGATGTAGTGTTCGAGTTACTGGCCACTACTGCTGGCACAAGCTCTTCGAACTCGCTGCCTGAATCAGTTCGTCTTCTTGAATCTCAACTTCAAGTTGAAAGACATCGATCAGATGTGCTGTGACAGGAAGCTGAAGGACTGAGGAAGTCCCTGCAGAATTCAAATGCATATTTTCTGGTGCAACAGCAAGCACTGGAGGATTTAAGCGCCAAACAAGAGAAAGTTAATAAGCTTGCTAAGCATCTTGCCAGCATTATGGGTACCCATGATATTGTTTCTTGAGATCTTCTGAAGTGGTTTCAGTTCTGGATTTGTTTTGCTGCGGCGTTTATTTGCGCTGGTCGCCAACTTTGACAACCAGTGTATATGATATGCTGCTTTGTTCCCTATATTTGCACTGATAGCAAACTTTGATGCCCAATGGATGTAATATGTGTAATAATCGTGATAGCCTAGCGTTAGTTGCTTGCTTATTTATTTCCTTATTGTCTTGTTTATTTGTTTGCTTGTAGTCATTGCAGTTCTTTTTCCGCGGTTTGCTAGTGGCTGCAATAACCTATTTTTTAAAAGTAGGCCACAATAACCATGGGCTAATATTTACTGTAGTGACACTGGGCCTCCTACTGGCCGTAGAAACAGTGGGCATTCTACAGGCCGTAGAAACAATGGGCCTCGTACGGGCCGTAGAAACAATGGGCCTTCTGCGGGCCGTATCATCAATGAGCCTTATACAGGCCGTATGATCGATTGGCCAAACATGGGCCAAACAGACCGCATTATGGCCGTAAATGGGCTAGAGTTGGAATCGTCCGTTCATGGGCCGACCATAACGGGCCATCTTTAATAGGCCGTATTTGATGACGCTATGAAAAAGGCCCAACGTATTAATGGACCACAAATGGGCCGACTGTAACCACGGGCTGAATTTGGCCCACAAGCAGAAAATGACAGTAACGGACCGTAAGTAAACGAATGCTGTAAATGAGCCCAAGAATAAATGGGCTCTGAGAAGGCCGAAAGATAACATGGGCTGGAAATGGCCCAACGGAATAACGGGCCATTAATGGGTATAAAGTGATACACTGTTCATTACGGGCCAGTTTCACCACGGGCCGTTAATGGGTGTAAAGTGATACACTGTTCATTACTGGCCAGTTTCACCACGGTCCGTTAATAGGCCAAGAGTTACATAGGGCCTCATATGGGCCGAAAGACGTCATGGGCCATACATGGGCCAGAAGTGAAAATGGACTGGAATCATATTGGATGGCACATATGATGCTACTGGGCCTAATTCGGATAGGGCATAACGGGCCTTGGGTTAGCGGGCTATAAATGGGCTATATGCGAACAGGCCGTTAACAGGCTTTCCATGGGCCGACCCGCCATCTTTTGACCAAGTCAAACGGGCCGGCCTTTTCACAGGAATGGGCCTCTGTTGGGCCGTGCCACGTGTCGACGTATCATAGGCGCCTTCCGTCCAATAAGTTGATGACATCTGTCCCAACGATGAGCCGACACGTGTTTCCTCCAGCCAATGATGATTTTACACGTGGAAAATCCCCATTGGTCGGGGCTGTTAATGGGTTATCGGATCCAAAACCCGACCCGATAGCTTAACGGTGTTCCGTTATGGTGGATGCCACGTGTCGGTCACCCTTGACGAAAGCACTTCTGTGACACGCGATTTATCGTCATGGAAGTGGAAACTTCCGTGATGATAATTTTGGTAATGTCATGGAACACTTCTACGACAGCACAGGTATGACTATCTTGATTCTGTCATAGATTTGTCATGGATGTACATGCATGACAGAAAACGCGACCTACTGTGACAAACACGTATCATCACGGAAGTGTATTTTTTTGTAGTGTATTATGTAGATGAGGGTGGTATTGTAACTGTTGGTCTTCGTGCACCAAGGACAAAAGGGGAATTCCGCATGCTAAAGACTAGGTGGCGGAAATTTTAGAAGGAGGCGGGAGATTTTGCCGCTCGCGGGAACGTTCGTATCCAGTTTCAACTAATTTTGGACCGTGCTGGCGGGAAGGTCATGCGAGACTGTGTACACGGGGCATAAGTCAGCAGCTAATAACTGGTGTGAAGTCCACCGCAGAAAAAAAGACAATAACTCGGGATGATGCGCCGATAACTTGGACGTTCACACCGGCGCGGCCAATCGTACATGTGTAGAGGCGCGTTCACAAAAAAGGGATCAAACGCTCAGCCTATGTATTTCTCGTGTAAATAGATGCATTGACGTGTTAGTGTAGAGGCGCACAAAAAGAAATGGATATTGTAGTCTGCTACTTAAAAGTGTTACCTCATATGATTACATAGCCTCCACTTCATAAATTGCGTACCTGTTGAATTCATATATGAATATTACATACATTACTTCATAATAGAACCTCAAATTATCCAAGACTAATGAATTTGAATGCAAGAGTAACAATGGTGCATGTACATGATAGCTACATTGGTTGTTTGAAGAAATATCACTGTAACTTTGGCATGCACAACTGAAAAGGTTTATTTAGATAGAAAAAATGTGATATGTGAGTGTCCAACCTTTATAGCGTTGAATCGATATTGTACCTTTGGCCACGATACGAAGTAGACATTGATTTATGTTCAAGCGATGCACATCCACGATCGCTAGGTAGTGATATGTGAATGAATTGTGCAATCTCTCTCACACGCATACATATCTCATTTCCCTGTGGGCATCACAATCACACACGCGCACTTCATGTATTTCTCTCCCTCCGTCAAGGTTATAATTCGTCTTTCTAACCTGTCCTACAAGTCTCTAACATAGAAACACACACGCTCTCTCTGTCGAGCACGCCGACCCCTTTAATTCCGCCCACCCACAGCCACTAATGTCTCAAAGTATAATTATGTCTCTCACACATATGCCTAAGGTTAACTCGAGTTCCGGAACCATATGAATACATACAGTGGGATTCCAGCAGAGCACCTTTTGTTTTGAGATTTCGCTCTCTCTCTCTCTCTCTCACACACACACACACACACACACACACACACAAACACATGCACACACACGCGCGCGCACGTACACATTGTTTCTCGGTTCATTTTTTCCGGCACTTGTATGCACACGGTTCGTTTATCTTCGTGATGCTTTAAGTATGCCTCGCACACATGCTATCTACGTATCCCTTAATATAGCTAGATATGTGTCACACAAACTCCTTCTCCCTACTAGCAAGATGCCCATGCGTTGCATGGAATATCAAGATGCATTTGTATGAGTAGTTTATCTTGTGGGAGAAAAAGATGAACGAGGGAAAGCCTTATTTGCAAATGTGGAGAGGGGTGTGGGTATATCTTCGCAAAATTGCCATAGTTTCCTTCCTATCCGTCGGATATAAATCGGATGGCCTATATTGCAGGATGGCAGGAACACCATCATCACCAACTTTGTTTTTTGTAAGAGTAGAGATATGTAAATGTCACTGCCCCCACCCCCACCCACACACCCACACACACACACTTCCTGACACCGAAGGGGTAGGGTGACACCTCGATCTTGATACTAATATATCGACTCACTTCTCTCTCTCTCTCCCTCTCTCTCTCCCTCTCTCTCTCTCTCTCACACACACACACACACACACACACACTACCCGACACCGAAGGAGTAGGGTGGCACCTCGATCT
>NC_041393.1:366813550-366834626 GCF_002162155.2 Triticum dicoccoides | reverse complement strand
ATGACAGCAAAAGGGTGAGAACTCAATCTGATCGTAATTTGTCACTTGGTTTCTCTCTCAAACATTGTGTCTCTGTGCCTCGCTCAGTAGACCCCTCGATATATAGACTTCTCGCGAGCGCACAGCTGTAGTGACGATGACGCTGAACCCAGTGTGCCTTGTTTTTACTGGCCTCATGTGATAGTTTTCACCCTATTTTCTGTTAATTAACAAGGCAACCTTTTCTTTGTTACTACTAGTGAATCTGAAATCATTCGGGGCGGACTTAAAATATATCACTTCAACCCAATTATCGCAGTAACTATTTTAAAAGAAACTAGCTAGATACCCATGCATTGCACGAAACATCAAGATGCATTTGTATGAGTAGTTTATCTTGTGAGAGAAAAGGATGAACGAGGGAAGGCCTTATTTGCGAACGTGGAGAGGGGTGTGGTATATTTTTGCAAAATTGCCACAGTTTCCTTCCTATCCGTTAGATATAAATCCGATGGCCTATATTGCAGGATGGCACGCATACCATCATCACCAACTCTGTTTTCTACTCCCTTTGTTCCTAAATATTTGTCTTTTTAGAGATCTCAACAAGTGACTATATACGGAGAAAAATGAGTGAATCTACACTCTAAAATATGTCTAGATACACATCCGTATGTGGTAGTCCATTTGAAATCTAAAAAATAAAAATATTTAGGAACGGATGGAGTATAAGAGTAGACATGGAGATATATCTCCAGCATGGTCTACAACAAAAATGTGCTGGACTGGTTAGCGCCTGATGCTCGCAACGCGATGACCTGAGTTCGACTTCTGTCTTTAACTTTAGATTTTTATATTATATATTACTTATTTAATATATACTTCTTTCGCTACTTTACTAACAGTGGAACCCACAGAGTACTTAGAATACAAGAATAATGATGGACTTGTTTTTTTTTTACTTTTTGTATGAAACTGTAGCCACCCTGCAAGTCACGTGTACACTGTACATGCAATTAACTTTTTATAGAGGGACAATCATACATTAAATGAACTCAAATGGATTGGATGTCACTCTATTATTTCCAGCATAAGAGCATCTCCAACGGTAGCCAGCAAATTTCCTACCGCTTCCTTCCGCGGAGGACGACATCAAATGCCGGCGGCATACATTTTGACAACTCTAACCAACCAGATGAAATTCATGCAAACACAGACTGATTTCATATAAGCATGAAGGATTTCGTATAAAAAAGCCGGATCTTCATATAAACATGATGGATTTCATTACATTTACATGAACTAAGCGGTGCTAATCCAGCTCTCTTGGTATAATTAATACTCCCTCTGTCCGGAAATACTTGTCCTAGAAATGGATGTATCTAGACTTATTTTAGTTACAAATACATACAATTTATCCATTCTTAGAACAAATATTTCCCGCCAGCTGGAGAGGGAGTACCTAATCTAAATGGCCGCCCGCGGATCCCTTTGTCTTCCTCATGTCCGGCACACACTTGCGGGGTCGACAAAGGTCCTCGGTAGAGACGAAGCAGCAAAGAAACCACCTAAATGTGCAGTTGTTGCCTCGGCAGTGGCCTTCATGGGACCCAAGTGGCAGCGGCCCCTCGTGTTCTACTTCTCCTCGATGATGGCGGCAAACATGGAGAAGCTGGCCACCGACTCATCGCTCTCCACGCACCCGGCTTCTGTGTCTGCCTGCATGGCACTGCCGCAGGCAAGGGAGGTGCGATCGCAGGCACGGGAGGCGCGCCCACAGACACGGGAGGCATGGCCACCGCAGACACCGGTGGCGCGGTACGACGCGACAGGGACGACGCCCGTACCGACGTGCTCGCTGCCGTGCCGGCATGGAGCAACTCGCCACTACTCATTGAGTTGAGCTGAAGCGGCGAGTTGCTAAACCACGCGCCTGCTTGGCGCAGCAACTGGCTCCGTCGGGCCAAGAAAGGTTGGTGAAGAACCGAGCGGCCTCGCCCGTATCCGTGGGGCTCGGTGGGCCACCCAGCCGGGTAGTATGCCGGTGAACGGCTCCTCAGAAGCCATCGAAAGAGTGGAGAAAATGGTGAAGGAGGAGATGGGGGAGTGGCGGAGGTGTGAGATTCTTGCCCGCTATCTGCTGGCGTCTGGCCTCGTTTAAACTGAGGGCGGACGGGAGGAGCTCGGTCGGTGTTGCGTTTAATTCCGGCCCGCTCATGAATGGACGTGTGGCCGGAGTAGGTTTCTCGGTTTGCATGCGGGTTTAACGGAGGGGTTTGATGGAGGCGAGGAGGCGTGTTTAGTCGGGCGTGTAGCGGGCGGCGTAGTACAATTCGATTTGACAGCGGGCGGCGCAGTTCCCGATACGACTTTAATGCAGACGAGGGAGGGGTAGCGGTTCCCGAAATGTTGAACATCCAATGCATCCTCCTTCAATTAATGCATGAGGGAAGTAATGGGAGGAGGACCGGGAAAAGAGAATGCACGATGTGAATGCAATGCAGCTTGCCCTCATATAAAGGCGCCCCTCCATTCCAATGCATCTACCACATTGTACGCACCTAAGCATTTGCCTAAGCACCTACATTAAGCACAAAAGTGCTCACTGCAGACCCATGGCGGCGATGCGTGCGAGCGTCTAGCGGTTGTGCTAGATTGTCAACGACGCCGGCCTATGGCATGGCGCCGCGGATCGTCTCCAGACGGTGTTGGATACCGGCTGGTGGATGGCCGCTGTCGGTGCCAACTCTCAATTGGACCAAATGATCGTTGCCACCATCAACAAGTTCACTGTCCTTAAGAAGCTCGCGGACGACATCGCCGTACTCCTCCAGCCCGCGCGTCCGGGCTCCTCATTGCCTGCCACCCTAATCGGCCTCCATGGCCGGAACCTCTTTCAAGCATTGGTGGCCCTGCGACTGCCCACCGACGCCATGAAGAATGTCCACCTGCAGGTCGCACTCGCCGCAAGGTGCCTTGCCCTGTAAGAATTCGTCGACCTACACATCCACGTGTACGAGCAAATCGTGTACATAGGTATCTACAAGGCCAGTGAGTTTGCTACGACATTAGCCTTCCTCAACCGGCTGGAAACCTTGGATGCCTTTGCTGAGAAGCACCTTAACCTCGCCACAAAAGCCGCTGCTCCTTAGCCGCCGGTCGGTGGCCCAGCGCACTAAGTTGAGGAGGAGGAGGAGGTCGTACGTTGATGGATGCATCTTTCTTCTTGCCTCCTGTAACCACCACTGCGATCGCATCATCGTGGCCTTAATTCTTATTGTGCTATTGCATTCTCGTTCCAGTCAATACCGACATGTGCGATCCCTTTGCTTAATTATATGCATCACTGTAACTAGTACTCCATCCATCAATTTATAAGTTGTGCTTAACTTTTCCATCAACTTCGTGCAACACGCGGGCATCTTGCTAGAAACACTAGAACATGTCGGACCGCATGTGACCAAACCGATGATGCGCCAACTTAGCTACTATGTACCCTACTTATCTGGCGGAAATAACCCCGCCCTAGCGTTTCCAATCGTTATTTCTAACCATCGATCGTGCCAAGGAGTAGAACCAAATGTTACAATTTATACATGTTTCTCTATCCTACTCCTATAAAAGACTCAGTTGGTGATGGTGGTGTGTCTGCCATCCATCGTTTCTAACCATTAGATCTGCATCTAATGGCTGTGAGGTAAGTTGTGGCATTTTTGCAACAATAGCCCACTTCTCTGCTCCAATTTGCAGAAAACACCTTATTATCTCAAAAGCAACCACATCCCTCCCTCACCTCATCAAAATAGCATGAGAAATATATTTTGAGTGAAAAGTAATATATTAGGAGTATATCAAAACAAGAGTGATTTCTTTCAAGTTTGTGAACAAGTACTACTATTCTACTACTTTGGATTCGTCGCAACACACGGGCATATTGCTAGTAAAAGGACAAGGCCTGCCGCGTTCGCGTCGCACCCCCACATGCCCGGGAATCGGGAGTACTCCATGGCCTGTCCGGTACGACATATAGCATAGGGAAGGCGTGTTGCCTAGCATTTTCACTTTCATGTGGGACCGCCGTTGAGCAAACCGACTATTGGCAAACCGCACCCCGCCCGCCGCCGGGTTGGAAAACAGAAACGAGGGGAAGATCTAGC
The DNA here is from genome assembly GCF_002162155.2 of Triticum dicoccoides. NCBI lineage: Eukaryota > Viridiplantae > Streptophyta > Magnoliopsida > Poales > Poaceae > Triticum > Triticum dicoccoides. Next base: position 366,830,490 of record NC_041393.1, on the reverse strand, counting down.
TGTAGCACGGAAGCCAAGAAATTTGGGGTCAGATGGGGCTCGTTGATAGATTAGGAGCATTCCGTACTACTACTCCTACTAGTACCAAGTTTGTACTATACAACTAGTACTACCACTATACAACTAGGTACGTGCACGACACAGCATCGTAGGAAGAAAAAAGGGAAGATCTTGTTTTGGGTGATTTATCTTTTTTCCAGTCAACGTAGTATGCATAATAGGATGTGGGGGGCACCCATGAAGCTTATGTGGCTTGGTTGGATGGCTACGAAAGGTTAGCAAAAAATAAATAGATAATGTGTTTAGAGTGCACTCCACTAAATAGATATACTTTGGATCCATTGCAACGCACGGGCCGGCACATCTATATCTATACCCCTATATAGTGTGTGAATAACTTTGAAAGTTGGTCGCTGGATGAAGTCAATCTAACAAAGATGGCGAATCCGAGCACTACTGGCCGTTGGATATCATCAACATTCCACCAGATTCTGCCACATGTAGAATCTAGAAGACTCCATGGTTGAACTTGGGTCTGTTTGGTTCACAACTAACTTTTCCACAACTAAGCTTAGGCAAAGTGTGGCTGCCACAAAAAGTGTGTCTAACAAAATGGCCACCACAAGTGTGGCAAGATTTGGCAAGAAGTTGAGTCTATGACATGTGGACCATGTAGCTAGAAAAGTGTGGCAAGCCACAAGTGTGGCAATGAACCAAACACATGCCTAAGATATTGTGGCACGCGTAAGCTTAGGCGTGGCAACCTTAGGTTGCAAACCAAACATCTATACCCCTATATAGTGTGTGAATAACTTTTAAAGTTGGTCGTTGGATGAAGCCAATCCGACGGTACAAAGATGGCAAATCCGAGAACTACTGGTCGTTGGATATCATCTACATTCCACCAGATTCTACCACATGTAGAATCTAGAAGACTCCATGGTTGAACTTAGGGTATGTTTGGTTCATGACTAACTTTGCCAGAACTAAGCTTAGGGAAAGTGTGTCTGCCACAAAAAGCGTGGCTAACAAAATGGCCACCACAAGTGTGGCAAGATTTGGCAAGAAGTTGAGTCTATGACATGTGGACCATGTAGCTAGAAAAGTGTGGCAAGACACAAGTGTGGCAATGAACCAAACACATGCCTAAGATATTGTGGCACGCCTAAGCTTAGGTGTGGCAACCATAGGCCGCAAACCAAACATCTATACCCTGTATAGTGTGTGAATAACTTTGAAAGTTGGTCATTGGATGAAGCCAATCCGACGATACAAAGATGGTAAATCAAAGCACTACTGGCCGTTGGATATCATCTACATTCCACCAGATTCTGCCACATGTAGAATCTAGAAGACTCCATGGTTGAACTTAAGCATAATGCACAAACCACTAGAATCTCATGCGTGCAATGCATGTGTACCTTACTAGTTGGTAGTAATAAGAAACAAATTCTGGGTTTGGCATGAGCTCGTACTGTGGGAGCACCACAAGGCCTGCCGCAGGAGTTACATTTCCCTCTTGGGGCCCACGTGACTGAGCTTCAATGGCTTAGTGCACCAGCCTATGAGTTAATGACATGCAGACCTTAAATGTGGCTGGCACACATGTCATTCTCATGGTGGTGGCGTGGTTCGCGACTCACTCGTTCATGATTAACCGGCCGGTGGTGGCGTGGTTGTGGTGAGTGTGCCACATCTGGGCGTCGGGGCATTACGAGGCGTAGATGGCCACACCGGCGGGTACTACCTGTAGTACAGAAGTACTCTAGCTGATGATTGATGCCCAGGACGAAATGTGTCACAACCGCTGGATGAAAATTTGATGGTGCGGGAGTATGGATCGGAGCACAGCAGCGGAGCAGGCAAACCGCATCCAATCAGGTGTGGCTGTGGTAGAAAGTTGATGGTCGTCGCAGTTCAGCTGGCCCGCATGTCATGCACACAAAGGCAGAGGAGTGGTGGGGCCGAGAGGGATGAGGCGCACGCCGGGGGGATGAGGATCCCCTGACGTGAACAATCCTACCATTGGGTCACTGACATGTGGGTCCCCCCAAGCGTGGGTCCCACCTGTCAGCGAAGGAAAGGCAGGGTAAGGCAGTGATAGTCACGTCAGAGGATCCATGTCCACGCCCCGGACGTCGTGTCGTGGGTTGGAGTGGCGTCGTGGGAATCACATGTTGGTGTGGCAGTGGTAGACACAAGATATGTGATGGTCGCCGTGGTTCAACTTCCATGGACAAGCTGTCATGTCTGCTGACACATGTATATCAAAACTAGAGTGTTTATATTTCAAGCCCGTGATCAAGTATTATTCTACTACTTTGGTTCCATTGCAACGCACGGACCAACACATTGGTAGTAGTAGTCTCTATCTCTATCTCTAGAGGCCTTCCCTCGTTCATCCTTTTCTCTCACAAGATAAACTACTCATACAAATGCATCTTGATGCTTCATGGAATGCACGAGGATGTTTCCTTGGGGGTCTCTCCAGCACGGCGTGGCCGTAGTTGCAAGTTGACGCCCCTTGAGATGCCGACGTTGAGGGGCACTTGGATTGGCTTGCATATATACGGGAGGGTACCAACATCAATTTGCACAACATTTGCAGCGGTGACCCCGTTCCGTAGAACCTTTGTCCAACATTGGGATCAGCCATGCGACGGGCCACCGTATGAATTGGTACAATGGAACCATGGTGAGATTGAAGAAGATAGCACGAACCTTGCACATGGCGGTCAAATGTGGACCATGCTGTCTGCGACCGATTTGTTGTCGTACGAGTACGAAGAAATTGTGCTCCTTTCTAACCGCATCTTCACGGTGACAAACCAGGGACTTGTTTCATATGGGACACATCCTATGGTATACTCCCTCTCTCCCAGTTTATTTGTTATGAAACTTTTTGTTTTATAAGTTTCAAATTCTAATTTAGAGCTCCCCATCACATGTTGAGATTACAATGTCCATTAAATCGGTGCATGCAGGTATAGTAAAGAAACAAATCTCGAGTTTGGCACGAGTTCGTGCAGCGGTAGCACCACAAGGCCTGGCGCAGGAGTTACATTTCCCTCTCAGAGCCCTCGGGACTGAGATTCAGCGCCTTACTACACCTGCCTTTGAGTCAATAACATGTGGACCCGATAGGTGGCTGGTCCACATGTAATGCTCTCGAAGGCAGAGGGGCAGTGGGGCCGAGAGGGGTGAGCCGCAGGTCGAGGGACGTGTGGTGTCATGGGTTCGAGCGGCGTCATGGGAATCACGTTTGGCTGTGGTAGCAACTTAATGCTCGCCGCATTTAAGGTGGCCCACATGTCATGCACACAAAGGCAGAGGGGCGGGGCGGCCGAGAGGGGTGAGGCGCACGTTGGGGGACGTGGTGCCGTGGGTTGGAGCAGCGTCGTGCGAATCGCGAGTGGTAGTGGATGGAACGTGATGGTCGCAGTAGTTGAACTTCCATGCACAAGTTGTCATGTGTATGGACACATGCATTGCATATCGATCACTAGAAGGAGTAGTAGAGAAAACTAGGCGGATAAATAGTTCCTTATAGTCAAGCGGACCCACGCTACTACTTGTTCCAAAGACATGCACACCATTGAAATAGTCCATCTATATCAACATACACCGAGAGGGAATATTTTTTTTTACAAAATAGGAAATAGTGCATCCATCGATAATGCCCTGCTGCTGGTGCAGCCTCTTTTTCTTCTTTTTCTATGGGAGACGGCTTCGCAAAAAGCTCTTTGGACCTTGCAGCTATCTCAAAACTCACACGGGCATCGAGGGCAGCATATTTTATCCGCTCGTACGTCAAGGGATAATTCTCCCATCCAGACGATCTTAATGCCAGTGTCTCATCACCCTTCTGAAGATCCAAGCACAAAATTTGCTACATCAAATAGGGATGGTGTCTGTTTATCACAATCTTCTACAGGAATTTTGATTCTGGTTTGTAGGTCAATGATGCTTTTCAAATCAAGGTTGTATGACGCCAGCTTCTGTTTGTCCCCTTCGATGGCTGCCCCACAGAAGTATATGTCCTCCCGAGACAAGAAATCGTGAAGCTCACCTGGTATGGAGGGCGCGTGTATGATGTGGTACACCAAAACATCATCTTCGAGGCACTGCTGAAGGACGGCGGCGCGTTGGATCTTCCCAGTGGCACGCTCCATGTACTCTGCGTCGAGACCGATGACCTTCATCTCTACCTTTTAGAGGGAGTTGGATACATTGTTGATCCACTCCCGAACAACCCTTGGGTGGACGGTGACGGTGGCAACTATGCTCAATGAGCCTTCAACGAGGATATGTTGGACGCTAAAAACCTGCATCTCGATCTCTTTCGCCATTTCAAGCCGCTGGAACGGAGGGCTATGGTTTGGAGAATTAGGATTAGATGGCTAGTCTAATTGAAGTAGATGATTATTTAAAGGGGCTTTGGAATTACTCCAGGAGTATTAAAGAGGTTAAAACAATGTGAATGTAGTGGGGTTTGGACGCAAATGAAGACGAAGGAGAGGTGAGGAAGCTGAGGAAAATCGGTTCCGATGGAGAAGTAAATGGGAGAAGTGGTGTGCAGGCAGTAGATTCGACGACTAGGTAGACTAAACGAAAAGGCTATTCGTGTACATTCCCATCCTTCTAGCGCTACATGTGCCACTGGCTAGTTGAGGTCACTCTTTCGAATCACCGTGGCGAGACATTTTATGATTCCTTTTTATTTCTGAACCTTTCCTGATACATGGGACCTATGCAAACAGATAAAAAATGTGTCGTAGCTGGTTCAGATGGATATTGGCGCGTGCGTGGGAGACACAACATTCTCTGGTTAAGGAATACACGGTTATCCTCAAAAAATAAAAGGCCCATCTTCACGCTTCGCATGCACGGGAATTTGGTTCTACTCGCAATATGAATGATACCTGGAGGATGAAGTGAACAGGCATGCTAGCACGGGAGACCTATTTCCGCTATACAGTGAAGTGACAACACCCTGCGCCTGACTCTAGTCCAGGCGGCGTGTTCGGGTTACCAAAGTCAGCCTCACCCTGTGCACGGTGCAGTCTGTAACCGCTGTTGTATAGCACATTAGCATGCCTCACCTCGTCTCCCTCTCCCCTCCCATAGCACCACTCCATCTCCATCTCCGTCTCCATCTCACTGTGCCCCCATGTACCGTCGCCTCGCTCGCCTCCCCCAGTACCACTATTCCCTCGCTAGCCGCTCCAGCACTGACAACCTTCTCCCCTGTAAATCAAGACCCCAACCCCCCCCACCTTCGAAACTCCACCATGGCCGAACGAGAACCGCGCAGCATCCATATTAGCCGCGATTGGAGCAATCTCCCCAGTGACATCCTCGACCTTTGTTGTTCGTGTATGGATATGTTGAGCGCCATGCGGCTGGCTGCATGCTCGAGGGACATGCACACGACCATCGTCGAAGCGAGGCCTAAGCTTTTCAAGACACCCTGCTTGCTGCTATCTGGTCTTGCGAGATTTTCTCACCATGATACACAGGCGTACATGATGCCCCTCGACTTCAATCCGATCTCCATTAGCTGAAAATTCTTTGCAGGTACGTAGTGGATCGCCGTACATCATTTCCCTCGACTTCGATCTGATCACCATCGCCCAAAACTTCTTGGCAGTTATGTACTGGGTCGGCATGAACTCCCACTGGATGGCTGCCTTTAGAGAAGACAGTAAAAAGTTGGTGCTCGTGAACTTCCAGACCTCCCATGAGATTATCCTTCCTCGGTTGGATTATATAGAGTTTTACCATCGCGGTCCAAGTCATCTAGATTACCACGTCAGTTGGACGGAGCTTGTTTTACAGAAGATTATAATCTGCCAAGAGCCCACACGACATGCGAATTACGCAGACTTCAAGCTAATTGCCTTGTTCGACCACAAACTCGCCTATCTTTACGCCGGTGCCTTCTTTAGTTGGAGACAACTCAGCTCACAGTGGATCATCGTCAAAGCTGATACACACTTATGTGATGCTATTGAACATGATGGCATCATCTACGCGCTCGGCAAAGCAAATGGCACCATGTATTGCTGGGACGGCGCGTGTAAGTTGTTTCCATCTCATGTTAATGATGACACCATGACATTGTTTGAACTTTTTGTGAGCGGCTAGCCACATATCCCTGTTTGAGCAGAATTTGAGTAGAACTATGGCAATGTATTAGAGACGTCGTAAATCAACTATATTTGGAATGAGTTAACTCATGCGATTGTGACCATGTCATTACAGCCAATTTGTACCCCTGAATAATCAAACGGTTAGGAATATATGGATATTCTCCTTATTTTATAGTAATCTATATACTACTACTAAATATGAGTGTGTATCAATGGACATGTTAGTTTCCTCTTTTTCATGATGTAGAAACATGCACCACACTGTTGGTTTCATCTAACCATACATTAGGGCAGTAAATGTGCATATGGAGAACTCTATATTTGGAAGTAGTGAAATCCTGTAATGCTTACCATGTGTACATACCTATATTCGCCCTTCAGCAAGCAATGGCTAGAATAATATCCTCACAAAAAAATTGCCCACAGAACACAAGTATATAACAATGCATGGCATGTTAGTTACCTTGAAGAATTTTTTGTGAGGACACAGCATGATTACATAACATGCATGACATGGTAGTTTCCTGTGAAGAATGGATTGCGAGATAACGTGAGTATAACCATGCATGGCACTTCTATATTTTCGAACCCAGTATACATTTCCCTGTATTTTCCTCCCAGTTCCAACAGGGACATCAATGTTGTTTCTTGCATTATCCTACTCATACTCTGAACAATGCTGATCTTACATTAACAATGCTTGTCCTTTTTGATATGATGCAGTGTCCCTACAGTTACTGCCCTTTGTAATCACACCACCTTTGCCAAAAACAGGGACGCACAACTGCTTCCTCGCTCGATCAGATGACGACAAAAGCCTGATGATCATTCGGATACATGAGCCGGAAAAGTTATATTGCAAAAACCCCACTGTATACAAGCACCATGAAATATGTGAGTATCCAGACAATGGCTGTTACCTCTATGTGCAGGATACCAGCTTGTTGGGGCCTTCAGGATTTTTGAGTTGGATGCGGACAAACAGCCTTGGTTCACACTCTCTGTTTCTCAGACTCAATTATCCAATTAACCAAGAGATCACCGTTGGCAAGCACCTTGATGGCAGAGAGGCTCTGTTTGCTATGGAAAACTGTGTCTACACGGCGAGCCCTAGGAGTTTGAGCAAATTCCCCTGATTGTCAACGATACAACCTGCAGCCAAAAGAAGGTGAGAATGACAAAGGCATCCGGATTAACTTTGATCCTTGGATGTCTCAATTACGACAGTCAGTGATGTGGTTCAAGCCTTCAGGTTGATAGGTAATTGTGTTGTTGCGTCGAAAAGGTGGAGTACTGGTGTCTCCGGATCACTGGTCGCTGAAGTGGGGCTGCAAAATTATGATGTTGTTGGATCATCCCTCTTCGAATGACTTGTTGTCTTTGCTGCTTGTTCTGGATGGGTAGTTCTCTCTTTTGTTATGCATATTCCTTGTCATTTGGTCATCCTCGTCTATGTCACTCTTACTATGTAATATTTTCCTCTATTTAGAATGTCATTCTCGTCTGGATCACGAGAGTTTGAGCACTGCAGATGGGTGCATTTTGGTGGTGTAGCAAGACTTCTGATGAACTATCGTGTCTTGCTGTTTATGTCAGTAGTAGTCACTAGTCAGTGTTTGAATGTTGTATATATCGTTGTTTCGAACTGTTTATTGTCTCGAAATACTGGTGGGCTAAATGAGGGCATCACCATTCTCCAGTGTTCAGAGTATATCTCCTTTTTTCAAGTTATAATTTGACCTCAGTGTCTTTTCGATGATGTACACTTGTTTGGGCCAGTGATGTGTCAATGAATATGGGCCGAGTAGTAACACAATGCCAAACAGGTCAATTATGACTCTTAGGCTAGGCTCTCAAAAGATCCTAAAAAAAGGTCGGGCTCTCCAAAAAAGAAAGAATAAGGACTCTTAGGAGGATATGTGGGCGCTACCTGTGTTTTCGTGCGCTTGCGCGCCAAGAGCATATTGGTGCGTGCTTGAAATTCATGCTACCTTTTCATCCCCAACCTCCCGCCCCTCCCCCACCTTTGGAATCTCGATTCCTACTCCAGTTCCCCCAAATCCCCCTCCTGTACTCCCTGTACTCAAGCGCACTATCATGTCTCCGATCAACGCGGATCTTCGAGCCGGAGATCCTGAGGTCCACCCTGCCTTCGGTCGTTGCGTGCTGTCGCTCAACAGTGGCATGGCGGCGCTTGACGACTAGTTTGCTGGCAAAGTGCTGATGGTAACCATCAATGGCGACTGGCCTCCCGTCTCGCCGGGCGACCTTGTCAAATCTCTTGGCATTGCGCACGGCATCCAAATAAGTGACTTGCTCGTCGAAGTCTGCCCGCCACCGGCTGATTTCTTGGTCAGGTTCCGGACAACTTTCGACTACAGTCATGTGTTTGAATATTCCCGGCGTTTGTTCTATGATGGCGCGTTAGTGAGCTTTGATCGGTGGCACCCAGGACGGGGCTCGGTGCCCTCTAAGCTTGAGGTTTTAATAAAGCTTACCTTCCACGGCATGCCTCGACGTGCTTGGAATAGGGAGTCCATGAATGAGCTTATCAACGACCTTGGAGGTGAGCTTGTAAGTATGTTTGTTCCACCACACAGCTGGGCTCCGACGGTTATGGCATTGACGAAGAAGCCGTCCACCATACCGAAGGTGATTGGTGTTGAGATACCGGTGCAGGAACCGGGGTTATATATTTGTCGCAACCAAGGCCGCCGCAGACCACGTTAGGGATGTACCTGTATCGAGTGTTCGTGCATGTGGAAGAAGTAGTGAATCCATCAGTTGAAGTCCTACCGCCGCCGCTGGTGCCAGTGTCCGTCGATGACGTCCATTACAGGAGTTAACGTCAGACTTTCCCCGTGTTGCTCAGAATGATGGATGGCACAGGGCCTACTCCATCGTGCGGCGGAGGCCACTGCTTCTTTGGGAGAAGAGGCATGGCTGGCTGCCTAGATGTGCTCTAATTTGAGGTAACAACTGAATCTTGTCAGATACTAGTTAAATCCGAGCTATGGGTGTGAAGCATAGATGTGCCAGTACATTTAATTGTGACATGTTCTAATTTTGTACCTGAACTTATTTTAGAAAGGGTTGTACGTCAACTTAATGTGCTAGTAGAACTTATTGTGTTGTCTATCTGTTTACTTTGCACAACATTCAAGATATTTCCCCGTCATTGATAAAGACGATGAACCATTATGTGCGAGTTCGTTGGTTTCAACATAGCCCTACCCGTAGCGATCCACTGCTTCCATCCTGATTGTGCCGCCTGTGTGGAATTTTTGTATGCAAGTTCAGTGTGCTATGATGTTCTATATGATTGTGTCAACTATATAAGTTTTTACTGAGCATCAGCAATGCATATGGCTGAAAGATGTATTTACGAGCATCGACAGATGGGTCTCTCTCTCTCTCTCTCTCTCACACACACACACACACGCACAAGTGGGACCCATTGAATTATTTCTTTGCTCGTGACAACTTTTAATTAGGTTCCAGTGTACTCTAATTTTTTTATTAAGTTATTAATTGAGCTCAGTGGTTTCAAAAAGTTGTACAGAAGCCTTGTTTGGGCCTTTCCGGCGTCGCTGAATGTGGGCTGAGTAGCCATGTTAGGTTGTACTGTACTACATAGGCCTTTTTTTCAACATCAGCAATGCAACTAGGCCGGCAGTTGTACACAATATCAGAGTCAACTTGTTATTCTCCGCCCTGCTGGGCTGCAAACTTTCCTAGGAGGTATGCATTAGGCTTAACAAGAAAATGGACTTTAAGAAATAATAAATGGGATGTAATAATAATAACTGGGCCGTAACTACAAAAAATGCACCAAACACGTAATTAGTTTAAAAAATATATTATTTTTGGAATTTGAAAATTTTAGTTTCATTACTTGTTGCGCGCGCAATATTTCATTGGATTTTTATGTAATACAACTTTATTTTGCAATTATATTTAATCTGATAAGAAATTTCGGATAAAAATATTTCGGATCCCATCGATATGTGGGATATATTTTTGAATTCTGTTTTGAGCGGCTGGTTGAAATTATTAATCATTGTCCTAGCTAGAAAATGGGTTGTGCTTTTAACAAGCTGTAAATGGGTTGTAGTAAATTCCATTAGAATTCAAAAATGGGTTGTACATTCCTAAAAATCGTAAATGGACTATATGTTCTCTGCCACACACTTGTGGGCCTTCTAAGTTGACGAGTCCCCTAAAAAAATTAAGTTGACGCGTATGCAAGGCTTTGTCAACTTATAGTAACACACGGTTCTAGCAGCAGTGGCCGTTGGATGTCCATCCAACGGATGTCGTGCTTCTTCTTCAATCTTGGATATTCTTGCTTCAGCTGCCCAAAAAATGATTCCTCCCCCTGACATCTGGGACGCACCGTTTCGGAGGCTGACCTGTGGGCCTACTAAGTTGACGCCTACCAAGGCTTTGTCAACTTAGTAAATATAAACATTCTATCTGAAGTGATCGTACAATGTTCATCCAACGGCCATAGTGCTTCTTCAACCTTTGGTCTTCTTCCTCCAGCCGCCCAAAGCAGCGCTGGTCGTGCCGCGTGCTCCTTCCTCTCGTGGCCGGCTGTGATGCCGCAGAGGCCTCACCGCCCTCTACTACTCCCACCGCTGGCTAGGCCATCCCTCTACTCACCCACACCCCCTGTTATTGTGCGGTGATAGCAGCCTCACACCACAGCCGAACCAGTGAACCCTCGTACTCCTCTCTGTGTGGGCTTCCACTGCCGTGTCTTCCCCGGCTCCACATCATCCCCTTCCTAGGCCTCACCGTCGTCCATCGCCTTGGTGCTCTCGGCGCGGTGTGGTCAACGTGGTCAAGGAACGACTTCCATCGAAAGAGTACTATACATGGAGAGGCTGACAGCTGGGTCCACGGCAGCCGCCAGGAAGTGCCTCCTTATTATGTGCAAAATAATTATTCCTCCACCTGACAGCAGGGACCCATCGGATGGGCCACCGTATTTCACGAAAAAATGTTTCCCCCCTGACTGCTGGGACCCACCAGCTACATCTTCGCATGCAAGGAAGTGCCTGATAGTCGGGACCCACCTGGTCGAAGCGTACATAGCGTTGTCATTCTGGTCGCGAACATGTACATACATACTGCTTGATGTAGAGGCGCGCACATGTCGTAGTAGAGGCGCGCACGTTTCGTAGTAGAGGCGCGCACATAGAATGTACACGTACGTACAACGGCTAGGGTACAAGAAAGAAAATACTTCCACGTATGTACATACGGGCGAGGTCTCAAACGCTTTACTCGCGCATACGTACGACCAGGGCTCGTATACATGGCTGGGTTGGAACGGAGAAACTGCGTCATCGTCGTGTTCATGGGGAGCCAACCAGCTGGGTCGGAACGGAATGCGTCATCGTGTTCATCGGGAGGGCTTGGACGGAACAACCGATGGAAACGGGGCCTGGGATACCGCAGAACAGAAGAAATAGCCTTGTGTTTGACCGGCCACGGCCGAAACGGGATCTTGTTCATCGGGAGGGGTCTAGTGTACAGCAAAATGGAGGGAACGGACTTCTGTTGGACCTCCTATGGTTGAAACGGGGTCCTGTTGATCGGGAGGGGTGTGGCGTACCGTAAAACAGAGGAAACGGACTTGTGTTGGAGTGCTATGGTCGAAACAGTGGTCCTGTTCATCGGGAGGGGTGTGGGGTACCGCAAAATGGGACTCGCGGGATACTGTTCATCTCCACCTTCGACCTCCTCCAGCCTCCACGGGCTACTGTTCATCCACCGTCGATGTCCTCCAGCCTCCACCTGCGACTGTTTATCCACGGGCTCCTGTTCATCTAGCCTCCACCGCGCGCTCCTCCACCGCCTACTGTTCAACGAGCCCTCTCCACGGGGTCCTGTTCAACTATCCTCCATGGGCTACTGTTCATCGAGCCCTCCGCCGGCTACTGTTCAACCAGCCCTCCACCATCTACTATTCAACCTTCCCTCCACGGGGTCCTGTTCATCCAGCCCTCCACGGGGTCCTGTTCATCCACGCCCAACCGGCTCGATCGATCGGGGTCCTGTTCATCCAGCGGCAACACCACGAGGTCTTGTTCATCCAACCCCCCAACAACGCTCACTATTCATCAAGGGAAGGAGGCAACAGGTTCGATCGGCTTCAGTTAGCAGCAGTAGCGAACGAAGAAATCACTTGATCGGGTTCAGTAACGCGTAGCCTGTAGTGCAATCGCCCGGGTTCAGTAGGTGAACGCCTCGCTCGGGTTCAGTCAGAGCCCAATCCCTCGCACCCATGTGCGTACGTGTACGAGAGAAACACGCATCACTCAGCACCCGACCACCCACCGTAACCAGGAGCTCCCCGATATTTTCCTCGCCCTTGCTTCTACCACGGTTTTTTCCATCATGCACGGCCCAAAGAATGTTATGCAGCTGCATCTCCGGCCCGCCCAGGAAGAAAAGCCCATTTTCTGTCATGATTTTTTGTCATAGAAGTAGGAGCCCACCACATCTATGATGATACCAGGTTTTGTCACAATTATCGTCATAGAAGTGTCATATGTATGACAGAAAAAAATTCATTCGTCCCAAAATGTCATGGATGTGCCTTTTTTTGTACTGAAGGATGGTTGAAATTGCTGCAAGTCATATGACGGTCTTTCTTTGTACACCCCCCCACCACCATCATCATCTTTATAGTTACCTCTCAAAGATGAATGAAATGATATATATTGGGTATTCTACATGTGCATTTTGGTATACGAAAACTCGGTAAGAGTTTGCGAGGTTCAAATTTTCAATAAAGCTACATGCACTACATTTTGGAATGGAGGGAGGAGCATACAGCAGCTGCTAACACTCACGTGGAAGATTTGTGTGTCGGAGGAGTGGTTGTTCTGTTAAATGACAACGCAAAACTGACACTATCGGATGCCGATCTAACAGTTCTTACGGTGTTCGTTAGGAAACAGCTTTTGGCGAACGTTTGTCAGATATGATTTACGGACATATGCATTGCATTGATACGTGCCCCCTCTCTCTCTCTCTCACACACGCATCCTCATGAGTCACGACTCTCCCGAGTCCTCTCGCACCCACCGTCTATAGGTAGACATCACACACATATGTTCTATTCACACCCTACCCTTAGAACTTCTAAAAAATAAAATACGTCGCACACCTTTTATTTTAACTCACACGTCACACACTTATACTATTACTCTTGTGGTGAACGTTCTTTGGGCATAGTATATTGTACTCTCACGAAGAGAAGTGGTGCACGCACGCACTAGTTCTCTAACACCCACTTGCGGGTACACATAGGAGCGCACTCTTTTGAAGCTAGGAGCGCATTTGTTTACAAAGAGGCATCCCAATTGACATTTCGACTAGTCTAGTTTTCAACTTGATGGAGGGTCGGGGACCGCACGTGAATGATACAGTATTGTGCGTCCTGGACGTGGTGGCATGTTATTGATCAAGTTTTATTTTTACTTGAACTTCAAATGAAAATAGTAGTTCATGCTCATTCAATTTAATAACGGCTGGTACAACAAAATCACTCCACTATATATATATATATATATATATATATATATATATATATATATAGACGGTCTATTCTGCTAATATTAGCAGAATAACTATTCTGCACACCACTTCGGCACTGCACGCTCAACAGAAGCGCACTGCATCATTTTGACGACGAGCACTGCAATAGAGACTAGTGAACTTCGTGTCGAAAAAAATTGCATGCAGTGTTTTTCTAGTACTGTTTTCGCTCTAGTTTTTTAACTGTTTATCAGAACGAGGCGTATAATATACCGTTGGAAAGCTATGGATTAGGCGCAACTTCGCCATGTTGAACACTTTTCGAGATTCGTTGCGGTTTAAGAGCAGTTTCAAAAACGGCGCGGCGGACAACGAGTGACAGCAAGCGTATTTTCGTGATTTCTTCTAAACCGCTCGTCGGAACGAAGCAAATTATATGCCGTTGGATATATATCGTCGAGGCGCATCTTTTTCATATATAAATCGTTCTCTAATTCGTTACGGTTGAAGAGCAGCTTCAAATTTACTAAATCGCGGAACTCTGTTTTTCAATTTTTTTGAAATTTTTGGTACTGTTTTCGTTCCAGTTTTCTAACAGTTTGTCGAAACGAGACGTATGATATGCCGTTGGAAAGCTATGGACAAGACGCAACTGTCGTATGTTGAAATATTTTTGAGATTCCTTACAGTTTTTAGTTAATTTTGAAAATCGTGTGGCTGACGTCGAGGGGCAGCGGCTGTTTTTTCGCGAAATTTTTCCGAACGGCTGGTCAGAATGATTCAAATCATATGCCGTTGGAAATATATCGACGAGACGGAACTTTTTCATGTAGAACACTCTCTCTAATTCCTTACGGTTTAAGAGCAGTTTCGATTTTACCGAAAAGCGGACACTCGGTTCTTCGTAAGACCAAAATCGTCGTATGTACTACATCGGACAGAAGAACGCATTGCTTCAGACAAAATACCGCACTGCATCAGATGGGCAAGTGCACTGCATGGTTTCTTTTTGTTTAGACGTATTTTTTCTCGGACGGGAAAAGAAGAACGCACTGCTTCAGACGAAATACCGCACTTCATCGGACAGACAAGTGCACTGCATGATTTATTTTTTTGTGGGACGTAAATTTTCCGAAACAAGGTGGAGTGCACTTCATGTCAAGCGTTGGTGAACCGCAATACTATGAAAAGTGAACCTCAAGACTACCGTAAATGAGCCGCGACACTACCGAAAGTAAACCGCTTGAGTTTTTTTCAAACTTAATATTTTCTACGAGCGTAGACCGAAAAGTGGACCGCATGGACTGAGTGAGTGAACTACTTCTAATAAGAAGTGTTTACCAAGTGAACCACGAAGGAGTTTAATAGCGAACTACGTGAGAGATCAAAGTGAGCTTCAAAATCCATTCATTATTTTTACACAGCCACACTCACATTAGTCAACCGCATTAGAATTTATTTATTTTTCAAAATGTGCATTGTTGTTGCACTCTGTTTGAACCTCTTTTTTCCACATCCCTTTGAAAAATACCAAAAGGAGAAGTGATCCATTAAATACGACGAGATCAATAGCATATTGTTTTTTCTTCATTGTCTTTGTTGTTGTCCTTTTACTACGTGCGAGATAAAAACGTCAAACAAGTGAACCATTATGGTAGGAATAAGCGACCCGTCTGTATGAGTCCGTGAGTCCAAAAACAAAAAGCAAAAGGCAATGTCTGCATTTAAAGAAAACTGAAAAATATTGTAGTGCACTTCAGTTTCTTATCTGCACAGCAAACTGAACGGCAGTTAAACATCCACGGGGGCTGAGCCATGCCCCGGCGGCGCGCTAGCATTACAGAAATGAACTACACCAACATATACACCCGATCATTTTTAGTACTGCACATACGCACTCACTGCAAAACTGAACGCCAGAAATTTTTTTTAACCACGTCGGTTTCTGAACCGAATTGTTGTTTCCTCCGGCGAAATGCAATGCGACAGCTGCAGAACCTCCTGCCCACACCAAGTGAAATACATGCCCACACGCATCCACACTGCAGCGTAGCATGCCTTAAACCGAACCCCCACACGCCGGGGAACTGCACCAACGACCACAACTAACCTGCAACGACATTTTATCTGCACTCCTAGCTGTCGTGCTCGCGAACTGCAAGAATCAAGCGAGGGAGGTGAGGAGTGGCGGTGCTCGCCCTGCTCATCGGCACCAATGTTGTCCCGTGGTGGTTGTTTGTAGAACCAGCCACCAACGAACCTGGAAACTGCACACGCACGCCAGGTGAGCTGCATGAATCAAGTCATCGGATCGCAATGGAGATGATAAAAACGGTCGACTTGCCCGAGTTGATTGCTCGATCCCCTCCTGGGAGAAAGGTTGGGGAGCCTAGCGCGCCTCACAGTGTGGCCGTCCTCGCTCTAGCCGGAGACAGCAGACCCTAGCGTCTCGCCGGGTGGCCATCGTCCTCCTCTCTAGCCGCTGGAGGAGGTGCGGTGGAGGGAGGGTACACAGGGGGGAGGCACACTGGTGCGTGGTGAACCTCACTCGCGACCCAGTGGGATTGCGTCGGGGAGCCGAGGCGCCACCACATAGATGGGCAACGCAGAGGTTAGGGATGCGGAGGGAGGCGGAGCCCATGGCTGGCGCTTGTCGCGTGGCGCTCCCTCCCTGCTTGTGTTACTCGTCACCGGCGTGCCTCGGAGGCATGGATCCCTTTCCGTCAGGCCTGAATCCGCCTCAATTTCCAGGCCACCCGCCGCAAGATCCAGCGGGATTCACGCAGGACGACGAGGCAAGGTAGGGCCACGGCCGATCCGAAGGTTGGAAGTGTGGATCCGGCCGCGGCGACCAGCAGGAGGTCGTCGGAGGTCAGGGGGCTGAGTATTGGCGCGAAGCGGTGATGATGGGGATTTCGGTCGCCCGCCACAAAGGGCATCTCCCCTGTGCGCTAGCAATAGTCGATGCCGCCAGCCGTCGTCGCCTCGCACGGGTGCGGGAGGAGCCCAGGCCGGGATGGGTCCGGTGGCAGGGAGATGCGGCGTGGGTGGGTGTGTGCGCGGGTGGGAGCGGAGGGTGGGGATGGGTCACGGGGAGGGAGGCCGAGGCATGGCCCTGACCCCATTCAGCGGCGGCGGTTCTGAGGTGGCAGTGATGGTGGTGCAGTGGCGTGGGGGAAGGTGGTGGTGCGGTGGTGGTGCGGCGGTGGAGCGGGGGGAAGCAGGGGAGGTGTT